>NC_080847.1:56277854-56577854 GCF_030435755.1 Ochotona princeps | reverse complement strand
CGGTTGCCATCAACTCCTGTGTCAGCACCTCGGGGGGCTATGCGGTCATCCTGAACTGGTCCTGCCCCCAGGGGGGCTTCGACGCCTTCCAGGTACAGGTGGGCGGGAACATAATCAAGGAAAAAGCTATCTGCAACATCCCCCGGACTGTGGGGGAGCTCCAGCCTGCTCGGGCCTACAAAGCCACCGTCACTACTCTCCGGCATGGGCTGAGCGCCTCAGCCGCCTCCACCACCTGCCACACCGAGAGCGGAGGTGAGACTCTCCCCGCAGGCCCCAGAGCTCGGGAGATTTCCTCTGCTCAGTGTTTGCACTCTGTGAGGCTGTTTCTGTCTCACACGCTGAGGCTACTTCCGTCTCTGGAGACTGGCCTGTTCCTGGCGTTTCACCAAAGTGGAAGCAGCCGTGATGTTTGCAGGGTTTATCCACAGGATGGAGTGAGGTGGCACTTTATCCCGGTGACGGTAGGGCCAGGCCACGCAGGATTCTTCCACTCGGCTGCAGGAGACAGGTGGGGTGGCTCCCCCTTGTGACTGTTTTGGGGACGGCCACTACCAGCGTCCAGTCTGTGTGGGTGTCGCCTCCTCTCCAGGAGCGACCCAGGAGACCCGCAAGTTTTCTGCCGTGTGAGTGGGGCACCTGAGCAAGTCTGGGGTGTGAACTCCAGACAGCTCCCCTCACCCCGGCCCCCTGTGCCCATCAGTCACTACTCAGGGGTCAAAGCTTCTGGCAGCTGGGGTCTGCAACCTGGACAGATGCTGGAGGCCGAGGTGGGGTGAGCTGGGGCTGCCCAGGTTGTGCCCCCAAGTGTGGCTGGAACTGACACAGGCTGAGCTGGGGCTGCCCAGGCTGCGCCCGAGGGTGTGGCTCCCTCAACCACCAGGCACATCCAGCTGCAGAACCCTACTCATGCCCGGTGGCTGGCAGCCTCCTCCAGGGAAGAGGTTCTGCCAACATCTTGGGCAGTCACCTTGGGTTGGGAGGGGCTGTCCAGGGCAGCGCCCCAGCCTGCACCCTCCACCTGTGACAGTCCCAAGGTGTCCCACGAGAAGCATCCGCAGTCAGCCAAAGAAGAGACACCCACTCTTTTTGTGTGTGTTCTTTTTTTCCCTTTATTTTTGACAATCTTTACATAGTTAATTAGGGCACAAAGGGTCAAGGGCTACAGGAAAGTGGGTAAGACTATTATTCCCACATTTTTTTTCTGTATCTGGGGTAAAGGGGGAGCTAAAGGGAGAAGCCCCACCCAGCCTCCCACCCACCCCAGGTTCCCGATGTGGGGCATGCTCCGAGAGTCCTGCTCAAGTGGTTTTGACAGTTCAACAGTCGGAATCGCTGCCCATCTCGCCGTTCCAAGCACAATGAAGTTGTTGCAGAATCCACTGATTGACATAGTCCACCTTAGAGTCTCCGTTTGCCCAGTTTTTCACTGCCAACATATGGCTGGGGTAGTTGGTTGATTTGTTCTGTCCTCTGTTGTGGTGCCAGGTGTCCTCTGCAGGCTCCAATGTACTGCCCCGTCCTCCATGTGCACCTGACTGTGCTCTCCACTGCTCCGTCTGAGCCTCTGAGGAGGCGTGGTGTTGTGGGCTAAGGAGTTGATTAGCGCTTTGGGCTGGGCAGGAACAGGAACTGGGCTTGTAGCTAAAAGCACCTAGACTAATTGGACTCATTTGTATCCAGTTTCCTGGCTAAATTAGGACGGTGGAGGGGGAAGAGTATACAAGGAGAGGTGAAGGAGCAATAAAGACTTCACAGAGACTTCCACCATCACTGGCCTCCTGTCGGTGCTTCATCCCCAGACCCCCCTCCCTGTCCAGCTTACTGGCTCTGCTGGTGGGAGCAGCTCTGCTGGTGGGAGCAGCTTGGCTCTGACGCTTGCACTCCATGGCAGACCATGGCAGCTGCACTTCTCTTTATGGTTAGGGTTCTGAGTCCAGCAGTTCGACTGGGGAGATCCCCAAAGAAACTTTGTCTGAGGTGTTCCCAGACCAGATTCTTGTGTGTAGTTGCCAGTACAGGGCCCGGCACAGTTCATCACCCCAAATCAGCTGGTGGTTGCAATTGCTGGGTTGGTTCTGTTTCCAGCTCTGTCTTCCACTGGAACCAATGGGAGAGACACACACTTTTTACCTCCTGAGGGACCAGGCTCCCAGGGAATGAGGGGCGGGAGGTGGATCTTCCTCTCCTCTGCCTTGGCTCTCTGGTCGCTGTGCTGGGTGGGCACACAGGTGGGGGACGTTGCCCAATAGTTCCCCATGCCTCTTCCCTCAGGGGTCATTGCTGGGTCCATCGTGGGCATCCTTCTCTTCCTCGTCCTGGTGGGCCTGCTGGTTTTCTTCTTGAAAAACAGGTAAGAAGGCATGAAACAGACCCCTGGAGGGCAGAGTGGCACAGGGAGTGGAGAGTGAACCCCGTTTGCCCGCTGAGCTGCGTGTCCCACCTGTGTTCCAGACAGAAGAAGAAGAGCCAGGAGAAGGCGGCGCCCAGGAACCTGACGTTCAGGTGAGCGGAGGTGTGGGGTGCTGGCGGGATTGGCTGGCGGGTCTCGCACTGCGGGGGTGGGCTTGTGGTCAGAGGGCAGGTTCAGTGAGTCCATCCACACAGTACCCCGTGCTGTGGGGTACTCAGGAGGCTGGAGGGTGAGCTCGGGGGTTGCAGCCAGCAGGTGGACGCAGAGGTGCAGAAATGTCTCCCTTGCCCAAGAAGACCCTCCCCCCTCCTGTTTCACCCCCAGGGGCGATGCCAGGGAGGAAGGGCAGCTGGGAGCCAGGGTACGTGATGAGCCCACACACAGTGGTCCCTCGAGGCGTGGGGCAGAAGCAGGAGTGAGAGAGAGGAGTATGTCCAGGCTCTTACCTGCCACACAGCCTGGCCTGGTCAGCGTGTCCCCACCCGCACCAGGTGGAGGGCCCGGGCCTCAGGCTGCGGGCCTCGCGCGGTGTCGTAGTGTGCACTGCACCATGGCAGTCTGCGGGGGAGATGACTGACGATACAGTGCAGGGGATGCGTCCCGAGCGAGGGCTCTTGAGGGACCAGGAACCGGAGTGTCCACCGCACTGGGGGACAGGATGCAGCCTGGGCTGCTTTGAATCACTTCTAGGGCTCTGGGACAGATGTGCTGTCCCTGGTGGCCGGTGGCCGGCTTTGGGGTGATGGGGAGAGGCCCTGGCGTGAGGGTGCAGTGAAGCAGCCGTTTGGGGGCTAATTTAAGCGGATTCCTGAGTGTGGTCAGCAGCATAGGGGGGAGAAGGGTGGAGCAGCACCACGTCGGGATTCTGATTTAAACCACGTGTTTCCAGGCCAGTGGGGGAGAAGTGAGGGAGGTGGTACTGGCTGGGGTCAGCCGGTGGTAGTTCTGGTGGGAAAAGCTGCACTTCCCCTGTGCAACCTGGCGTCATGACACCCACAGGGTGTGACTCTCTGCTTTGACTTTTTAAGACTGATTTATTTGAAAGTGTTACAGAGAGAGACAGAAGGATCTTGCATCCAATAGCCAGGGCTGAGCCAGACTGCAGCCAGGAGCCAGGAGCTTCTTCCAGGTCCCCCATGTGGGTTGTAGGGGACCTGGAAGCCATCCTGTAGGGGACTTGAGCCATCCTCTGCTGCTTTTTGCCAGGTCTTTAGCAGGGAGCTGGATCAGAAATAGAACAGCTGGGGCTTGAACCAGCGCCCATGTGGGATGCTGACACTGCAGGCACAGCTTAACTTGCTGTGCCACGGGGCCAGGCCCCGTTAACACGTTGCTTGGCGAACACCACCACCACCGTCACTTGGACCTATATCTAACAGCCCCAGCAAACACCACTGTGCCCTGCCGCCATGACCTCCTGGGTGGGCATGTGTCGGAGCCCTTGCTTCATTTTCTGCCCTGGGTCTGGGCCCGCATCCAGGAGTAGGCTTGCTGGGTACAGAGCAAGATCAGAGGAGGTTAAATCGTCTCCCACCCCCAGCTTCCCAGGGGACATCCCGGCCCAAGATTTCCCCGAGCACGTCAGGCGACAGGGCAAGGACAGCAACTACGGTTTCGCTGAGGAGTACCAGGTTGGTGAGGCACGCGGGCCCCATCCTGCCCACTCCCATGGGCCCAGGGCCGCCTCCTGCACGGCTCGCATTGACCATGAGGGGCACTCGGCCCAGCCCCCTGGCCTGCAAAAGTGCCCTCCCCTGCCCTGGTGTCCTCTCCAGCTGCCCCAGGGAAAGCAGGGGGGCGGGGGGAGGGTATGGCAGCTGGGCGTCCTTGAGGGGAGGTGGAGCAGAGCCAGCAGCCCCTGCCTGCCCCTCAGCAACTAGCTCTGGAGGGCCAAGGCCTGTCTCAGCTGGTGGCCTCCGCTCCCGAGAACGTCACCAAGAACCGCTACAGGAATGTGCTGCCTTGTGAGTTGGCCCCACGCCCTGCCCTAGCCCCCCACCACCCTCCTGCAGCCCCCCATCCTACCCAGCTACCCCACCCTTCCCTGGGTTCACCCGCCCCGCTGCAGTCCCCCACCATCCTGCCCCAGCTTCCCAGGCCTGCCTGGGTCCCTGGCCATCCTACCCCGCCCCTTCATCCCGGCTTTGCCTGGCCCTGCCCAGGCCCCACATTCTGTCCCGAAACCTGCCCTGGGCCCTCCTCCCAACCCCACCCAGGGCTGCCTCTCACTGTCCCCCTGACCTGCTCTGCTAGACGACTCGTCCCGGGTGCCCCTGAAACCCCTCCTCGGGGGACCAGGCTCTGACTACATCAACGCCAGCTTCTTGCCTGTAAGAGGGGGGTGGGAGAGCTCTTGGGTAACGAAGGGCCAGAGGGCTCCTGGGAGGGCTCTCCCCTGCCCTGATGCACCTGCTTCCCTCCCCCAGGGTTTGTGGGGTCCCAAGGAGTTCATTGCAGCCCAGGGCCCCCTGCCGCACACCGTGGGTGACTTTTGGCGTCTGGTGTGGGAACAGCAGAGCCAAACCCTGGTCATGCTCACCAACTGCGTGGAGTCTGGCCAGGTGAGAGGAGCCGTCAGTCCTGGCGCTGACTCTGGTCCCCTGCCCCTCAGGCTGTCTCTCTGTGGACCCTCTTCCAGGGAAGGGCACTGCTCTGTGTGGGGGTGCCTGGTCTGTGTGGGGGTGCTGTCTTACTCTGTGTTTTGTTGCTGTGCCTGTGTGCTACGGGCTGGGGCACAAGTGCAGGACAGAGGTAGATCCGCTGCGAGGGTCCCAGGTTCACGTCGCTCTTAGAGAGCCCCTAAGGCCAGCGTTGTTGGTCACCTCTGGGAGGCCGCACCTCCAGACGCCACTAGTCTGAGTCTGAGGAGACAGCCCACATGTGACCCTCTGGCCATGGGGAGGCAGGGCTCTACCGTCCTCCCAGAGAGTGTCCCATCCTCCCCAGGTCAAGTGTGAGCACTACTGGCCCCTGGACGCTCAGCCCTGCACCCACGGGCAGCTGCGGGTCACCCTGCTGGCCGAGGAGGTGACAGAGAACTGGGCGGTGCGAGATCTGCAGCTCCTCCATGTGAGTTCCCCAGCCCTGCAGCTCCCAGATGTCTGTGTGCCGGGGTCCCCCCCAACCAGGCCTGCCACTTGGGCTGCCCGTGTCCCCTAAGCTCCCTCCCTCCCTCCCTCCAGGTGGATGAGCAGAAAACACTCTCCACACGCCAATTCCACTACCTGGCCTGGCCGGACCATGGCGTCCCCCACTCTCCAGACCCCCTGCTGGCCTTCTGGAAGATTCTCCGGCAGTGGTTGGACCAGACTGCAGAGGGAGGCCCACCCATTGTGCACTGCAGGTGAGGACTGGCCCAGGACCTCGGCCCTTGAGACTTGGAAGAGTTTCTGATGAGGCCTGGGAGCTGAGGAGGAGGAGAGAACAGGTGATAAACCAGGCAGAGAATGAGCCAGGAGGATCGCCCGCTGGTGAGGGCGCAGCCGGAGCCGGAAACCTCACCTCCTGGTCCGGGCCTCCCTGTGCTGATGCTGAAAGCCCGGCGCCCCGGGCCTGAGGACAGGGCCTGCTCCCAGGACAGCCTTGGAAACCAGCTCTCAGCACCACTGGAAGGCAGGTGGCTGGTCCCCTGGGCTGCTTCCCTCGGGTTGTAAAAGCAGCTAATGTTGCTGGAAGGAACTCTGTGCCGTTGGGGGATTAGCCAAGTAACCCGAGAGGCACAGTTGCTCTCATTCTGCCTTCCTCTACCCATCTGTGAAGTGGGTATGCCAACAGACGCTGCATGCTAGGCCTGGGGAGGGGGCAGTGACCTGTACTCCCCGTGTGGGGATTGTCTGGCTGGACACCACAGTCCCTGTGTGCTCCCCAGACGGCTCCCTTCAATCAGCTGAGACCCCAGACCCCTCTGTGCTGTGGTCTGAGCCCCCCCCCGTCCTTACCCAGCGCCGGCGTGGGCCGCACAGGCACCCTCATCGCCCTGGATGTCCTACTCCGGCAGCTGGCATATGAAGGGGCCTTAGGGCCCTTCAACTTTGTGAAGAAGATGAGAGAAAGCCGGCCGCTGATGGTGCAGACCGAGGTGACAGGGTGCCCAGGGGAAGGAAGGGCGTGGGTGGGCTGGGGGAGGCCAGCGTGGCTGCAAGGTGTCCCTCCCTGCGCAGGCCCAGTACGTCTTTCTGCACCAGTGCATCCTGCGGTTCCTCCAGCAGTCAGCCCCGGCCCAGCAGCTGGCTGCTGATGACCCCATGGTCGACCACATCTACGAGAACGTGGCTGCCCTGCAGGCCCTGGAATCAGAGTCCTAGGCCACATCAGGCTCTTGATCCCCAGACCCCGGGGAGAGCAGAGAGCTGGAGATCTCAGACTCAGGGCCCTGTGGGAGGAGGGGCTGGGAGCCCATGCTGCAGGGTCCCCTCAGAACCCAGATTCCAAGGAGGCAGGGCTGGACATTCTGGTGCCAGTGCAGCCAGGGCAGGCAGGACCCTGCCCCACTTCCCTTCAGCCAAACTGGCTTCTGTGCTCTGAGCTGAAGGACACCCCCGCATCTCTCCCTCTGTCCTGTAACTTATTAAATTGTTGTCCCTGCAAAGCTGGTGGCTGTGAGTTCCTGATACCCTGTCTGGGATCCGTGTCCCAGGTAGGGTGTCTGCCCAGTAGAGTGGAGCTCTGGGCGCCAGAGGCTGGCAGAGGAAGTTGGGCCTGGGCATCCACGTGAGCTCCCGGGGAAAGTGGCCCAGGGCTCGCAGGATGGTGTCAGGGGCAACTCATATGGAGTCCTGCAGAGGTGTCTCAATACTCCAGTCTCTATGTCAGGGTCTCAGATCCCAGACACACAAGGCTGTGGGGGTTCCATGTGTGTGCTGCAGGAGGCCCCGGGTGTGTGGGGTGCTGGGTGTGTGTGTGTAGAGGGGTCCTCAAGGCTGTGGGGGTGCTAGCTATGTGTAGAGGGCTCCCCAGGGCTTTGGGGTGCCATGTGTTATGTAGAGGGGTTCTGGGGGCTATGGGGTTACTGGATGTGTATAGAGGGACCCCCAGGACTATGAGGGTGCCAGATGTGTGTAGAGGTGTCTCCAGGGCTGTGCGGGTGCTGGGTGTGTGTAGTGGGATCCCCAGGGCTGTGCGGGTGCTGGGTGTATGTGGAGGTGTCCCCAGGACTGTGCGGGTGCTGGGTGTGTGTAGTGGGATCCCCAGGACTGTGGGGGTGCTGGGTGTGTGTAGAGGGGTCCCCAGGACTGTGAGGGTGCCAGGTGTGTGTAGAAGGGTCCCCAGGGCTGTGGGGATATTGGGTGTGTGTAGAAGGGTCCCCAGGGCTGTGCGGGTGCCACGTGTGTGTAGAGGTGTTCCCAGGGCTGTGTCAGTGCTGGGTGTGTGTAGAGGTGTCCCCAGGGCTGTGCGGGTGCTGGGTGTGTGTAGAGGTGTCCCCAGGGCTGTGTGGGTGCTGGGTGTGTGTAGAGGGGTCCCCAGGGTGTGAGGGTACCAGGTGTGTATAGAGGGTTTCCCAGGGCTGTGCGGGTACCAGGTGTGTGTAGAAGGGTCCCCAGGGCTGTGGGGATATTGGGTGTGTGTAGAAGGGTCCCCAGGGCTGTGCGGGTGCCACGTGTGTGTAGAGGTGTTCCCAGGGCTGTGTCAGTGCTGGGTGTGTGTAGAGGTGTCCCCAGGGCTGTGCGGGTGCTGGGTGTGTGTAGAGGTGTCCCCAGGGCTGTGTGGGTGCTGGGTGTGTGTAGAGGGGTCCCCAGGGTGTGAGGGTACCAGGTGTGTGTAGAGGGGTTCCCAGGGCTGTACGGGTACCAGGTGTGTGTAGAGGTGTCCCCAGGGCTGTGTGGGTGCTGGGTGTGTGTAGAGGGGTCCCCAGGGTGTGAGGGTACTAGGTGTGTGTAGAGGGGTCCCCAGGGTGTGAAGGTACCAGGTGTGTGTACAGGGGTCCCCAGGGTGTGAGGATACCAGGTGTGTGTTCTGCAGAGGTCCCCAGGGTGTGAGGGTACCAGGTGTGTGTAGAGGAGTCCCCAGGGTGTGAGGGTACCAGGTGTGTGTACAGGGGTCCCCAGGGTGTGAGGATACCAGGTGTGTGTTCTGCAGGGGTCCCCAGGGTGTGAGGGTACCAGGTGTGTGTAGAGGTGTCCCCAGGGTGTGAGGGTACCAGGTGTGTGTTCTGCAGGGGTCCCCAGGGTGTGAGGGTACCAGGTGTGTGTTCTGCAGGGGTCCCCAGGGTGTGAGGGTACCAGGTGTGTGTAGAGGGGTCCCAGGGTGTGAGGGTACCAGGTGTGTGTAGAGGTGTCCCCAGGGTGTGAGGGTACCAGGTGTGTGTTCTGCAGGGGTCCCCAGGGTGTGAGGGTACCAGGTGTGTGTTCTTCAGAGGTCCCCAGGGCTGTGGGGATATTGGGTGTGTGTAGAGGAGTCCCCAGGGTGTGAGGGTACCAGGTGTGTGTTCTGCAGGGGTCCCCAGGGCTGTGGGGATATTGGGTGTGTGTAGAGGAGTCCCCAGGGTGTGAGGGTACCAGGTGTGTGTAGAGGTGTCCCCAGGGTGTGAGGGTACCAGGTGTGTGTTCTGCAGGGGTCCCCAGGGTGTGAGGGTACCAGGTGTGTGTTCTTCAGGGGTCCCCAGGGCTGTGGGGATATTGGGTGTGTGTAGAGGAGTCCCCAGGGTGTGAGGGTACCAGGTGTGTGTAGAGGAGTCCCCAGGGTGTGAGGGTACCAGGTGTGTGTTCTGCAGGAGTAGGGGAATCGTGCAGTTTCCATGTCGGTCCAGAAGGTAGAGACTTTTATAGCTCATGGTAAACACCCGTGGGCGCCAGGAAGACGCCAGGGGAGGGAAGGATTAGGAGAGAAGGATTAGGAGAGAAGCGGTGGAGGGCACCTGGCCCCAGAAGCAGGTGGTCTCCAGCCTCCTAGGACAGTCCCCGGACATGGCAGCCTTACATACAAGCATGCACACACATGCCAGCCATACATGAACATGCAGTCACGCCTGGGATGCGCTAGTATGTATCACACACCTACACAAACACACATGCAGTCACACACGAGCATCCCCACAGTGACAGTCAAACACACACACACACACACACACACACACACACACACACACACACGGCGCCCGGCTTGGCCCCCAGCACCCCCGGCCCGCCATCTGCACCCGGGACAGCACCACCGCCCACGTGTGGGGGGCGGGCTCGGTGCGGGGCGGCGCCTCAGCGTCTCCGAAGGGTCCATCCAGCCGCCGAGCAGGTAGGAGCTTGCTGGGACCCCTCCCCGAACGTGTCATCGTGTCTGCCCCCTCGAGGCGCGGGTAGGGGGGCACCGGATGCCCAACAGGGAGCCCAGGTTTCAGAGGCAGGGAGGAGGGTGGAGACGCCCGTGAGGACGGGAGTCCCGTTGGGACCCAAGACTGAGGCAGTCGGGGGCAGTCTGGGTCGGGTGTGGGAGCCCATTTTGGATGGTCAGGAGAGCAGGTGTGAGGACCGGTCAGGCAGGAGGGTCCCACCTGCTGCGATGGGCGCGGCGGGGTGCCGAGCAGCGGGCAGCCCACACGTCCCCAGCCCGAAGCAAAGGCGTGACGACCGTAGGCAGCCCCCCTCCCTCTGCTGGCTGACCCCACGATCCTGGCCCGGGGTCCCAGGCACCCACCCACCCGGCTGGAGCA
This sequence comes from Ochotona princeps, assembly GCF_030435755.1. NCBI lineage: Eukaryota > Metazoa > Chordata > Mammalia > Lagomorpha > Ochotonidae > Ochotona > Ochotona princeps. The sequence goes on along the minus strand of NC_080847.1, from coordinate 56,567,802 downwards.
AACCTGCCCCACCCGGCTCCCCAGAGTGTGCGTCAGCCCGGCCCCGTCGTCCTGGTAACAGGGCGTTGCCCGGCAACCAGCCTGCCTTCCACCCTACCCCCTACCGGCGGTTGCTCTGGGCGACGCAGGTTCCCTTGTTGGCCCTCGCCCACTTGCAGTCCAGGCCGTTGGGCCTGGGGGCGGGAGAGGGAAGCGAGGAAGGAAGTCGGAGAAATACCGGGGGTGCCCAGGAGGGCGGGAGTGGATGCAGCTAGATCCTGGAATCTCCACAAAGGGCGCGCCCGCCTGTTGCGAGGAGGCTGGGACTACAATTCCCGGCATGGCTCGCGGCTATTGGCCAGCTAGTGTGCGGTGGTGGCTTGAGCAGCAGCCTCATGGGAGTTGTAGTCCTTTCTTGTGAGGATGCTTGCGGTGGGAGTGGGCGGGCGCAAGCACTTGGGTATCTACAGGAAGGACCGTAGGACCCCAGAGCCATGTTTCCTGAGCCCCCAACTCAAGGGTCACCAGTATCCGATGCGCCTCCAGATTCCAGCCGCCTCAGCCATGGTCCAGGTGAGTCAGGTGGGGTAGGGGCTGGGCCCAGGGTGGGATTAGAGAGATATAAGGGAGACTGGTAGGCTGGAAAATCAGGCTGGAATGTGGAGTCTTAGTATTCTGGACTGAAATCTGGAGGGAATGGGCTGGCCCAGGACTGAAGGGTGTGGCCGGGAGGGGGATCCTGGGCTGGCGGGATTGCAAGGGCCAGAGGCAAGGGAGAGGGAGTGAGCCAGTCTGTTGGTTGTCAGCCCGGGTTTGGGCTCAAGTTGCTTCCAAGTCGGAAGGCAAAATCAGGAGACCATATGGAAACTGCTTGAGGGGAAGAGAGGTGAGGATTCCAGATCCTCACACGGATCGGGCCACATCCGCCAGCCCACCTGCCAGTGCCTCAGTGACCCTGCTCTCCGCCCTCCACAGTGCCTCCCTGGGCCCTGGCCACCCTCCTGCTGCTCTCTGGCCTCCTCCTCTCCAGCTGCTGCTTCTGTCTGTACCGGAAGCGATGTCGCAGGCGGATGGGCAAGAAGAGCCCAGCCCAAGCCCAGGTCCACTTCCAGGAAGTGAAGGAGCTGGGGCGGAGTTACATAGACAAGGTGCGGTCTGGCCCCGCCCCCTGCTCCACGGACCCACTCTTCCATTTCCTGTTCACTCACCTGCCCCATGCGTGTCTGTCCATGTCTGACGCTGGAAAGCTGGGCATGCCTCTGTCCACAGGAACTTGTCCTGGGTAGGATGGGAGCCAAACGCTAACAGACACTGCCCAGGGCAGCCTTGTGTCACGCTTGGGGTTAACCGGCACTGTAAGAGCAGAAAGAAAGACGGTGGGGAGGGCGGAGACCTTGGGGAGGTGACTTCTATGCAGGGATGTACGAGGCAGAGTTGGCCAGGAGCAGGGACGAGCAGACCCAGGGAGGAGCCCGGACGAGTTCTGGAAGCTGTGGCACGGAATGTCCACGTCCTGCCCTCGGCCACCCAGGGGCCTGAGAGCCTGGGAGCCCCGGGAGAGGGACGGGGCAGATGGGCATAGGAGCAGACCTTCAGAAAGGTGCGGTTTGGGGCAGGTTTGGGGCCAGGAGAGCGGGAAGGTGTGGCAGCCTGCAAGTACGGAAGAAAGAGGGCTCCTGGGACACACACCCTTGCAGAACTGGACCGCAGGCCTTGCAGGTCCTGGGACTCTGGGTTTCTAGCCCAGGGAGACTGTGCCCAGCCAGGGGACCCTGGGGCTCCCTGTCCCTCTCTGCTCCCCATCTTAGAACTTCTCCCTTCTGCCATAGCTGCTGGAAGTATGTCTGTCGGGATCGTGTTAGGGTCCTGTTAGCCAGCCCTTAAGCCAGTGATGGATAGAGGCCCTGTGCGTCAGAGACTCCTTGGGTAATTCCAGACACTGAAGCAACTCCTGCCAGGGACCCAGCGAGTTTTAGCATACCACTCGGGAATGCTGATTCACACGGAACTGTGGTCATAAGACATTTCCTGGTCCACTTTGAGGAGGCACTGCGTGTCACCCTGTCCCTTCCCTGCCCCTGACTCTGCCCTTGCCCCATGGCTCCCCAAGGTGCAGCCGGAAGTGGAAGACCTGGAGCCAGCAGCACCCTGTGCGGGGCAGCAGGCAGCGGAGAAACACACGTTGGGACGGCTGCAGTATTCCCTGGATTATGACTTCCAGAGTGGCCAGGTGGGTGAGGTGTTGGGGGAGCATCTTGGGGTCCCAGCTCCCTCCCGGAAGGAGGGAGCTCAGATGAGAGCCTCACCCCTCCCCCTCTGTCTCCTGTGCCAGCTGCTTGTGGGCATCCTGCGGGCAGAAGGCCTGGCAGCCTTGGACCTGGGTGGCTCGTCCGACCCCTACGTGCAGGTGTACCTGCTGCCAGACAAGCGGAGGCGGCATGAGACCAAGGTGCATCGGCAAACACTGAGCCCTCGCTTTGAGGAGACCTTTGCCTTCAAGGTGAGCCCCTGGCCTCAGGCTGCCTGCAGCTTGGCCCCTGGTCATGGCCTTCATCGTTGGCCCGTCCTTCTGGGTTTCACTGACCCTGGTTAGTTCCTGAAGAGGCCGCAATTCCCCAGTTAGACTCCACTGAGATGTCTCCCCGGCTGCCCCCCGGGGCTGCCCCCCCACCCCACGCTGTGTGTGCACCCCATCTTCTGTTCTCTCCACATCCCCTGCCCTGTCCCCAGATTCCTTATGTGGAGCTGGGGGGCAGGGTGCTGGTCATGGCAGTGTACGACTTTGACCGCTTCTCGCGCAATGACGCCATCGGTGAGGTGCGGGTCCCCATGAGCTCTGTGGACTTGGGGCGGCCGGTGCAGGCGTGGCAGGAGCTGCAGATGGCTCCGCGGGAGGAGGTGAGTGTGTGTGGCCTTCCTGTGGCTCTGCCACTGACCTACAGGCCTTGCGTCTGCTCCCGGGCCATTCCATTCTAAGGTGTGTGGGGGGGGGGGGGCGGAGGCAGAGCTAGGGCCAAAGTGACGGGTCCCGTGCCTTCTTACAGCCAGAGAAACTAGGGGACATCTGCTTTTCCCTCCGCTATGTCCCCACGGCTGGGAAGCTCACCGTCGTCGTCCTGGAAGCGAAGAACCTGAAGAAGATGGACGTGGGTGGGCTCTCAGGTGTGTGGGAGCAAGGAAGGGGGGCAGGTGGGGCTGGGACAGCGTCTGGGCCCTGGGGGTCTTCCAGGCTGGAAGGTGAGCTCAGTTTGGACAGAGACCCCTCTTTCTCCTCTAGATCCCTACGTCAAGGTGCACCTGCTGCAGGGCGGCAAAAAGGTGCGCAAGAAGAAGACCACCATCAAGAAGAACACGCTGAGCCCCTACTACAACGAGGCCTTCAGCTTCGAGGTGCCCTGTGACCAGGTGCAGGTGAGCCCAGGCCCGTGCGGGGACAGAGACCCTCAGCGCCCCCTACAGACCAGGTTCTGGAGAGCGGAGGTCTTCCTTCCCGTCTGTGGGACGCACTCTGGGCAGGGGCTCTCAAAATTGGCTTCTTCCCCTCTAAAAAAATCAGAATGGACTGCGAGCCAGCAAGATCAGGTAGCCCTAGCCCTCAGGGAGGCCCCGCCCCCAGCAGGACCAAGGTGGCCCGAGTTCTCCCCGCCTCCCCTGCCTGGGGCCAGAGCCAGTTTGGGGACAGTGCGAGATCTTCCGCTGGCCCAGCCCTGACAGCGAGACCCATAGCTGTGAGCCGCTCGCGTGCCATCACTCCTCCTCCTCCTCGCCCCCACAGAAGGTCCAAGTGGAGCTGACCGTGCTGGACTACGACAAGCTGGGCAAGAACGAGGCCATCGGGAGGGTAGCGGTGGGCGCGGCAGCGGGCGGCGTGGGCCTGCGGCACTGGGCTGACATGCTGGCCAACCCGCGGCGGCCCGTCGCCCAGTGGCACTCGCTGCGGCCCCCTGACCGCGCGCGGCACCCTTCGGCACCCTGACCGCCTCACCAAGGCCACCCCTCTGCCCCAACCCCCTCACCAGGGGCCCCACCAGCCCTGCCTCCGCACCACTGCCCACGCCCCTCTGGCTGCGCCCCACTACACCCCTGGGGCGTCTCCTGCTGTGACAATCAGCCCTGCTCTTCCTGCACCTGCTCCACCTGCTCCAGAGGCCCAATACTCAGCATCTCCCACTGGTTGGTAGGCTAGGAGTGGGGAGCCTCAGCACCCCCTCGTCTCTCCACCTGCTCCCTTCCCCTGGCTCCCGGGCCCCCCCAAACCTCGTGTCTACTGCTGAGGGTTACTTGCTCACAAGCTCAGACTCGTCCTCTCCCTGGCTCGTCCCTCCCTGTCCTCCTGTCAGCAAATGCCACCTGCTTGTTTGTTTTTGAGATGCGTGTCTTGTTACTCCCCCACCCCCCACCACTGTCACATGCCAGATGGGGTTTGGGGTGACACAGGAAGATCTGTGGACTTGGAAAGGTGGCCGTGAGCACCCAGTGAAGGGACAGAGAGTGCGTGCCCTGAGCTGCTGGTTGAGAGGTCAGATCCCTGTGCAGGTTGTGATGTTCGTGGGATTTAAAAATTCCTGCAGCGGAAGGCTGTGATGTCTGTGTGTGACGTGTGTGCACATGCGTGTGTGAACGGGGGGCGATGTCTTTAGGAAGACAGTCCCCCGAGCTACCACTGTCATCAATGTGATGATGGCCCCAGGCTGAGAGATGAGGCCGTTGCCCCCGGGACAGTGTGAGGCCTGTCCTGAGCCACACAGCCAGGAAGGCACCCGCTCTCCTGGGGCAGCCCCGTTTGGATTTGGAGGGTGGCCAAGGATAAACAGACCAACAAGACCTGGGCTACGGAGGGTAGGGGGAGTGACACTGTGGCACGGCCAAGCACCACCTGCAGTGCCAGGATCCCATATGGGCAACCATTCGGGTGTCGGCTGCTCTACTTCCCATCTGCTCCCTGCCTGTGGCCTGGGAAAGCAGTGGAGGACGGCCCAGAGCCTTGGGACCCTGCACCCACCTGGGGAACCAGGAAGAAGTTCCTGGCTCCTGGCTTTGGATCAGCTCAGCTCTGGCCATGATGATCATTTAGGGAGTGAACCAGCTGATGGAAGCTCTCATTGCCTCCTTCTCTCTGTAACTCTGCCTTTCAAGTAAATACAATAAATCTTAAAGAAAAAAAAAAAAAGAAGAAAAGACCTCAGCCATTGAGAATGGCAGTGGTGCTTGGAAGAGCCCAGAGCATTGAAACGGGCAGTCCGGTCAGGGCAGAGGGGGTGGGGACGGTGTCCTGGAGCACTAGTCAGCCGTGAAGATGGGCCATGAGCTGCCAGGTCACACTTTAGCCTGAAGGACCTGGAGGACACAAGAGCCTGTGCTTTATGGTCTTGTCTCTGAGACTTGAACCAACCCATCTTCCAAGCTGACCACAGAGAAAGTGAGCAGGTGGAGGGGGTGGGGGCAGGGCGCACGGCTCAGCCAATGGGAGAACATTCTGGCACCCAGTGGCCACTCAGTCTGAGTCATCGTCCAGTGTGTGGAGTGGGGGGTGTGGGGTGGGAGCGCTCACAGGGGACCAGATCAGATTGGAAGTGGAGGGGCTGGGACTCGAACCAGGCATTCCTGGGTGTATGCTGGTGTCCCAAGTGGCAACTTCGCCAGGGAACCAGATGCCCAGCCCCAGGACTCAGGCACTGGCCTTGGGGGATGGGGGTCAGTGTTGGAACGCCTAGTCGCTCTGACCCATTGGAATGAAGCCCTTTCCCAGTGGTCCTGGAGGATTTTATACTGATGACCGATGAAGCTGACCTGTCTGGGGGCTATGGCAACACCTTCACTGGCCATGTCCCATGTGGTGCCCAGAAGGTGATGACCATGAATTAAGCCTTACTCTGCCCAAGAGGTGGGTCCTCTCCATGGATACACCCAGGCCGCAGCAGGTGGTGGTGGCGGTAACTATGAAGGAAACTGCTAAGGTCCCTGGTGGGACAGCCAGGATGGGCCTCCAGGGCTGACCAGGGACCACAGCCCAACAGCAGTGATGGCAGCCACACCCTGCCGGGCATCCAGACCCACAGCAGCTGCTGAGCCAGCAAGGGGCCGGCAGGAAGGAAGCTTGCTGGCCCCCGGGCCGAAGGCCACCCTCTCTGGGTGTAGCATGGACGGCTGAGGCCATTCCGCGGGCAGGGTGTAAGCAGAACTCCGAGGAAGATGCTCCCGACCAGGGTGAGGGTCGGAGCGAGGTGAGGAGGGGCCATTAGACCCCGCAGGAGCCCTGATGCTAAGGATCAAGCCAAAAGAAAATCATCGGGCTTGCGTGATAAATCCTCACCTTGCATCCGCATCCCAGCGGCTCCACTTACCCTGTTGCCTGCCAAAGGCCTGGAAAGTGGCAGAGGATGGCCCAAAGACTTGGGACCCTGCACCTGTGTGGCTCCTCTGGCCTTTGTGGCCATCTGGGGAGTGAGCCAGTGGATGGAACAGCCTTCTTCCTGCGTAGTTCTTTCAAAAGAAATGGGTTAACCTCTTTTAATCCATTAGCCTTGATCCAGGGGCAACACAAACAGTCTGAATCACGGGTTAATTGCACCATGGTGTCAGCGCCGTCTTCCACCTTGGCTGAGGCTGCAGTGTGAGGGGGAAAGGAACGCCCATGCCTGGGCCCCAAACCCTGGCGCCCTCGTCGCAGCTCGAAGCTGACCAGGCCTCCCCCAGCCCGGAGATTCAAACCCACCCGGTCCCCTTCCAGCACCTTGGCGGCCAGCGTTGTCGTCATGGCGACCGCGTCCCCCCGCCCTCCTCTCCCTGCTCTCCGAGGCGGGAGGGAGCGGCGTCCCTCAGCGTGCCCATTGGCCACAAGTTCGTAAGTGGGCGGCTCCTCTTCACATCTGTTGGCCAGAGGCCGCAGCGGGCCCTTCTCGCGTGCTGTCATTGGTCCATTATTGGAAAAGCACAGGGACCCCCGGGCGGCGGTTGCGGAGCCGAGTCCGAGTGCCCGCGCAGCAGCTGGCAGGCAGGCAGGGGCGTCTGGGACTCCCTGGACAGGGTAAAGGTGAGGGGGGAGGGACGCCAGGTGCAGGATAGGGGAGCATCGGGAGGGGCGGCGTGAGAGCGGAGGACAACTGTCTGCCTCGCAGGGCGATGACCACGGCGGCCGGCTGTGGCTTGGGCTTTGGCTCGGTGTCCTGGTGGGGCTTGTCGCCGGCGCTGGACCTGCAGGCGGAGAGTGAGTCCCCCCACGCCATCTCACGCCAAGGGTGCCTTTCCAACCAGCCTCGCCGCCTTCTGCGCGCGCAAACGTTGCCCAAGGTCCCCCATCGGAACTGGTCGTGGACTACAAGTTCCGGAATGCTCAGAGGCATAACTCCCTTCAAAAACCTTGGTCGCGGGCGCAGTGTCTTCTGGGACTTGTAGTTCACAGTTCCCGGGCGTTTGGCAGGGTGAGGGGGCAATCTTGAGGACCGCCCGTCCCAACTCGCTTTCACTCTGCCAGCTCCTCTGGTGGACCCAGACTCGCAAGCTGATACCAAGTCCAAGATCCCTGACCTGGACGTGCTGATGTTGGGCTCTGTGGATGGCAGACACCTGCTCCGGACTCTGGCCCGAGCCTCTCTCTGGCCACCCAGGAGATTCAATGTGAGCTGGGATTCTGCGGCAGAAGTAGGAGGATAGTGGAGAGGAGAACCTGGGTTCATGAGTCTCGAGGAGAGGAGATGGGGTCCAGGGAAAAACTGGCTGGAGCCTGGACCCAGGAATCCTGGGGAAGAAAGGAGTTGGGGGGTTGCAAGCGCCTACAGCTTAGGTCTCCCGAGAGGAGGGGGTCCCTCTCGGGGACCCAGACTCCTGTGCCTACTCCTGGTTGCGGGGAGTTTTCCACATCACACCGTCTCTCTCCCTAGTTCTACGTGTTGGAGAACAATCTGGAAGCCGTGGCGCGGCACATGCTGATCTTCAGCCTGGCCCTGGAGGACCCTGAGAAGATGGGGTTGCAAGGTCAGATGCCACAGGTGTCCTGTCTTGGTGGTCCAGCAGCCCATTCAGACACGCAGCATGGTAGACAGGGGGACACGGGTATGTGTGTACGTGGCACACAGTTCCCTCCTGTAACAGCCTTAACTAAACTAAACAGCCTGTTCACACACACACACACACACACACACCCCACCTATATAGGTGGGACTGGAGCGGGTGGGGGTGGGGAGGAAGGGCCGAAAAGATCTAGGTTGTAAGTTATCCTTCCTGGTATGCGTGGGAGGGGGGATGCTCATGCGGCTAATACCGAACAACAGATATTAAGGGCCTGATTTCTGGGCTCATTGTATGACCCCCAACCTCCCAGAGAAGAGCGAGACCTTTCTGGAGGTGTGGGGGAACGCGCTGCTGCGCCCAGCGGCCGCCGCCTTTGTGCGCACCCAGGCACACCTGCTGGCACAACTGGTCCCGGAGCCCGACCGTCTGGTGGAGCAGCTGCCCTGGCTCGACTTGGGCACGCTCAAGGTGCGGGGACCTGGCGTCCGCTCGGGTCACCGACTGGGATGGAGGGCCGACAGGAAGGGCTGGCCTGGGTGGAGCGGGCTGGAGGGCCCCAACTCCCTGACCTGCGGGAGGGATTAAAGGGCCGTTGGAGCAGCCGTCCCTGCCGCCCCTCACCCTCACCACCTCTGCCCCACGCACGCCCGCCGTGCAGTTCCGCGAGCGAGACGTCCTGGAGGCCGTATTCCGCTTCTGGGCCGGCGGGGAGAAGGGGCCGCAGGCCTTCCCCATGCGCCGCCTCTGGGACTCGCGGCTGCGCCACTACCTGGGCTCCCGCTACGACGCGCGGCACGGCGTCAGCGACTGGGACCTGCGCATGAAACTGCACGACCGAGGGGTATGGGGAGGGGGACGCGGAGGCGACCCTGGGGAGAAGGGAGGAGGCCGGGGAGCACCCTGCACGCCTGTCCACTTCTCCTGGGCCTCTGTTCCTCCTACCACAGGCGCAGGTCATCCACACGCACGAGTTCCGACGCTGGCGGGACACGGGGGTCGCCTTTGAGCTCAGAGACTCCAGTGCCTACCACGTGCCCAACCGAACCCTGGCGTCCAGCCGCGTCCTGAGCCACGTGAGTGGAGTCCGTGCTGGACCGGACCTGGAGCCAGGGCTCAGCGATTCCCACAGCAGCTGACGCTCCTCTTCCCACCCCTGCTTTTGCAGAGCGGGGAGCGCATGGTAGCACGCGGGTACTGGGGGGACATCGCCACAGGACCCTTCGTGGCCTTTGGCATTGAGGCCGACGACAAGGATCTCTTGCGGACCCGCAATGGACAGCCGATCAAGGTGGGCAGTGGGCAGGGCCTCACCCCATCCCCTCTGTGCTCCAGGTCCTGTGCCCAGGCACCCCAAGTCGCGGGCCCCGCCGGCTCCCATCTGTAACCTGGGCGTGTGCCCCACACAGACCGCCGGGGAGATCACACAGCACAACGTGACAGAGCTGCTCCGGGAGATGGCCGCCTGGAGGTGCCCAGCAGCCGCCCGGGAGGACCTGACCGGGACACACGGGGCACAGCCGAGAAGCCCGGAGCCGCCGGCCGCAGGTGTCTCCGTCCCAAGGGTCTGACTCGGAGCACACCGGGCGGAGGAGGAGTGTGGGCGCTGAGCGCGCCGAGACGTCCACGCGTGGTTCCATCTCACCCCGAGGTGACCCCTGTCTGTCCTCCCCGTAGCCCCCGCCCGGGAGTCCTTCACTGTCCACTTCCTGCCGCTCGGCTCTGCCCAGGCGCTCCACCTCAAGGGCTGCTACCGTGGCCGGTTCCAGCTGCTCTACGTGGCCTGCGGGTAGGAGGGGTGGGCACCCTCCTCCTGCACCAGCGGCCTCCCAGTCCTCTGCCAGGGACACCCGAGTGATGGCCTCTCCCCTCTGCCCTCTGCAGGATGACCCATCTGCTCAGTCCCGAGCTGGGGGCCTGCTTGGCCCCTGGGGGGAACCTGGTTGTGGAGTTGGCCCGGTGAGCCAGCGGGCGGAGGCACAGGCTCGGGGGCGGCGGGCTGGGGGCCCTGACGCTGGGCAGGCCCCCGCCCTGACGCGGTATCTCTGCTCAGGTACCTGGTGGACCTGAGGCAGCCGCAGCTGCAGGGTTTGTGTTCGCGCGTCAGGGAACAGGCCCAGGCGGCGGGATTCGTCCCGCAGAACCAAGTCAGCCCCTCGGACACCTTCGCGCGCTTCTGCAAGCTCCGGGATCCTGCTCCCTGCTGCGGCGACCCCGCCCCTGCTACTGCCCAGTCAACCCCGCCCCCTGGAGCCCTGACCCCGCCTCCCCAAGCAAAGACCCCGCCCCTAGGTGACCTGGCCCCGCCTCCCGAAGCAAGGACCCCACCCTGTGAGGGCCTTTTCCCGCCCCTAGATGGTCTGGTCCCGCCTCCTGAAGTAGAGTCCACGCAGTGAAGGCCTGGCCCCGCCCCCCGGTGGCCTGGCCCCGCCCCACCCATCATCCTAGGCTCAGGCAGTCCTGGCTCCGCCCCACAGGCTCTGGCCCCGCCCTCGACGGCCTGGCCCCGCCCCACCCATCATCCTAGGCTCAGGCAGTTCTGGCCCCGCCCCTCAGACTCTGGCCCCGCCCCGCGCTGGTCAGCCTGCACCGCAGGGTCTGACCGGACCCCTGTCCTTCCGTCTGGAAGCAGCCCAGTGTTAGCCTGCAGTCCCGCTGGGGTCACACCCAGGCCGCTGGTTCTCAGCTTCCCTCTCCACAGTCTCCCCAGTGACTGGTGGTGTTCTGGAATGTTCTCAGGATTTTTAACTGCAACCCAGGCCTCTCAGGCCAGCCCTGGAGACCCGTGCTGCGTGTCCGCCCTCTGCGTCCCCCTTCCCGCCGGGCACCTCATTCCTCACAGCGGCTGTAGGGCCGGCGGGGGCCAGTAAAGACTCGAGTTCCGTGCCCAGCGTGTCCTGTGTGTCCTGAGTGGGACCGGGAGGACCACGACCCCACCCCGGGCCCCTCACGGTCACGGTCACCCGCACTGGGCCCGGGTTTGCGGCCGAACCCCTAGATGGGGAAGAGATAAACCGAGTCCTCAACGAGGTTCCGATCTGCCAGGGGTGTCCGGGGGCCCTGAGGGGTCAAGCTGGACCCCACGGTGGAGGGCCGAGGGTTCCGGAAGCAGTGGCCGTGACCCCGGCCAAGGGCAGCGCCGCCCCTCACGCGCCCCGCTATCTGCTGGTATATATAGTGTCTGCGCTCGCCCTCTATCTCAGTGTCCGCGGTCAGACCCGAGCGGAGGACAGCCCGTGTCCCCCTGCGGCCCCAAGGTCACCCCGGACACCCCTCAGGGCGCCCCCTGCCCAGCATGGCGGATGAGTGAGTGAGGCTGGGGACCCCCGGAGCCCCCAGGACGTGGGAGGAGGGGGCGGGGGGAGAAGTCCCAGGAGACCGGGGAGGGGACGAGGGGCGCCTCCTGGGCCCCGAAAGGCCACCATTGATGGCGCTTCTCTCCCCGCAGGAGCAGTGATGCGGTGATTGCCCTGGGCCATGGCTGGGGGGCCTCGGGGAGTGGGGGCCCCGGGGTGTGGGGGGCCTCAGGAAGGGAGGGTCCCGGGGTGTGGGGGGCCTCGGGGAGTGGGGGTCCCGGGATGTGTGGGGCCCCGGGGTGTGGGGGGCCTCAGGAGGGGAGGGTCCCGGGGTGTGGGGGGCCTCGGGGAGTGGGGGTCCCGGGATGTGTGGGGCCCCGGGGTGGGGGGGCCTCAGGAGGGGAGGGTCCCAGGGTGTGGGGGCTCCCGGGGTGTGGGGGGCCTCAGGAGGGGAGGGTCCCGGGGTGTGGGGGCTCCCGAGGTGTGGGGGGCGCAGGGCTTGGGGGGCCTCGGGATGTGGGGCCCCCGGGGAGTGGGGGTCCCGGGATGTGTGGGGCCTCAGGGAGTGGGAGGTGCCAGGGAGTGAGGAGTCCCGGGGCGTCGGGGGTCCCGGGATGTGGGGGCCCCCGGGGAGTGGGGGGTCCCGGGATGTGGGGGTCCCAGGGCGGGCGGCCTGTGGCCCCGGTGGTGACCAAGTCCTCAACCCCAGGCGGGGGAAGCACCCCCCGCGCCCGCCCCGGTGCGACGCCGCTCCTCCGCCAACTACCGCGCCTACGCCACGGAGCCGCACGCCAAGGTGGACAGGGTCTGGGAGGACCCGGGTTCGGAACCCCGGGACGGCCTGTGGGGGGAGGGGCGGGCCCCAGGGGTGGGCGGGGCCTAGGGGAAGCCGGACTAGGACGCGTCAGAACTGCCCGTGGGCGGAGCCCCGTAGCCTGTCATTCTGCCAGGGATGGGCGGTACCTGGGCGGAATCAGAGCCCCGATTGGTGGATGGCACCAAGACGGGCGCGGCTTCCCCTAAACCAAGAACTCAAGTTGGAAGGCGGGCCTAAATCTGCACCTGCTTGAGGCGGGGCTGGCGGGCGGGTGGGTTCCTTCCTCCTCCAAGCGTCTCCCTCCTCCATCCTTCCTTGCTCCATGTCACGGGCAGAAAAAGTCCAAGATCTCCGCCTCCAGAAAACTGCAGCTGAAGGTGAGATGGGCGGGAGAGGACGGCGCAACGTGACACGGGGGCGGGGCCGGGACGGGCCTTCGTTCACTGAGAGCGAGGGGCGGAGCTCTGGAAGGCCGAGGGGGCGGGGCCTAGAGTTGGGGCGTGGTCTCCGCTCACTGAGAGCGAGGGCGGGTCTCTGGAGGGCCGAGGGCGGGGCCTAGCGTTGGGGCGTGGTCTCCACTCACTGAGGGTGAGGGCGGGGCTCTGGAGGGACGGGGCTGGGCCTCGCGTTGGGGCGTGGTCTCCGCTCACTGAGAGCGAGGGCGGAGCTCTGGAGGGCCGAGGGGCGGGGCCTAGCGTTGCACCGGTGCCAGTCTGGACGCCCCTCCGCAGACCCTGATGCTGCAGATTGCCAAACAGGAGCTGGAGCGTGAGGCCGAGGAGCGGCGCGGGGAGAAAGGGCGCGCCCTGAGCACCCGCTGCCAGCCCTTGGAGCTGGCGGGGCTTGGTTTCACCGAGCTGCAGGTACCAGGTGCCCCCCGCAAGTACAGACTCAGTTCCACCTGCTGTTCAGGACCGGGGTCCACTGTCACAGCCCCTCCCGCCTCAGGGACGCAGATGTCTGGCTACACTCCAAAGCTGGAGCCCTGTTCTTGCAGCCGGGGCTCTCCAAGCAGCCCGGGGTTGCCACTGCGTACAGTGGGAGCTGCAGTGCCCAGAGTCCTTTAAGGGTGCGTCTGTTCCCTCCTCCCTCAGTCCCAGGAACACACGGAATTCCCCCATCCCCACCCAGGACTTGTGCCGTCAGCTGCACGCACGTGTGGACAAGGTGGATGAAGAGAGATATGACGTAGAGGCCAAGGTCACCAAGAACATCACCGAGGTGTGCGCTGTGTGCTGGGCCGCGTGGACCCTGGCAGGGTGGGAGCTGGAGGACGGGGGACGAAGAGCCCGCACTTGCCAAGCCAGGCACGGGAGGCCGAGACACTGGAAGGCAGGACCAGGGCTACCTGGTGAGCCAGAAGTGAGCCTTAAAAGGAAGTGAGGGAGGGGTTTCCACTTCCTGCCATGGCCACCCCCAGATTGCAGATCTGACCCAGAAGATCTTTGACCTGAGGGGCAAGTTCAAGCGCCCCACCCTGCGGAGGGTGCGGATTTCAGCGGACGCCATGATGCAGGCGCTGCTGGGCACCCGGGCCAAGGAGTCCCTGGACTTGCGGGCCCACCTGAAGCAGGTGAAGAAGGAAGACACAGAGAAGGTGAGTGTGGCCACGCTGGGAGAGGGATGGTCTGGTTCAAGGGCGACGCCTTTGGGAGCTGAGGGAAGCAGGAGGGGCCACCTGAAGGGCAAGAGAAAGGAAGTCGCAAGGACAGACAGGAGAGCATAAGCAAGAGAGAGGAAGCACATGAGGGAGACAGGAAGCGCATGAGGGAGACAGGAAGCGCATGAGGGAGACAGGAAGCACATGATGAACTGAAAGTCACTAGGAGAGCTTGGCAGAGCTTGAGGGGACAGAAAATGTCTCAGAACAGCATGTGGTGGCCCTGTGGGAGGAGGCTTGAGGGGCTGGACACAAGACACGACCCCAACCGCTGTGTTCCCCCAGGAAAACCGGGAGGTGGGAGACTGGCGCAAGAACGTGGACCTGCTGAGTGGCATGGAGGGTCGCAAGAAGAAGTTCGAGGGCTGAGCTCGCTCCCGCCCCGGCCCGACACCAGCCTGCTGAATAAAGCTTCTGGCCTTGCACCTGCTGTGGCAGCCATTTCTGCTCCACCCCTGGGCCTGGACTGGGGGAGACGGGGGGCTTCACAGCTCAGAAGCAAGATGTGCCTCCAGTGTGGGGCATCCTTGGTTCTGTGGGGGAGTGTCAATGAGAACACAGGGAGACACACACACACTCACACACACACACACACACACTCACACACACTCGGGAGAAAGGCCTCAGGCGACAGCAGGCTGAGACAAAAGCAGGTACAGAGAGAGAAATGCCGAGAACAGCTCACAGAAAGCCGAGAGAGACAGCCATGAGACTCAAGGAGAGGGAGCCAGAACGAGCTAGAAAGAGCCAGAAAGATCCACACAGGGACACGGAGAGAGGGGCACGCACAGAGATACCCACCGACCCAGCCCCCTGGAGAACAGTCAGAAAGGCAGAGTGAGCCAGACCCACATAGGATGCCCTGAGAGAGGGGCCCAAAGACAGACCAAGATGGAGCCCAGAAAGACGCCCTGGGCAAGGAGGTCAAGGTCACGGCCTGACTGGGGGAGGGAGAGGACACAGAAAAAGAGCAGCGTCAGATGGTGGGGATGGGTGCTGGGACGCTGAGGTCTCCCAGCCTGACACCCCATCCTCTCCTCCCTCCCCCCACCACACACCTGCTTCCCAGTTTTAGAGTTGTTGTCAACACAGTGGAATCCTGGTGGCAGACAAAAGGGTGGGGGCGGGGAGATGGCCCCGGAGATGCCCCGGAGCATGGAGCCAGAAGCCGTGCCCCTGTTTGGGTCTAGGGACCTCATGGGGCCAGCATGGAGCCCTGTGGGCAGCTGAGGGGTCCCCACCCCAGTCCAGGGCTCCAAGCAGCAGGGGTGGGTGGGGGAGCGGCGCTGGGGCACCAGCAGGTGCTGGACCCTAACTTGAAGGGCTCTGAGCTCAGGAATTCCCCCTCCCTCTCCCAAGGTGGGCGGGGCCCAGCTGTCCGGCTATAAACCCCCATAAACCCAGGATGCGTCAGCCCCCTTGGACAGGCCAGGCTCAGCTGCAGTTCCAGCACCTGCATCCCACACTTTAGGTAACGGGGCTCTGTGGTTTCCATGGAGGGTGTCCTGGAGGGATGGGTGGGCAACAGCAGTGGGGATGGAGGGCCACGAGGTGAGGGTACAGGAGCAGGCCTCTGGTGTGAAGGGGAAAAGTACACCATAGGACTTGGGGTGCCTCCTTGGAGCCATGGTGGTTTTGGGGGAGTCTGGGGGAATCTCACAAGCGGAAGGTGACTGCACTTGGCCACCAATGGGTCCGAGATTATGACTAGGGGGTCTCCAAATCTGAGGGTCTCAGGATTCAGGATGTTGGGCACTGGGGTCTCCATCTCCCCTGAGGGATGGTGCCCGGGGTCCGCAGGGATGGGATGGCATTTGGGGTGTCACAGGCTAAGCCCTGACTTTGGTCACAGCCCGTGAGGGATCAGGACAAATAGCGCATCTGGGCTACCAAAGCGTGCCAATCCTCACCCTGTGCGTGGAGTTGCAGGACTCTTGGCTCGAGTGGGGTGTGGGGGGACTCAGAGACAGGGGAAGGGTCAGAACGAGGTCCAGGGCACAGGCCGCTCTGGGAGGTGTGTGCCACCTCGGGTGAAGGTGAAAACACACAGGTGGTGCCAATTGTCACAGAAGCCCCCCCCCCAGCAAATGCAGACATCCCCCAAAATAGCAGGTGGGTGGGGCTGCTATTGTCTTCAGCCCTGGCCCGCTGCAGTCCTGTCCTAATCCTGTCCTAATCCCCACGGCTCAGGTTCCCCAGACCTGTCACTAGACAAAAGGGGACAGCTGTACGGGAGGAGGGCAGGCATGTGCCAAGCCCACGTAGTGGTCCAGCCCAGACCCTCCTCCCTCACACCCAGGGGTCCAGCCCAGACCCTCCTCCCTCACACCCAGGGGGCCAGCCCAGACCCTACTCCCTCACACCCAGGGGTCCAGCCCAGACCCTCCTCCCTCACACCCAGGGGTCCAGCCCAGACCCTCCTCCCTCACACCCAGGGGTCCAGCCCAGACCCTCCTCCCTCACACCCAGGGGTCCAGCCACTCCTCCCTCACACCCAGGGCTCCAGCCCAGACCCTCCTCCCTCACACCCAGGGGTCCAGCCCAGACCCTCCTCCCTCACACCCAGGGGTCCAGCCCAGCCCTCCTCCCTCACACCCAGGGTCTCCAGGTCCCTCTCCTTTCTGACCTCACACTCCTCTCTCCCTTTGGTCTCAGGTCTTTCCAGAATGTCGGACGTAGAAGAGCAGGAATATGAGGAGTGAGTGACTGCTGAGGGCATGGCGTGGTGGGTTGGGGGCTGCGAGAAGCCGAGGTCCCCTCCCAGGGGCTTTTCTAACCCTTCTCTCATCTCTCCCCAGGGAGCAGCCAGAAGGTACGGGGAGCTTTGGGGAGCTGCGGGGTGGGACTCAGAGCCCACTTGTCTCCTGTGCCCCGTTTGCTGCCTCAGCGGAGGGGTCCTGGGCCGGGGCCACGCGCTCTCCCCACGCCCCCTCCCCTGACGCCTTCCCCTTCCCTCCAGAGGAGGACGCTGCCGAGGAGGAGGAAGGTGAGGTCTGGAGCCGCACGTGGGGCAGCGGCGGGACGCGGGGCGCCCAGGGCCTGGGCTCCAGTTCCTCTAACAGCCTCTCCCGTCTCTCCCCTCTCTGCCGCCCCCCACTTCCTCCCCGGGCCTGGCCGCTCCCCTCCCTGCTCCCCAAATCCTCGCCTCTGCTCCCGCCCCTCCCCAGCCCCCGAGGAGCCGGAGCCGGTGGCAGAGCGAGGTAACGGTGGCTGCTTCGCTTCCTGGGTCCGACTCGGGGGTCCCCGCCCTCCCCGGGGACCCCCACCCCGGGGACCCCCAGCCCAACCCGCCCCGGTCCTTTAAGCACCCCTAGCACACTCTGGCGGCCGGAAGGGAAATGGCGTCGCCGCGCCCCTAACCCGTTCCCTTCCGTCTTAAAGAGACCGACACCCAAGCCTTCTTCGGGGGACTCCGGCAGAAGGGTTGGGTGTTCGCGGAGAGCCCCTCAATCGCCCACCCCTAGCCATCTCCTTTCCCCATATACATTCACACTTGGGGCGTGGGATGCCCAGGTGGGACAAGAGGAAGGGGCTGGGGGGTGTGGTTCTGGGGTCGCTGCGGGAGAGAGAGGGGCATTGTTCCTTGCCCCTGCCCTCCGGAGGGTCTGACGGGGCCAGGATCTGTCAGCGAGGAGGGTCTGGGGTGCCCGGGGAAGGAGTGGGGTGGAGGGGTCCCCACACCAGATCTGAATGTATATGTGACGCGTGTGACCCTCCACTTTCTGCCACTGCCCCTCCTCCCACACCCCTCTCCCCAGAACTGGACGCCGGAGTCCTCCCTGGGCTCGGGGGGTAGTAGGGGCGCGGGGAATACCCTCTCCCCTCACCCCAGAACGCTCACTAATGGTTTCCTTGTATCCCCTCGCCCCACCAGAAGAGGAGCGCCCCAAACCTAGGTGAGACCCTGTCAGACCGGGGTGCGGTACCCCAGCGCCTGGCCTCTGCTCTGCGGGTCGAGCGCAACCAGCCCCCCACCAAGGAAGCCGAGGCCCCCTGGAGGCGGAGGGAGCGGTCCCAGCGCTCCTCGTCCCTTCCGTCCCCACAGCAGGCCCATGGTGCCCCCACTGATCCCCCCGAAGATCCCGGAAGGGGAGCGGGTGGACTTCGACGTAAGTGGCGGGCTGCGCGGGGAGGGCGGCCAGGGCAGCGCTGCCCGGGAGGGGCCTGGCCTGGGCCGTGCCTGGCACGCCCCGTGTCCCGCAGGACATCCACCGCAAGCGCATGGAGAAGGACCTGCTGGAGCTGCAGACACTCATAGACGTGCACTTCGAGCAGCGCAAGAAGGAGGAGGAGGAGCTGGTGGCGCTGAAGGAGCGCATCGTGAGTCCCCCTGGGGAGGGCGTCGCGGGGTCTGCCCTGGGGACAGGGCGTCGCGGGGTCTCCCCTGGGCAGGGGGGCGTCGCGGGATCTGCCCTAGAGAGCAGGGCGGCCTCGGCCCCTCCCTCACCGCCCCCCATCCTCCAGGAGCGGCGCCGGGCCGAGAGAGCCGAGCAGCAGCGCTTCAGGACCGAGAAGGAGCGTGAGCGCCAGGCCAAGCTGGCGGTGCGTGCGGCGGGGGCCCGGGGCGACCCCCGCTCCCGGGGGAGACCCCTGCCTTCCGCGCGCCCCGGGGCTCAGCGGGAGACCCCGGCCTTCCACGCGCCCCGGGGCTCAGGGGGAGACCCCCGCCTTCCACGCGCCCCGGGGCTCCGAACCCCCGCTTCCCGCAGGCCCTGGAGCGACCCCCATCTTTCACGCATCTGGTGGCTGGAGTGGACCCCGTCTTTTGCGCCTCTGGTCCCGGGGCGACCCCGCTTTCCTCGCGTCCCGGGGCCCCGGGGCTTTGCTTCCCCCGGGGAGCCCCCAGAGCCCCCCTTCCTGGCCCCCCAGGAGGAGAAGATGCGGAAGGAGGAGGAGGAGGCCAAGAAGCGGGCGGAGGACGACGCCAAGAAGAAGAAGGTGCTGTCCAACATGGGGGCGCACTTCGGCGGCTACCTGGTGAAGGTGCGCGTGGGGGCGGGGCTGCAGGCTCGGGGCGGGGCCTGAGCCCAGGGGCAGGGGGCAGGCATGGGGGCGGGGCCTCGGCCGGGGCGGGGCTGCAGGCTCGGGGCGGGGCCTGAGCCCAGGGGCAGGGCTGAAGGCTCGGGGCGGGGCCTCAGCCGGGGCGTGGCCTCAGCCCCGGGCTCCGCCCCCTCCGCAGGCGGAGCAGAAGCGCGGCAAGAGGCAGACCGGGCGCGAGACCAAGCTGCGGATCCTGTCGGAGCGCAAGAAGCCGCTGCACATCGAGGCCATGGGCGAGGAGCAGCTGCGGTAGGCGGCGGGCCGGCCTGGCTCCCCGGCCCTGCTGGGGCTGGTGGAGCGACTGCCTCGGGTCAGCTTCCCCCACGGCCGGGTCCCTGCCCCGGACGCCCTGGGAGCCGCCACCCCGCAGCGCCCCCAGTACAGCAGTCCTCTGGGTTACAGTGTGAGAGACACGACAAGCAGACCCCCCTCCTGCTCCAGGACCCCCCTCCTGCTCCAGGACCCCCTCTCCTCCTCCCAGGACCCCCTCCTGCTCCAGGACCCCCTCTCCTTCTCCCAGGAACCCCTCCTGCTCCAGGACCCCCCTCTCCTCCCAGGACCCCCCTCTCCTCCTCCCAGGATCCCCTCCTGCTCTAGGACCCCCTCTCCTTCTCCCAGGAACCCCTCCTGCTCCAGGACCCCCTCTCCTCCCAGGAACCCCTCCTGCTCCAGGACCCCCCTCTCCTCCCAGGACCCCCTTCTGCTCCAGGACCCCTTCTGCTCATCCCAGGACCCCCATCCTGCTCCAGGACCCCCATCCTGCTCCAGGACCCCCTCCTGCTCCAGGACCCCCTCTCCTCCTCCCAGAACCCTCCTCCTGCTCCAGGACCCCCCTCTCCTCCTCCCACGGCCCCCTCTCCTCTCAGGACCCCCCTCCTCCTCCCAGGACCTCCCTCCTCCTCCCAGGGACCCCTCTCCTGCTGCCAGGAGCCCCCCCTCGCCTCTTCTCAGGACCCCCCTCTCCTCCCAGGGCGTCCCCTCTCTGCCTGGGCCAGCTGCTCCTACAGGGGTGCGGGAGGAGGGCCTGAGGGGGCGCCGACTGTCTCTCGGCTTTCCAGGAGCCGCAGTAAGGCTGCTGGCCCGACCTAACCCTGTGTCCCTCTGGGACAGGCCAGCTGAGCCCGGGGGTGCAGAGCGGGTGGGGCTCTGCAGTGGGCGGAGCCTCTGCAGTGGGCGGGGCCGCACCATGCCTGTGCATCAGTGGGCGGGGCAGCGATGGGCGGGGCTTGGCCGTGGCTGTGCAGCAGTGGGCAGGGCCTCTGCTGTGGGCGGGGCCAGAATGTGGCCGGAGCCGGGCTGAGGCCGCCGGGTGCTGTCCCCAATGCCCTCTCTGGGCTCCACCTTCCAGGCAAAAGGCCCAGGAGCTGTCGGACTGGATCCACCAGCTGGAATCCGAGAAGTTCGACCTCATGGAGAAGCTCAAGCAGCAGAAATACGAGGTGGGCGGGGCCTGGGTGAGACGTGTGGGCGTGGCCGGCTGGCTGGGCGGGACCCAGAGACAGTCCGAGGCGGGGCAACGTGACTGATGGAGGACATGGGACCAGAGGTGATGGGCGGGGCCATGACAGACGGAGCCTGCCATGGGTGGGGAGCATGAGAGGTGGGCGGGACTAGCGGTGATGGGCAGGGCTGGTGGCGAGTCAGGGCCAATGTAGGCGGGGTCATCGGTTGTGGGCGGGCCCCAGCCTCTGACGCCCCAGCCTCTCCCTGCTCCCCCTGCAGATCAACGTGCTTTACAACCGCATCAGCCACGCGCAGAAGTTGTAAGTGAGATACAGCCAGTGCCCACCTGCCCCTGCCCGTGGGGCTTCCTGTCCCTGCCTGCCTCTCCCTCTCGGGGACTCTGCAGTCCGCTGTCCAGGGCCTCAGGGATCTCGTGTCCAGGGGTCCCGGGTGGGCAGAGGGCTGCCCAAGGTGCAGCTCAGCACCTGCACAGCCGGCGGCTCGACCATCCATCCAGCCTTGGTGTCCATGGCGTGGGCTGCGGGGTCTGCTTCTCGCCTGGCCATCTGCCTCGCCTGGGGTCCCTCCTATGTGAACCCCCTCCCTAAATCACACACTCCATCTACGCTCAAACTCCAGGCTGGCTCTGGGTCCATGCAGGCCCCTGCGGTCCTGACCTGGCACTGCCTCTGTCTCTTCTCTCTCTCACAGCCGGAAGGGGGCAGGGAAGGGCCGTGTTGGTGGCCGCTGGAAGTGAGGCCCAGCCCAGGACACCTGGCGTCATGGCTGTTGGAGTGTGCGTGCTGTTCTGTGCTTGAAATAAACACTCCCCCCAACATGGTGGTTCCTCTTGGTCACTGACGTGCGTGGAGGTCTGTGTGTCTGACCCAGCAGCCTGTGGCTCCTGCACACCAGGTCCAGCCCCCTACTTGCTGTGGGACAGCTGCCTGGGGAGGTGGCCACGCTGGGCGTTACCACAGTCCTGCGAGCTTGTTGGCCCTGGGGGCACCAAAAGGTGGTGGAAAATGGACCTTGCAGGCAATCCCTTTTGTTGTTGTTGAAAGGTAGGAAGCACTGTGTCCTGCTGGGACTGGACACAGCTGCACGGGGTGCATGCGGCCACACCTGGCAGGTCCCTGTATGGACACGAGTGGCGCCAGGCGAATCTGCTAGGGACGCGATGGGGATGGGAAATGCCCGGTCCTTCTGAGGTGGATGTTAACAGGGAGGGTTGCCAACCTGGGTCTGAGCTTCGTGGTCAGGGGCCCTCGGCACTAAGAAAGCAAAGCTGATGGAGGAATGACCGAGCCAAAGCTGCCGGCCGGCCAGCGCGTGCCCCCTGTGCTGGGGACGAAGGTCCGGTCACGGGGATCATTGTGGCCATCTGGGATGGAGCAGCAGGTGGCAGCTCGTCTCTCCTGTCTCTCCTGTCCCTCTGTCTCTCCTGTCTCTCTTGTCTCTCCTGTCTGTCTCTCCTGTCCCTCTGTCTCTCCTGTCCCTCTGTCTCTCCTGTCTCTGTCTCTCCTGTCTCTCTGTCTCTCCTGTCTCTCTGATGAAAGAGCAGAGGCACAGGCTGAAGGAGCCCATTCTTCCTCCTGCTACAGAGGCAGGCGGCA
Organism: Ochotona princeps; assembly: GCF_030435755.1. Classification (NCBI taxonomy): domain Eukaryota; kingdom Metazoa; phylum Chordata; class Mammalia; order Lagomorpha; family Ochotonidae; genus Ochotona; species Ochotona princeps. Next base: position 56,545,944 of record NC_080847.1, on the reverse strand, counting down.
GCAGGTGCCCATCCCTGTCCCACCCCCCATGTGCCAGAGGTGTGACCTTGGCTTCTCAGCCTTCATGACCACGAGCAGCCACCTTCTCCAGTTTCCACGCCTCTCACTCCAAATGATCCCACGGTGGCTGCAGGGACAAGGATGGCAGTGACGAGAGCCCGGAGTGAGTGGGCAGTGAGGGGAGCCTGGAGCGAGTGGGCAGTGAGGAGACTGGGCAGTGAGGGGAGCCTGGAGTGATTGGCAGTGAGGGGAGCCCGGAGTGAGTGGCAGTGAGGGGAGCCCAGAGTGAGTGGGCAGTGAGGAGACTAGGCAGTGAGGGGAGCCCAGAGTGAGTGGGCAGTGAGGAGACTAGGCAGTGAGGGGAGCCTGGAGCGAGTGGGCAGTGAGGAGACTGGGCAGTGAGGGGAGCCCGGAGTGAGTGGGCAGTGAGGAGACTAGGCAGTAAGGGGAGCCTGGAGCGAGTGGGCAGTGAGGAGACTGGGCAGTGAGGGGAGCCCGGAGTGAGTGGCAGTGAGGGGAGCCCGGAGTGAGTGGGCAGTGAGGAGACTAGGCAGTGAGGGGAGCCTGGAGTGAGTGGGCAGTGGGGGTGCCAACTGCGCCCTCCTCCTCAGTGCCTGTGGTGGCAGTTAGTTGTCTGGTGAGGGCCAGCTTCCAGGGCTGGATCCCTGCTCTGGGTGGCTGTCCGAAGCCCGGCCTGAAACCAGCTGTTGCCTTATGGAAGGAAGGGAGCAGCAAGCCCCGGGTGGGGTGGCAGGGGATGGCAGCCTGCCGCCTGGGCCACAGGGGCAGCACCAAGATGACCGCTCCTTTGTCCACCACCTTAGCCCATCTGGGACCTTCTACTCAGCAGGCTCATGCTGCCCCCGCCAGCTTGTGTTCACTGCATAACAGCTGCCCCGAGTGGCAGGCGTGGTTGGCGACTGGGGCAGGGCTCAGCTGGGCAGTTCTTCCTGGGCTGAGTCTGCAGGGCCTGGCTGCTTCCTCAGTCACCCCAGATGCCAGGGAGCTGTCCCCGGGGTTCGTGGATGATGCGTTCCTGCCTGGCCTCCTGCGCCAGGACTTTGCCCATCTGTCGATGCTTCTTCGTGTCCTCATGGCCCGACCCAGGACCCTGCCCTGTGACACCCCCGGAGGATCACCACTACTCTGCTTTAGCATGTTGTGCTTGGCTGCCGGCAAGACAGACTGAATGGTTTTGCAGGGAGAGGGAAAGGACGGGTTTGCTTCCTCCCGCACAACCTCAGGGAATAAAGGCATGCGGCTCAGGGCAGGGGAGGAGGTCATGTCCACCGCCGGAGTTGTAGCCATCACACCTGCTGTCCGGGAAGAAAGATGGCAGAGACAAGAAGACGAGATAGGACAGCCACTCGCGGGAGAGGAGCCTGGGCTGCTGGCTGCGCCTTTGCTAGCAGGGTGCAGGGGTCTGGAATTGCAGGAGGGGAGGACGCTGGGCCCCTCATCCCGTCTGCCGGTCATCACTCAGTTCCAGTACCCAGACCCCACACGGGGAGACGCATCCCCGCCTCCCAAGCACGCTTCCTGGGGCTCTTTGTTTAAAGGAGTTCAGGACAGACTTATGTCTCAGTTCCACAAGGCAGAGGAGGCACAGGGAAGATGTAAGGATGTTGTAGCGAATACCATAGCAAGGCAACAGCAGGGAGCTCCTGCTGCTCCAGGGAGGACAGCTTTCCGGGCAGGGGCTGCTCTAGGGACCGTGTTGAAGTCAGCTTCCTGTTGGCTGGAGTCGGGGGAGGACCCAGGGTGTCTCTGAAGCTCAAGCAACTTCTCCAAGGACAGTGGAGGGACAGCACAGGCCTGGCACGGCTGTGGCCCACGTGCACACGGCCAGGGGAGTGTCCTGCGTGGCCTCAGTTCACCCCTCCGGAGAGCGACTTTTCCGTCGCCGCCTTTCGGTGTATTGCAGGCCCTGAGAACCAGCGGGGAACACGCTGGAAGCAGAAATCTGTTCCAGAAAAAAATCGTAAAGTCTGTGGAAAGTCATAAGGAAAGTTAGTTCCGTATCCTCCAGGGTCCCGGTGGGCTGAGTCAACGTCGCCCGTTCCTTTTGTGACTACACTTCCCAGAATGCCTCGGGACACGCTGCCGTCGGAAGACTCCATTTCCCAGAGTCCCCGGCGGGGCTTTCCGCGGGGCGCCTCACCTGGTTTGCCTTGCGGCACAAAGTCCTGGCACGTGGCCGCGGAGCGCGACTCCGCGCGTGGACTTCCGGGGCGCGGCGTCGTGACGTCACGGGCCGGCGCCCGGAGGCCGGCAGGGCGTCGCGGGGCGGCCCCCGGGGCGGGCGGGCCGGCCGAGGCAGGGCTGCGGCTCCCGGGGCTCGCGGCGTCGCTGTCTGCGCTCGCCGGGCGCCCGGGCGGCGGTGCCGCCATGTCGGGCGAGGACGGCCCGGCGGTGGCGGGCCCGGGGGCGGCGGCGGCGGCGCGCGAGCGGCGGCAGGAGCAGCTGCGGCGCTGGGGGGCGCGGGCGGGCGCCGAGCCGGGCCCCGGCGAGCGGCGCGCCCGCACCGTGCGCTTCGAGCGCGCCGCCGAGTTCCTGGCGGCCTGCGCGGGGGGCGACCTGGACGAGGCGCGCCTCATGCTCCGCGCCGCCGACCCGGGCCCCGGAGCCGAGGGCGAGCCCGGCGCGCCGCCGCCCGCCCGCGCCGTGCTGGACTCCACCAACGCCGACGGCATCAGCGCCCTGCACCAGGTGAGCGCCGCCGCCCCGCGGGTCCAGCTCGGGGTCACTGGCGCTGCCCTCTGCCTGCTCCGCGTCTAGCCGGTGTCCCCCTCCGCCGGGCAGGGCCCGACCTGACAGACCCTGCACCCGGGGTCACCTTCGAGGTCCCCGTGTCTTGTTCTTCTCTCCCCGCCCGTGGGCGGGCCGGCGTCAGCGCCCCTTTAATGGACAGCCTCAAGGCACCTGCTCGGCCCGGCTCTGGGCTATCTCCTGTCCGTCCTGGTCAGGAGGACGTCGCTCTGCTGGCCTGAGCTGTTCTGGGCCATTGCTGCTGGGGCCCATAGCATCGGTGGGGGCCAGCGGGTGCCTGTGGGAGCCGAGAGGGGATGTGAGCTCTGCTGCAGGCCAGCGGGTCCCGTGGGAGTCAAGAGGGGATGTGGGATCCGGTGGGAGCCAGCAGGTGCCCGTGGGAGCCGAGAGGGGACGTGGGAGCCGGTGGGGGCCAGAGGGTGCCCGTGGGAGCCGAGAGGGGACGTGGGAGCCGGTGGGGGCCAGCAGGTGCCCGTGGGAGCCGAGAGGGGACGTGGGAGCCGGTGGGAGCCTGCGGGTGCCCGTGGGAGCCGAGAGGGGATGTGAGCTCTGGTGCGGGCCAGCGGGTGCCCGTGGGAGCCGGTGGGAGCCTGCAGGTGCCTGTGGGAGCCAAGAGGGGACGTGGGAGCCGGTGGGAGCCTGCGGGTGCCCGTGGGAGCCGAGAGGGGATGTGAGCTCTGGTGCGGGCCAGCGGGTGCCCGTGGGAGCCGGTGGGAGGCTGCAGGTGCCCTTGGGAGCCGAGAGGGGATGTGGGAGCCTGTGGGGGAAACGTGGGAGGGGGACGCTTTGAAGAGGGGGAGTGACAGCAGAAGCAGACTGCCCTGGGTTCAGGGCTCCGCTTCCCTGCCTGTAGGATCCCTCGGTCCTGAAGCAGAGGGGGTTCTTTTGGGGAGTTGCTACCCCTGCCCTTTTCCTATTCTTGGCTCCCTGGGAGTCTGCTGCCCCTTCCCACTGCCTCCCTGCCTGCGGTGGCTCTGTGGAAGGTCCTGGTGTTAGGGTATGTTCTACTCGGTCATGGGGTTTGGGCCGGGTCTGACTGTGAGGTGAGCAGTTTACACTGTCTGCCTTGGACTGCAGGTGCCAGGACCTAGGAATGTTACCGGCCCTGGGAATGGGCACTGGTCACCATGTCTGTGTCCGCCAGCCTCTGTGGCTTTACCCATTCAGGACTATGCTGCGTGCCCATCTTCAGACCCCAGCCTCTGTGTTGGGAGTTTGGCCTCCCTCACTCCAAAGCTGCTTTTGTAGTAGAGGCCAGGGATGGGGGGTGCAGGAGGGGCTGGACCCCAGGTGTGAGGGAGGAGGGTCTGGGCTGGAGCCCTGGGTGTGAGGGAGGAGGGTCTGGGCTGGACCCCTGGGTGTGAGGGAGGAGGGGCTGGAGCCCTGGGTGTGAGGGAGGAGGGCTGGACCCCTGGGTGTGAGGGAGGCTCTGGGGCTGGAGCCCTGGGTGTGAGGGAGGAGGGCTGGACCCCTGGGTGTGAGGGAGGAGGGCTGGGCCCCTGGGTGTGAGGGAGGAGGGTCTGGGCTGGACCCCAGGTGTGAGGGAGGAGGGTCTGGGCTGGAGCCCTGGGTGTGAGGGAGGCTCTGGGGCTGGAGCCCTGGGTGTGAGGGAGGAGGGCTGGGCCCCTGGGTGTGAGGGAGGAGGGTCTGGGCTGGAGCCCTGGGTGTGAGGGAGGAGGGTCTGGGCTGGAGCCCTGGGTGTGAGGGAGGCTCTGGGGCTGGAGCCCTGGGTGTGAGGGAGGAGGGCTGGGCCCCTGGGTGTGAGGGAGGAGGGTCTGGGCTGGAGCCCTGGGTGTGAGGGAGGAGGGTCTGGGCTGGACCCCTGGGTGTGAGGGAGGCTCTGGGGCTGGAGCCCTGGGTGTGAGGGAGGAGGGACTGGACCCCCGGGTGTGAGGGAAGAGGGGCTGGACCCCTGGGTGTGAGGGAGGCTCTGGGGCTGGAGCCCTGGGTGTGAGGGAGGAGGGTCTGGGCTGGACCCCTAGGTGTGAGGGAGGAGGGTCTGGGCTGGACCCCTGGGTGTGAGGGAGGAGGGCTGGACCCCTGGGTGTGAGGGAGGAGGGTCTGGGCTGGACCCCTAGGTGTGAGGGAGGAGGGTCTGGGCTGGACCCCTGGGTGTGAGGGAGGAGGGTCTGGGCTGGACCCCTGGGTGTGAGGGAGTAGGGTCTGGGCTGGCCCCCTGGGTGTGAGGGAGGAGGGTCTGGGCTGGACCCCTGGGTGTGAGGGAGGAGGGCTGGACCCCTGGGTGTGAGGGAGGAGGGTCTGGGCTGGACCCCTGGGTGTGAGGGAGGAGGGTCTGGGCTGGACCCCTGGGTGTGAGGGAGGAGGGTCTGGGCTGGACCCCTGGGTGTGAGGGAGGAGGGGCTGGGCTGGACCCCTGGGTGTGAGGGAGGAGGGTCTGGGCTGGACCCCTGGGTGTGAGGGAGGAGGGGCTGGGAGTGGATCCCATCCTGGCTGCCTGCTGTCACTCCTTGGTGCCTGTGCTGGGCCAGGTCCTTGAAAGGGAAAGGCCCAGCTTCACTTTGCCCCCCTTCCCGGTCACCATGACAACAGCATGGAAATAAACGAGCCCGGAGTTCATCTTGTTCCCAGGGCTCCACCGCCCCCCCTCACAGCCGAGTTTCCATGACTTCATGGGCCTGGGCATCCCGGGTCCTCTGCGGCAGCCAGGGAGATGGGGGGTTAATGTACAGAGCACCCTGGCATCCAGAGCCCTCCCCTGCTTGGGTCCTGGGCATGCCTGGAGTTCACACTGATACACGCGCGTGTGCGCACGTCCATCCCACCCCCAGACCCTACCTGCCTGGCCTGCCCCAGGTCGGGTATGTGTCTCCTGAGAGGGGGCCTCGGGAAACCCCTTGGCGTCCTGCCAGGCCCCGTACTGTGGTGTCTGCGAGGCTGGGAGTTCCAGAAGCCCGGGCTGGGCTGAGGAGGCCTGTGGCCTGCAGCTGAGGCTCCCGATACTGGGCGCCGGTGTCAGGCTGGGCTCCCTCTCGCGCCGTCAGAAGTTAGAGTGCCCAGGCCAGAGGCTACTGGGACCCCTTTCCATCCCGCCTCGCTGAGCCCGCCCCCCGCCTGCAGGCCTGCATTGATGAGAACCTGGAAGTGGTGCGTTTCCTGGTAGAGCAGGGTGCCACCGTGAACCAGGCAGACAACGAGGGCTGGACGCCGCTGCACGTGGCTGCCTCCTGCGGGTGCCTGGACATCGCCAGGTGAGGCTGGTGCTGGGGCAGGGGACTGGGCGGGGCGGCACCCACCCGCAGCCCTGACCTCCGCTTACCCCCAGGTACCTGCTGAGCCACGGGGCCAACATCGCTGCCGTCAACAGTGACGGGGACCTGCCCCTGGACCTGGCTGAGGCAGACGCCATGGAAGGGTTGCTCAAGGCCGAGATCACTCGCCGAGGTGGGGGTGGGGCCTCTGGGTGGGGTGGGCCCTCGGGTGGTGTGTTCAGGGGTGCTTCACCCATGGGCCTCAGGCCCACCCTGTTGCCAGGTCCGGTGAATGAGCACATAGGGCCCCTGGGCAGCCACTGAGTTGGGGATGTCTTTAGGTGTGAGCGGACAAGCTGGGCCTTGGAGCTGGTCTCCCTGGACCCCAAGGGGCCTCCAGGGGCTTGGTCCCCACAGCCAGGTCGTCTGCAGTGCTGGCTAGGGAGACATTTCTGGCTCCTGTCAGGTTCTCAGGGACAGTGCATCACCACCCGGGGCGGGAGTGGGGGAGGGTCAGTACGTGGTGGCTCCCAGGCAGGCACTGGAGGCAAAACCTGCAGGCCGTGGGCCCCTGTGTCCTCAGGGAGGCCGTGGAGCCCCCAGGGACCAGCTGTGTATTACACACACACCTACCTGCCTTACCCCCTCCATCAGCAGGATGCCTCGTGTGACCGAGCGGGGTTAGCTGGGCCTCGGAGGGGGCACAGGTGGTCCTGGGATGGGGCTGCCCTGCTTCTGCCTGTCCCAGCGTGTCCCTACTACCTGACAAGACTCTCACTTGCTTCTTACTAAGCATTTTCCTTCCTTGTTTCTACTTTTTAACTGAGAGGCAGATCTCCCATCCGCTAGTACACTCTGCTCCCTGAAGGCCCAAGTCAGCCATGGCTGGGCTAGGAGCCTGGAGCTCCTCCTGGGTCTCCCTGTGCATGGCACAGCCATCTCTTCCTCCCCCGAGTGTGGGTCAGCAGGAAGCTGCCTACAAGCTGAGCGAGGCCTTGAACCCAGACTCCGATTGGGATGTCCCTGGCAGTGTCCCAGCTGCCACACCACGTTCCTGCCTATCTCACTGGTTTCAAGGCTTGCAGCGCCCTTTGGACCAGCCACAGCCCTAGCCTGACTCTGCACCGTCACCCGCAGCCCCGGTGCTGCTTGTGAATGTGCCGTGTCCCTGACGTGACATGACTGTGGGCGCAGGTCATGGAAGCCTCCAGGCCAGGAGGCAGCAGGCCGCCTCGCTGCTCACTTGCATGCCCTTGGCTGGAGCTTCTGCTGTGTGCACTGCCTTCCTGCCCTCTACTGCTTTGCTTATCCAGCCCCCATTGCACAAATGACCCACAAACGTGGCCTCAGGGCACAGTCACCTCAGCCTGATTCCTCAGGGCACAGTCACCTCAGCCTGGATCCTCAGGACACAGTCACCTCAGCCTGGATCCTCAGGACACAGTCACCTAAGCCTGATTCCTTAGGGCACAGTCACCTCAGCCTGGATCCTCAGGGCACAGTCTCCTGAGCCTGGATCCTCAGGACACAGTCACCTCAGCCTGGATCCTCAGTGCACAGTCACCTCAGCCTGGATCCTCAGTGCACAGTCACCTCAGCCTGGATCCTCAGGACACAGTCACCTAAGCCTGATTCCTTAGGGCACAGTCACCTCAGCCTGGATCCTCAGGGCACAGTCTCCTGAGCCTGGATCCTCAGGACACAGTCACCTCAGCCTGGATCCTCAGGACACAGTCACCTCAGCCTGGATCCTCAGGACACAGTCTCCTCAACCTGGATCCTCAGGGCACAGTCTCCTCAACCTGGATCCTCAGGGCACAGGCTCCTCAGCCTGGATCCTCAGGGCACAGGCTCCTCAGCCTGGATCCTCAGGGCACAGTCTCCTGAGCCTGGAACCTCAGGGTTCAGTCTCCTCAACCTGAATCCTCAGAGGACAGTCTCCTGAGCCTGGATCCTCAGGACACAGTCATCTCAGCCTGGATCCTCAGAGGACAGTCTCCTGAGCCTGGATCCTCAGGGCACAGTCTCCTGAGCCTGGATCCTCAGGGCACAGTCACCTCAGCCTGGATCCTCAGGGCACAGTCTCTTCAGCCTGGATCCTCAGGGCACAGTCTCCTGAGCCTGGATCCTCAGAACACCGTCACCTCAGCCTGGATCCTCAGGACACAGTCACCTAAGCCTGATTCCTTAGGGCACAGTCACCTCAGCCTGGATCCTCAGGGCACAGTCACCTCAGCCTGGATCCTCAGGACACAGTCACCTCAGCCTGTATCCTCAGGACACAGTCTCCTCAAACTGGATCCTCAGGGCACAGTCTCCTCAACCTGGATCCTCAGGGCACAGGCTCCTCAGCCTGGATCCTCACGGCACAGGCTCCTCAGCCTGGATCCTCAGGGCACAGTCTCCTGAGCCTGGAACCTCAGGGTTCAGTCTCCTCAACCTGAATCCTCAGAGGACAGTCTCCTGAGCCTGGATCCTCAGGACACAGTCATCTCAGCCTGGATCCTCAGAGGACAGTCTCCTGAGCCTGGATCCTCAGGGCACAGTCTCCTGAGCCTGGATCCTCAGGGCACAGTCACCTCAGCCTGGATCCTCAGGGCACAGTCTCTTCAGCCTGGATCCTCAGGGCACAGTCTCCTGAGCCTGGATCCTCAGAACACCGTCACCTCAGCCTGGATCCTCAGTGCACAGTCTCCTCATTCTGGATCCTCAGAACACCGTCACCTCAGCCTGGATCCTCAGTTGTCTGTCTCCTCAGTCTGGATCTCATTCCCTGCAGACAGGCTGACTGTCAGTAGTTAGAGCTGCTCTTGACCTTGATTTGGGTCTGTGAGCTTCCTCCTTTGCTAAGAAGAGGGACCACTGAGGTCTGGAGACCCCGAGAGGGAGGCTGCATTCTGTTTTTCTGCAGATGTGGCTGGTGGCTCACTTGGCTGTAGGAGTGGCCATGTTCCCTCCTGTGGTTCAGGAAAGGCTGGCAGGTAGGAGGTCCTGGCTTTAGGGTCTGCTCGAGCTGGCCCTGGACAGAACAGCCACCAAGACTGTAATGGCTCCCACTCCACACTCTACTGCTGCCACCCAGCCAGGCCTTGCTGTGGACTCGGCTTGACCCATGCTTCACACAGAGCCTAGTCACAGTGATGCCCCCATGGCGAGGGTCATCAGCCCAGTGAGAGAGATGTCCTTGAAGGGGTGGGGTGCGGGGAGGCCCCCACAGAAGCAGGTGCAGCCCTTGTGGGGGAGGCCTGTCCTCTCCCCGCCCTTCTCCCAGTGTCCATGACTCTGCAGGGCCTAGCGGCCCAGAGCTTCCTGCTTGTCCTTCCTGGAGGCCTCCTGGCTGTGCCTTCCTCACAGATGCCCGGGGGTGGACGGTGGCGGAAGTGGCTGGTCAAGTGTCCCGTGGCAAGATGGATGAGTGGAGAAAGGGGGATGGTATGCAGCATTGTGAAGGAAGTTCTGGGACGGCCCCAGGGTGGCCCCCGGCCGCTGTTCCTCACAGATGGGTGGGGTGTCGCAGGGCAGTTGTCTAATGCGGAATGGTGACCTCAGGTGGCGACGATGTGCAGGCGGGAGACCTAGCCCCAAGCCTCGCAGGACAGTGCTGAAGATGGCGGCTCCTGGGTGTCTTGAGACACAGGTCTCCACTCCCTGGTTCACTCCCAGGCGGCTGCACTGACAGGGCTTAGCTGCCTGATACTGCCCAGGTGTGTTAGCAGGCAGCTGGGCCAGGTCTGGAGCCCAGCACTGTGACACGATTGGGCATCCTGTGCAGTGACCTGGGGTTGTGGCCTTGTGGGGGCTGCCCACACCCGTTCATCTGCAGCAGCTGGCAGAATGGTCATAGTGGGGACAGCACACCTGTCCTGGGGACTGTGCCTGACTGCTGCCCGTGCGGCGCCAGCTGCTCCCTTTTGCACGTGGCAGCACAGCACTTTGATCTGGGCGGGAAGGCCTCTTATGGTGACTTGGAGAGGAGCCACTTCAGAGTGAGAGCCATGGTTGGCGATAGCCCTCTCCTGGAGCTGCTGTCCTCTACCCTGCCCAGCCTGTGTCCTACGCAGCTGTCTGCCCCGGGCTGGCCCCCTCCTTGCCTGGTCTCACACCTGCCCCGTGCTCAGCCTGCTGTGTTGCTGGGCATCCCTGGTGCCGGCACCTGCTGGCAGCCATTCTCACTAGCCACGTCCTGACACTTGGCCTGTTACATGTGCTTTCCGTGGGACTTGGCCCTTCCCCAGCCTGGCCACTGGGCTGTGCCAGAGGAGTTACACAGACTCCTTGGCAGCGGCTGCCCAAGAAGGGGGCACCAGAGGGGTAGGGAACTTTGGACTTGAGTTGTACCCCCAGCTGACAAGGCCAAAGCCCAGAGTGCCCAGGCTTGAGTCGCGTGAGCCGGCTCCTGGCGTTGTTGGCAGCACTGTGGCACAGTGAGTTGGCTAAGCCGCCACTTGTGACACTGGCATCATGTGTGAATCCTTGTGCAAGTCCACCGGGTGGCACGAAACACTGACCCCAGGCCCAGTCCTGGTAGATGCCTGTGAGCTGCCTGTGGTGAGAAAGGGCCTAGCTGGCCTCAACGACTGTGGCACACTTGGGCCTTGGGCTGCCCAGCTGTGTTTTCTTGGTTCTAATTTAAAGTATATGTTGGACCCAGTGTGGTAGCCTAGCAGCTAAAGCCTTCGCCTTGCACGTGCAGGAATACCGTATGGGTGCCGGTTCTAATCCCAGTGGCCCTGCTTCCCATCCAGCTCCCTGCTTGTGGCCTGGGAAAGCAGTGTAGGACAGCCCAAAGCCTTGGGACCCTGCACCTCTGTGGAAGACCTGGAAGAAGTTCCTGGCTTTTAGCTTCGGATTGGCACAGTTGTGGCCACTTGGGAAGTGAATCATTGGGTGGGAAATTTTTTTTTTTAATTATATGTTTATTTGAAGACCTCACACAATGACTCAATTGGCTAATCCTCACCTTGTAAGTGCTGGGATTGTATATGGGTATAATTTGTATCCTGGCTGCTCCACTTCCCATCCGCTTCCTGCCTGTGGCCTGAGAAAGCAGCAGAGGGCAGCCCAAAGCCTTGGGACTCTGCACGTGTGTGGGAGACCCAGAGGAAGTTCCTGACTGTGGCCTTGCAATGGTTTAGCTTTGGCCGTTGTGGCCATTTGGGGAATGAACCAGCAGATGAAAGATCTTTCAGTGTATCTGCCTTTCCAATAAAAATAAATGTATAAATCTTGGGTCCAGTGTAATGGCTCAATAGCTAAATCCTTACCTTGCAAGCAGTGGGATCCCATATGGGCACTGGTTTGTGTCTTGGCTGCCCTGCTTCCCATCCAGCTCCCTGCCTGTGGCTTTGGGCGGCAGAGAACGGCCCAAAGCCTCGGGACCCTGAACCCACATGGGAGAGCCGGAAGCTATGGCTCCTGGCTTTGGACCAGCTCAGCTCCTGGTATTGTGGCCACTTGGGGAGTAAACCAGTGGACGGAAGCTCTCTCTCTGTCTCTGCTTTGTAAATCTGATTTGCTTTTCCAATAAAAAAAGTGTAAACAAATAAAAAAATAAAGTGTATGTTTGTTTGAAAGAGACAGGAGGCAGATAGGAAGAGATCCTAGACCAGCCAGGCGGAGCCAGCTGAAACCTGGAGCCTGGCATGTCATTTGGGTCTCCCATGGGGGTGCAGGAGTCTGGCACGCCATCTGGGTCTCCCATGGGGGTGCAGGAGTCTGGCATTGTGCCATCTGGGTCTGCCATCTGGGTCTCCCATGGGGGTGCAGAAGCCTGGCATTGTGCCATCATGCACTACTCTCCTGGTACACTAGGGGGCGCTTGGTTGGAGCAGAGCAGTGGGCCTTGAACTGCTTTTCTTTTTTTGTTTTGTTTAAAGATTTATTTACTTTATTACAAAGTCAGATATACAGAGAGGAGGAGAGACAGAGAGGAAGATCTTCCGTCCGATGATTCGCTCCCCAAGTGAGCCGCAACGGCCGGTGCGCGCCAATCCCAAGCCGGGAACCTGGAACCTCTTCTGCGTCTCCCACACGGGTGCAGTGTTCCAATGCATTGGGCCGTCCTCGACTGCTTTCCCAGGCCACAAGCAGGGAGCTGGATGGGAAGTGGAGCTGCCGGGATTAGAACCGGCGCCCATATGGGATCCTGGGGTGTTCAAGGCGAGGACTTTAGCCGCTAGGCCACGCCGCCGGGCCCTTGAACTGCTTTTCATAGGGGAGGCCTGTGTTGCAGGCAGAGCCAGCCCCCATTGTATCCATTCTCCACACTGGGTGGTGCCATCCGGGGATGTTGGGGAGATTGACGTGGGCCACGAAATCAGCTTGAGATTGCAGGAAGTCCAGCGCAGAGATCAGAAAGGTAGATGACTTCAGCATAGTTCCGTTTTACCTAACACGGTGTAGCCAGTGTTACCATGTCAGCATGGGTTTTCTCCTCCTCTTAGCTTGAATTGGCAGGTGCATTTTATGGCACAACAGCGGCAGCCCTGGCATTTTATGTCACAACACTGAGCCCTGTGGCTCAGTGTTCACACAGTCCAGGAGCTTGGCAGGTGCAGGGATGGTTCAGCTCCAGACAGCACTGGACAATGGTCACCATCCCTGGAGACCACCGAGGAAAGCCCAGTGCCTCCCGCCTTGGGCTGGCAGTGCGGTCTAGTGGGTAGAGGCACCACTGTAGCTGGCATCCCGTGAGGGTGCTGGTTCATGTCCTGGCTGCTCTGTTCCCATTCAGCTCTGCCAGGGGCCTGGGAAGGCAGTGGAGGATGGCTCGAGTGTTTGGGCCGGTGTACCCGTGTGGGAGACCCCAAGAGAGCTCCTGGCTCCCGTCTGACCTGGTGCTGGCTGTGGTGGACCAGGATGGAAGATCTTGCCTCTCCCTCTTTGTAACTCCCTAAAGCCAGCTGATCCTTAAAGAGCTTGTCAGTGGCAGGTGGACAGGGGTTCTCTTTAGCATAGCTGGGCAGAAGTTGTCCCTGCCGTCTGTATCTGCCGCTGCGGCCTGGTTGGGAGGCAGGGTGTGATCCCCAGCATGTGAGTGACAAGATTGGGGGAACCCGTGTAACTGGTGAAGCGCCAGGGAGCCAAGCGCCGGGTTGCCTGGCTGTGGGTTTCACATGTGTTAGCAGTAACAGCCCATGTCCCCAGCCCTTGGTAATGGTTGCTAGGCCCCGAGTGGGACCCCGCTGAGGACATGGGACCAGGGCTGAGCTGGGGCCCCTTCAGCCACCACCCAGGCTCCCGGGGGGCAGGATCGATGGCGCCCCTTCCCTCCTCACCCCAGGCGTGGACGTGGAGGCGGCCAAGCGGGCTGAGGAGGAGCTGCTGCTGCGTGACACGAGATGCTGGCTGAATGGGGGCGCCATGCCTGAGGCCCGCCACCCCCGCACCGGGGCCTCTGCTCTGCACGTGGCTGCCGCCAAGGGCTACATTGAGGTCATGCGGTAAGGCCGTGGATGGGGTCTCTAGCTCGAAGGTCTGCCTTGGTCACCCCGACTCCACGGGTCGTGTTCCCGGGGAGGCATGTTCTAGTTTACAGTCTTCCTCTGTCAGCTAGGACGGGCACGGCAGACAGTCCGTGAGCACTGCATGGCTGCTGCTGCTTCCTGCAGTGGCCTGCTGTGGGCCAGTGCCCAGGCACACCAGAGAGTCCCCTGCAGCCGTGCCTATGGGTCCCCTGCAGGCGTGGGTGCTGTCTGCCCTGGTACTGCGCCCTGAGGTAGCACACGTTTGCCTGGCACAGTCCATGCGGGTTGGGAGGGGAAGCAGGTCCTTGTGTGGTCCTAGCCTGTCCAGGGATGGACCTGACCTATGGGCTGGTCTGGATGCAGAGCTGCACCTCTGGTCTCTGCCCTGGTGCTGGGGCACCCCTGCTGTGAGACCAGGAGTGTAGCAGATGACTGGCTGGGGACCTGGGCAGGGTGCAGGGGAAGCGGAGGGGAGGCCAGGGCTGCCAGCTCGCAGTCCCACACTCAGCAGCCCTGGCAGTCCAAGGAGCGGATGCTGGGGCAGTGTCCATGGCCTTGACTGTCCCCTGGCCTCCAGGCTGCTTCTCCAGGCTGGCTATGACACGGAGCTGCGGGACGGGGATGGCTGGACCCCCCTGCACGCTGCGGCCCACTGGGGCGTGGAAGACGCGTGCCGCCTGCTGGCGGAGCACGGAGGGGGCATGGACTCGCTGACCCACGCGGTGAGGGCGGGCAGGTGGGCAGGCAGCTGGGCCAGGGCTGGGTGTGCCTCCACTCTTACCGCATCTGCTGCCCCCGCCTCCAGGGGCAGCGTCCCTGCGACCTGGCGGATGAGGAGGTACTGAGCCTGCTGGAGGAGCTGGCCCGGAAGCAGGAGGATGTAAGTCCTGGGCCAGGCCTCCCCTGTCCCCCGCCCCCCTGCTGCCCTTCAGGACAGACCCAGCCCAGCCTTGCTGGACGAAGGGACGCCCTGGGGTGTCTGCTCCCACCCAGGGCCTGGGTTGACCCCGACCCTGCAGCTTTCCTTTCCCACTCAGCTTCGGAGCCAGAAGGAGGCCTTGCAGGGCAGGGGCCAGGAGCCCCAGGCGCCCTCTGGCGGCAGCGGCAAGCACAGAAGGTAGGGGCCCCGAGGCAGGTGGGTGCTGCCTCCCCTGGCCTGGAACCCAGCACTCCACATCCGCTCTTCCTCCCAGGAGCTCCGTGTGCCGACTCAGCAGCCGCGAGAAGGGCTCTCTGCAGGATCTGTCCAAGGAACGCAAACCTGCCACAGCCGGGGCTATCCCCCTGCGGGACGAGGAGAACGGGGAAGGCCCTGCAGGTGAGAGCCACTGGCTGGGCAGGGGTCTGGGGGAGCTGGGTGTGAGGGAGGAGGGGCTGGGCTGGACCCCCATCTCTAAGGATGCAGGTCAGGGTCGTAGTCCTAGCAGCTGCTCTGCACCCCCCCGCAGTACCCCCTGCTGCAGAGCCCAGTGCCCTCAATGGAGTGTCCTCCCCGCCACCCCCTAGTGCTCCGGGCCGCACAGTGAGTACGGGCAGCACGGTCTGGGGTTGGCCAGGGAGTAAAACCGAGGCACCCGGCTCCCTCCTCTTCCCGTCCTCAGGGTCCTCCTGGGCGCGTGACCTTTACATCTTTGTCGGCTCTGTCCCCTGTGAGGGGCTGGCTCCCGTCCCCGGCTCCATAGCTCAGGCCCCCTGCCTCTGCAGGCCCCCGAGGACGCCCCCTTCTCCAGGCGCTTCGGCCTGCAGAAGACCGAGAGTTCGGGAGCCCTGGGCCCCCCTGATGGGCAAGGGACCGAGGAGACGCTCGGGCTACGGCGCTCAGCCTCCTCCCCTGGCCTGGACGGGACCTGCCCACAGGTGAGTGGGGAGGCTGTGGGGCCTGGGTTGCACTGCCCTCCAGAGACCCTAACTGGACTCTCCTCTCAGGCCAGGGAGCCCCGGCTGGCCAGGGTTACCCCGAGCCTCTCCCGGAAGGTGCCAGAACCCTCTGCCCCGTGAGTACCACAGTGGGACCCTGCAGGCCGGTTGGCTGCGGCCCGACACAGCCCCGCGGCCTTGAGCATGGGCACCGTCAGGCCTCGCCTCCTGCAGGCCCTGTGTCGCTCTCCTGTCCCTGCCCGGTGCTGTCTGTGTGGACTGAGGCTCCACGTGCCAGCTAAGGTCGCGTTCACAGGTCTGAGCCGGCCTCGCGGCCCCCTCCCTCGGATAACTCCAGCGGCCCCTCCTGCGGGCCGGAGCCCGACCCCCCAGCGCCAGCAGCCGAGTCCAGGGACCGGCGCAGGTGAGCCCAGGTGGCAGTCCGGGCATGGTGGCCTGGTGGGGTGCCAGGCCGGCGGGGGCCCTGTCTGAAGGGGGGGTCCTGCTCAGGTCCTACCAGATGCCCGTGCGTGACGAGGAGTCCGAGTCCCAGCGCAAAGCCCGCTCCCGCCTCATGCGCCAGTCGCGAAGAGCCACGCAGGTGAGGACGGCTGTGCGGGCACTGGGCAGGCGCTGGGCAGGTGCTGTGCGGGCACTGGACAGGAGCTGGGCAGGTGCTGGGCAGGCTCTGGGGAGGTGCTGGGTAGGCGCTGGGCAGGCTCTGGGCAGGCACTGGGCAGGCGCTGGGCAGGCACTGGGCAGGCGCTGGGCAGGCTCTGGGCCCGCAGGGGCTGGGCCGGCCCTGACTACCCTTCCCCGCCAGGGTGTCACGCTGACGGACCTCAAGGAAGCCGAGAAGACGGCGGGCCGGGCCGCCGAGGCCGGGAGGCCAGCCGTGCCCAGCCTGGTGAGCGGGCGCCAGGGGCGGCGGGAGGGCCCAGGCGCGCCGTCCTCTGACCTGCCCCCTCGCCGCAGGAGCCTTCCCGGAGGCCCCGGGTCCCCGGACTGGAGGACACGGAGAACCCTGCCCAAAGAGGTGAGGGCCGCGCCCCCCGCCTGGGGAAGTGACCCTCCAGGGCACGGCCTCCTTGGGGGGGGTCTGGTCTGACTGCTGCCCCTCCCCCAGCAGAGGCGCCCGACGGGCAGGGTCAGGGGCCCCAGGCAGCCCGGGAGCACCGCAAGGTTGGCAAGGAGTGGAGGGGGCCTGCGGAGGTGAGGGGCCTGCAGAGGGTGGGGGGCCTGGTGCAGGTGCCCCTGGGTCCCCTTCTGAGCCCCCCTGTGCCTGCAGGGAGAGGAGGCGGACCCCGGCCCGGAGTGCAGGTAGGGGTGGGGCTGGAGGGGGCTGGCGGGGCCGGTGGCCTCGCGGGCGGCCGGCCTGACCCCCAGCTCTGCCCCTCCAGCGCTCTCGACGGCGGCGGACCCGCTTCGCACAGGCAGCAAAGTGTGAGCAACCCCAAGCCGGATCCTGAGCCCGAGCCCGAGCCTCGAGATTCCCACGGAGGTTTCCGGAAGGTGCGGATCCTGCTCCCCGCCCCGTGGTGTGGCCCTGCCTGCTGCACCCCCCCTTGGCTGGCTGACCCACCTGCCTCCCTGCACCCTTAGCTGTATGCGGATCTGCGCCAGGAGAACGAGCGGCTCCGCGAGGCCCTCACCGAGACCACGCTGCGGCTGGCACAGCTCAAGGTGGAGCTGGAGCGGGCCACGCAGGTGAGGGTAGTGGCAGCCGGGGCGGCAGGGGGGCCCTGGCCAGCAAGTGGGGGCCCCTGGGTGGCAGGAGGGTACTGGGAGGGACCCCAGATCTGCCGTAGGCATGGGGGAGGGACCCAGTTGCTGAGCCGCGAGGGGCAGGGCCGGCGGTGGCAGTCCAGCCCTTGAGTGCTGAGCTGGGCACCTGCCTGAGACGGTGTGTCTTCGTCCTCCCCAGAGGCAGGAGCGCTTCGCCGAGCGGCCAGCCCTCTTGGAGCTGGAGAGATTCGTGAGTAGGAGCAGCTGGGCTGGGGGCACACGACCTCCTCCCCTGCTGCTCCGGGCTTCTGACCCCCCCCCTCCATCCAGGAGCGCAGGGCTCTGGAGCGCAAGGCTGCGGAGCTGGAGGAGGAGCTGAAGGTAGGTGCCGGCTGGGTGCTGGGGGCAGTGGGCACGGCGGGCACGGCCCCGGCTGAGCTGCCCGTCCTGCAGGCCCTGTCCGACCTCCGAGCTGACAACCAGCGGCTCAAGGACGAGAACGCAGCGCTGATCCGAGTCATCAGCAAGCTCTCTAAGTGACCATGTGTACAGCTGCTTCTGTCACACACAAACCCCTTCCCCGCCTGAGCACGAGTGACGGGGCTCCGGGGGTCGAGGAGAAGCCATAGCCCCCCTGGGGGGAGGCCAAGCCAGGTAGGGGGATGTCGTGGAGGACCAGGGAGGAGGAGCCGGGACAGGCTGTGCAGGGAGCAGCGTCGGAGCAGAGGGGCTGCCCCGGAGGCCCCCAGCACGTGTGATGCCACCCAGCACCCCTCCCCAAGCAGGGATCCAGAACGTGCCAAGAGCCCACCGGCCTGCGCCGGGTGGGCCACAAAGTGGGTCCATGTGCAATAGGGAGGGGCGTCTGCTATTTTTTGCTGCCCCCTTCCCACTCCTGGGTGGGGAGGGGGAGGAGGTATTTTTGAGACAAAGCACAGGCACCACAAATAAATGTTATGAAGTTGCCACTTGAGACTGGAGCTGGCCACGGGCGGGCTTGGTGCCTTAAGGACGGAGCCTACAGGCTTGGGGCTGCTGCTGCTGCTCTGGCGGACGGGGACAGGGTGGTGTGCGGGGAGGAACGGGTTCCAGCTGGGCACCTGGCTGTCCCAAGTGCACCTGGCTGTGCCCCTAGTGGTGCAGGATGGAGTCAGGTCCAGCGAGGCTGGCCTGGGCAAAGCATGGCAGTGAGGGGGCAGTGCTGGCTCCTCCCTCTGGCCACTGGCGTGTCTGGCTCCTTGGTTAAGAGCGAGAGGTGGGCTGGCAAGGAGTGGAGGGGTGACTGGACAGCCCCAGCACCGCGTTGAGCTTGGTCAGGCTTGGGAAGGGCAGCAGAGGCCCTGCAGGGAGCTCAGGCAGGTGCGGTGGGAGGGATGCGGGGCAGGGGCGTGAGCGTGGCCGTGTTCTTCTGCACAGGGCTCATTCTGGGGTGGGCGTAGGGCCGGGGGCTTATGGCTCCAGAGGAGCTGACCCCTCAGACAGGGCTGCTGGCCCACATTGTGCTGGGGGAGGAGAGCCCAGGAGAAAGCTGGCCCTCAGCCGCTGGTGGACGGGCCAAGCCTCTGGGAGGAGCTGAGTGCCAGGGGGCAGCTAGGCTCAGGGTGGCTTCCCCAACGCAGGCCCAGAGGGCTGCTGCAGCCCTGCCAACAGCCGGGGAAGGTGCTGGGCAAGAACCCAGACCTGGAGGGACCAGCGCCCTGCAGGCATGGCGAGGGGCGGCTGGCTAGAGAACAGATGGACAGCCACACACATGCGGAGAGGCTCTTTATTGAGGGGGCAGCGTGTGCCAGTGCGCGGGTTCCCTGCGTGCCCGTCCTGGGGTTAGGGGCCCCGTTGACCGGGGGGGCTGCCGCAGAGCCCTTCTCCCGCAGGACGCAGGGTCGCAGGGGTCAGAGAACCTCCGCGGCCGTCCCGCCTTCCACTTTCTTCTTCTGCTTCTCCATCACCACCTCCAGCTCCGACACCTTCTCCCTGTCCTGTGGCAGGGGGTTGGGGGCCTCAGGACCCCGCTCTCAATTCCCCGGGCTCACCTGCCTTCCGCCCACGCTCCCCAGGCTCACCTGCCACAGCGCGCGCTGCACGGCCACCTGGCTGTACACTCGCGCCCCTTCCTCGGGGCTCACTGCACGCAGCTCCTCCTTCTGCAGCGAGAAGAGCTGGGCTGCGCTCAGCGTCCCCAGCGCCTCCACCGTCCTGGGCGACAGCGTGGTGGTCAGGGCCCAGGAGTGGGGCTCGCCGCTGGCAGCATGCAGAGGGGCCGGAGGCACACTTATCCTTCCACGTGACAATCAGCCCTGTGGGGTCCCCCCCACTCCTGCTGGTCAGCGCCCGCCCCTTGCTCACCCGGAGCTGAAGCCCTTGGCCTGCAGCCAGGTGCGGACCTCGGCGGCGTCTGAGTTCCGGCCCAGCTGGGGCTCGGCGGTGCGGGGCTCGGCGCGGGGCGCGGGCAGCGAGCGTCCACGGGCCAGGCGCGCCTGCAGCTCCTCGTTCACGCTCAGCATCTGGCAGAACTTGTCTGCGGGCAGAGTGTGGTACGGGCTCAGGGCGGGCTGTGCGGGGCTCCCCTGGGGCCAGCTCCCCGCCGCACGGCCCCACTCACCCTTCTCGCTGGGGTCCAGGCCATTGAGGCTGTCGCAGCTATCCCAGCGTGGCCGGGCAGGGGCCGGGGCCAGTGGGGCGGGGGGTGTGCTGGGCTCCTGGAAGTAGAGAGGCCGGCTCCTGGCTCTGGGTCACTTCTGTACCCTTTCTACGCAACCTGATCCCCCCGGCTTACCAGGGGCTGGGCAGGGTGCTGGCTGCAGTCCACCACAGGTGCCGCATGGGGCGTCAGGATGTTATAGGGCACGTATCCCTCCTGCCCCTGAGGGTCCCGAACCTTCCACCACTTGCGCTGGTCATCCAGGACCTGGACCGGGCAGGGGGCAAGGGCTCGGAGCCAGGGTCTGGAGGTGAGGGCTGGCCAGCCTCAGGCCCTCACCTGACACCCCCGCCCCCTGATGGTACGTCCATCTGACCCCTGTCTCCCTTGGCATATGTCCCCCTCACCCCCAGTTATCCCCCATCCCCCAGGCTGACCAGTACGTCCCCCTGACCCCCACCCCACTCCTGGCCGACCTGCAGTACGTCCCCCTGCTTGACCGACAGCTCACTGCTGTTGCGGGCCTGGAAGTCGTAGTCACACCGCACCCACTTCCCAGCCGCCGGCTCCTGCTCCAGCTGTGGTTCTGCTCCCAACTCTGGATCCTGGTGACTGGGGGGAGGGGCATGAGGGTCAGAAGGCAGCCAGGCCCACTGTCCGCCTGAGCAAAGCCCTGGTGAGCTGGGGTTATGGCCAAGCTGGGGTCAGAGCAGGAGGCCAGGTTAATACTGTTAATGGAGCCCGGACAGTGGGGGCTGCGGGGGGAGTGTCCCCGGGAAGACACCCCTGCCCCAGGTGGGAGACCAGCAACCCCAGCCACCTGCCAGGCTGTTGCGTGCACGGGCCACTGACTGGACGTGGCCCTTAGCAGGAAGGACCTGGTGTCTGGACTCCCGCCTAGTTCCCTTCATTCCTGTGAACACCCCTCAAGCACAGGTACAGCCCCACACAGGCCAGGAGAGAGCTCTAACTCCAGTGCCCCAGCACCACCAGAAGCAGCAGCTGTCCCACCCCCTGCCCGCTGCCCAGAGCTGGTGACTGGCAGCAAGGGACCTCTGTCCCCAGCTGGCCTACCTGTGCACGACAGAGGGGGGTCTTCAGGGCCACGGCGCCCCCCTGTGTGGGGCCGGCAGCTGTCCCGGCTGAGAGGCTCTCCCCCGCCTCCCCAGCCTTGTCCTGTCCCCCCACCTCCATACTGCCCCTATTCCCTGGGTGGCCTAGGGTCCCCGCCACACTCTGCCTCCTGCTCAGCCTGCAGTGTCCTGACCCCCAGACACTACCTCTGCCTGCACCCAAACTGCCGACTCCACCCCTTCCTAAGTCTCCCCGAAGCTGTTCCCCCAGCTCCTCCCCAGACTCACCCCCCAAGCCCCGGCCACCTCCCTGCAGCACCCCAGGGGCCCTGTCCTTGGGGTCCACCCACTCCCACCCCTTGCGGCTCCCCTCTCCTGTCCATGCCCTGCTCCTCCCCCCTCTCCCAGCCCCCAGCCCCAGCCCCTCACCACCTCACCCACCTGTGCGGGGCGGCAGGCAGGAGGGAGGGGTAGACAGACACAGAGGGGGTGCAGTCAGCCTTGGGTGCTCGCCCCCTCCCGCCCCGCCGCCCGCCACGGGGGACACTCACCCATTGACAGCCACCCGGGGGGCGCTTTGCTGCGGGAGGCAGGAGTGGCGGATCAGGAGGGTGCGCCCGCCCCCCGGGGGTCTGCCCGCTGTGCCCACCCCGCGCTCGGCCCCACCTGCCAGCGCCGCCGCTCGTGCTGCAGCTGCCTGTGCACCGGGTCCTCCCAGGGGCGGCCCTGCGGGTCGCTGGCCGGAGGCTCCCAGCCGCTGCAGAACTCGGGGCGGTACGGGGCGCCCTCCTCCGGGGGCAGCTCCAGCCTGCGGGCGGGCTCGGCTCAGCCGCGTGGGGCTCCCCTCCCCGGAGCCCCGGAGCCTGGCCCCTGCGCTCTCCGGGTCCCCAGCCCGGGTCCCTCCCGCGACCACGCCCCTCTCAGTGACCACGCCCCTCCCCAGAGGCACGCCCAATCAGCTGACCACGCCCCTCGTCCTGAGCACGCCCCTCCCGGAGACCACACCCCAGCGGCGCGCCCTCCGGTGACCACGCCCTCCCGTGGCCACGCCCCGCCTACCCCGGCCTGGTCCACGCGTCGCCCAGCGAGGCCCAGAGCGCACGCTCGCGCGGAGTCACGTTGTCCCGCAGCAGCGCCACGGCCTCGGTGGTGAGGTGCGGACTGCGCACGCCACTGGCCAGCTCGGGGCCGCCGGACGTGTTGACGATCTGCCGGGGCGGAGCGGGCGGTCAGGGCGGCGGGGCGGTCAGGGTGGTCAAGGCGGTCAGGGCCGCGGGCGACCGGGGCCCCGGACCCACCATCTGCAGGGGCCCGAAGAGGAAGTGCAGCAGCTCGGCCGAGGACGGGTTGGCAATGTTGGCGCGCAGCCGGGCCTGCGGCGGGGAGGCGGGCAGCGGTCACTCGGGGCCCGGGCAAGGGTCAGGGGAGGCGGGCAGCGGTCACTCAGGCCCGGGCCAGGGTCAGGGGAGGCGGGCAGCGGTCACTCAGGGCCAGGGTCAGGGGAGGCGGGCAGCGGTCACTCGGGGCCAGGGTCAGGGGAGGCGGGCAGCGGTCACTCAGGCCAGGGCCAGGGTCCCCGCGCCGCGGAGCCGCCGCGCTTACCAGCAGGCTGAAGGCGTACTTGATCTTGCGCAGCACATCGCAGTACTCGGCCTCGGACGGCGGCTTGGCCCGCAGCGTCAGCAGCCCGTCTGCGCGGGGCGGCGGTCGGACGCGGGGTCAGCGTCCGGCCGCCGCAGGCCCGAGGCGGGGACCCCCGTGCGGGCGCGCCCCCTTACCCCCGGACGCGCGGCGCCGGGCCCTGCGGCCCCGCTCCCGGTGCTCCAGCACCCGGGCCGCCTCGGCTGATTTCTGCAGCCTGGAAACGAAGCTCTCCACGTCTTCGAACACGTGGTTCAGGAGGTCCTGGGAGGCGGCGGGGGGTCGCGCCTGAGCCCGGGCCCTGAACCCGCGGAGGCCAGAAGGGCGCAGGCGAGCTCAGGGGGTGCAGGGGCACAGGGGCCGCAGGTTCAGGGGGTGCAGGGGGGCGCAGGCGAGCTCAGGGGGTGCAGGGGCGCAGGGGGTACAGATGGTGCAGGAGAGCTCAGGGGGTGCAGGGGTGCAGGGGGCACAGGGGCCGCAGGTTCAGTGGGTGCAGGGGGACCCAGCGGGTCGCATGGGGTGCACGTGCACGAGGGACGCGACTCCACCCCACGAGGCCCCGCCCGCTCATAACCACGCCCACTAAGAGCCCGCCCACCTCAACGGGCCCAATGGGCACAGGCCCCGCCCACCCCCACAGGGCCCGCAGGCCCCGCCCACCCCTGGCCCCGCCCACTCACCACCTCGCGCTCCGCCTGCAGCCCCGCCACGTCGGGTCCCCGCGGCCCCGGGTCCTGGGAGGCCGCGCCGGGCGCCTCCTCGGCCTCGGGGATGGGGTCCTCCCGGGGCCGGCCGCGGCCAGCGGGCACCGCGCTGATGACGGCGCGCACCGACGGGCGGCGCTGCAGGGGCGGCGTGTCCGGGGCCGCGGGCGAGGGTTCACGCTTCAGCTCCTCCTGCGTGGCCCTGGAGGGACGGGGCGAGGCCGGCTCGGACCGGGCGCCCGGGGCCCGCCCTCCCCTCCGGACCCCGGCCTCACCTGAGCGCCGCCGCCCTGCGCTCGCCGCGGCCCGAGCGGTAACTCTGCAGGGCCCCCTGGATGTCCTCTCGGATCAGCTCCGCCTGCCAATCACACCGTCAGGCCACGCCCTCCCGTGCGGAGACCCCGCCCACGCCGGCGGGAACGCCCCCAACACGGAGGCCCGCCCACCAAGGGAGACACGCCCCAAACGGGAGGGTCTCTCACACGCACCTTGGGAGGCCCCACCCATCGCAGAAGGCCCGTCAATCACATGAAATGCCCGCCCATCCCTCTGGACCACGCCCACGGTAGCCTCGCCCACACGGAGGCTCCGCCAATGACAGACGCGGGCCCACGTGGTGGTCCCGCCCACGTGTTGAGCCCCGCCCCGGAAGCCCCGCCCCGCGCACCCCCAGGCGCAGGCCCTGGAAGAAGTGCACGTCGGGCTGCGCGCGCTCGGGCTCCTGGCACACCAGCAGCAGCAGCGCGCGGGCCCGGCCTGGCGGCGTCACGGCGTCGCAGCGCAGCAGGGCGCCCAGCGGGTACGACTCCAGCTCCTCCTGCGGGGCGGACGGCGAGCGAGCTGAGGCCGAGGCGGCGGCCGGACGGGGGCGCCCTCGGCGGCTCTCCGCACCCCGGGCCCCGCACCTTGGAGGTGGGGTCCAGCAGCGCCACGTGGTCCGGAGACACCCGCAGCAGCATCTCCTGCGCCCAGACGCGGCCCTGGCTGTCCATGGCCGCCAGCTTCCTGGAGGCGTCCTCCACCGTGTGCACGCCGTCCTCCTCACCCAGGCAGAAGGTCACCAGGTGCTGGGGCGGGCGGCGCGGGGGGCTGAGTCCCGGGCTTTTCCTGCCCTCTCTCACCCCCGTGGCCAGCTGCCCAGCGCCAGAGCTGGCCGGTGTCGGAGCCGCCTCGAGCTCCCTGACTGTCCGCGGGCGCACGAGGCCGAGAGCTGGCAGCGCCCACACACACCCCGCTATCCCCGGCCTCCCGCGGCCCAGCGCCCCCCAGGAGTCCCCCGACCCCTGTCCCCGAGGAAGACACTGGACTCACGTTCACCAGATACTGGGACACGTCAGCCATGACCACTGTGGAATACCGCTTCCTCTGCTCTGTGGACACAGGAGGAAACTCTGACCCAGGGGTTCCCCAGCTCCTCCCTCACACCCAGGGGTCCAGCCCAGACCCTCCTCCCTCACACCCAGGGGTCCAGCCCAGACCCTCCTCCCTCACACCCAGGGGTCCAGCCCAGACCCTCCTCCCTCACACCCAGGGGTCCAGCCCAGACCCTCCTCCCTCACACCCAGGGGTCCAGCCCAGACCCTCCTCCCTCACACCCAGGGGTCCAGCCCAGCCCCTCCTCCCTCACACCTAGGGGTCCAGCCCAGACCCTCCTCCCTCACACCCAGGGGTCCAGCCCTCCTCCCTCACACCCAGGGGTCCAGCCCAGACCCTCCTCCCTCACACCCAGGGGTCCAGCCCAGACCCTCCTCCCTCACACCCAGGAAGGGGTCCAGCCCAGTCCCTCCTACCTTCTTCACACCCAGGGGTCCAGCCCAGCCCCTCCTCCCTCAAACCCAGGGGTCCAGCCCAGACCCTCCTCCCTCACACCCAGGGGTCCAGCCCAGACCCTCCTCCCTCACACCCAGGGGTTCAGCCCAGCCCCTCCTCCTTCACACCCGGGGGTCCAGCCCCTCCTCCTTCACACCCAGGGGTCCAGCCCCTCCTCCCTCACACCCAGGGGTCCAGCCCAGACTCTCCTCCCTCACACCCAGGGGCCCAGCCCTCCTCCCTCAAACCCAGGGGTCCAGCCCAGCCCCTCCTCCCTCACACCCAGGGGTTCAGCCCAGACCCTCCTCCCTCACACCCAGGGGTTCAGCCCAGCCCCTCCTCCTTCACACCCAGGGGTCCAGTCCAGACCCTCCTCCCTCACACCCAGGGGTCCAGCCCAGCCCCTCCTCCCTCACACCCAGGGGTCCAGCCCTCCTCCCTCACACCCAGGGGTCCAGACCCTCCTCCCTCACACCCAGGGGTCCAGCCCAGACCCTCCTCCCTCACACCCAGGGGTCCAGACCCTCTTCCCTCACACCCAGGGCTCCAGCTCCTCCTCCCTCAAGGCCTTGGGTACGCATCGCTGGCACCCACAGACCCTTTCCATGGCTTGGGGACACCCCACTCACCGTAGATGGACTTGGCACTTGGCTTGGGGGCAGCCTCTGGGCTGGGGAGGGGAAATAGAGGGAGATGAGGGGCCTGTGGGGACAGGTGGGCCGTGGGCAGGGGAGAGAGGGTGGGGCCTGAGCTGGGTTTCGGGAAGACAGGGGAGGCGGTGCAGGGAGCAGGTGCCTGCTGTCACACAGGCCTGGGCTGGATCCCGGCTGCCCCTCCCCATGCCTTGACCTTTCTCCCTGGCTGTGGCTCCAGGCCCCCCGTGGCCGTGCAGGTAAGAGTTCACGGCCTCTCAGCTGCCACGTGCCCTATGGTCACTGGCTCCTGGTCTCCTCTCCAAGGTCACTGGCTCCTGAGAGACCCGGAGCTGAGGGGGCCCTGTAGCTCATCTCCTGTTGCCCCTCCTGCCCAGTTTGTACCCCCCGCAAAACAGGTCAGCCCTGGGGGCTTGGAGAACCCCACGGGACGGGCCGGATGGGTTTCTGGGAGCTTGGCCCCTCGGAAGCTCCTGTCATTCCAATTCTCGCAGCGCCTTTTCCTGCCCGCCTAGGATGCCAGCAGCCGCAGTGGAATCTGCCCCAGCTCTACACCTGCTGCAGCCAGCATTTCTGCCAGTTCCAGGCAGGCGGGACCCTGCCAGGCTCTGCAGGGGAGGGGTAGAGGCCCCGGAACCCCTGATAGGATGTGGTGTCTGTCTGCCCTAACCCCCGACCAAGGCAGCTGGCTACTCATCCTCCGTTGTGCACGCTGGGCCTGGCTGCAGCGAGCAGGGTCTGCTGGGTGGTGAAGGTGTGGCGCGACGGGGGCAGGGGGCACATACCCAGTGGAGGTGTTCATGGCGCTGACAAGGGCGGCTCCAGCCGCTGCCCTGGAAGCCAGCAAGGAACTGGGGACTGGACTGGACCTGGCGGCCAGTGGAGATCTCGGAGTCTCAGCCCCTCCTCGTTCGGGCCCAGGGGTCCAGCCCCTCGCCCCCTCCTCCCTCAGACCCGGGGTCCAGCCCCTCGCCCCCTCCTGTCCAGGGCGGACCTCCTTACCTGCGCTGCTGTCTACCTCTGTCCCCACTGGCTCTCAGCTCCCCAGGCCGGCCAAGCCACTGGCCCCTCCTCCTAGCTCCCTCCCGGGCCGCCGCCTCCCTCCGCATACCTGAGCGCTCACCTGGCACCAGCAGGCCCTGGGGGCGGGTCTGGTGGGGAGACTGGGGGGGGCTGGGGCAGTGCACTGTGTGGGCGGAGATTGTATTAATCAGGCATCAATCAAACAACAAACTGACATCACAGCCTCCTGCAGGGCCAGAGGCCTCCCTTTGGCACAGCCTCCCTTTGGCACAGCCTTCCTTTGGGGGTTGTGGGCTGTGGCCTCGGGGACCCCCTCTGCCCAGCCCCTAGTGCCCTACCCTCAGGCCACACTGGGGAAGACAGCCCACTAGACAGCTCAAGGAGACCCCCCCCCAAGGGCCATGGTTGGATCTCCCGCTGTCTGCGTTCCCTGGAACTTGACCTCAGGTACACTGTGAGGAGAGCGCTGAGCCCCTGGCATGTGGCACATCTGTAGGCATGATGGTTCATGACGCTGGTGACCGAGGGAGGCATGAACAGGGAGAAGGTCCCATGTGCGCAGTGATGCAATGGCCACGGCACAGGTGGGCGGCCACGGTGCAGGCGGACGGCCACGGTGCAGGTGGGCGGTCATGGTCCAGGTGGACCCTGCTTGAGGCTTGGCTTTCAGCCATCCTGACTGGGCGTTTGTCTCTTTACATAGTCAATGAAAGATGCAGTTATTTATTTGAAAGGCAGTAACACACGGAAAGAGAGATCTTCCAACCCCAAATGACCACAGTCACAGTAGCCTAGGCTGGTCAGGCCAAAGCCACGAGGTAGCTGGCACCCATCCAGGTCTCCCGCGTGGGTGCAGGGACCCAAGGACCTGGACCATGCTCCGCTGCTTTCCCAGGCCACAAGCAGGGAGCTGGATGGGAAGTGGAGACGCCGGGGCTTGAACCCATGCTCCAATGCTGGCGGCCTGTGGAGTGTTCTGCCCTCACAGCAGCTGCAACGTGGCTCCTGTTAGCTCCATTGACCAGATGAAGAAACTGAGGTCCACAGCTGCACCCCTGGAGCCCCCCAGGGGTGTGGGCACACTCATGCCACACCTCTTAGGCCCTTCACTGCCATCCCCTGGTATGACTTTGCTGTGTGGCCCTAGGCGAACAGCTCACTCTCTGCTCTAGGTGCCTGCTTCTGAGATGGGGAAGATCAGATGAGGTTGCCGGAAACTGCTGGCACACAGCCTGGCAGAGAGCCAGTGGTCCATGAGGACCCAGACAGCAGGCACCCCACCCCAGAATCTGAGCCAGCTGCTGAGAGGGTCAGGGCGGGCTTCCTGGAGGAGGTGACAGGCTGGAGCCCAACCTGAACGGCTGGTCAGACGGGAGCGGGTTATGGCCAGGGGAGGGGACATGCTGACTGGGACGGCCCAGGGCACCACAAGGGAGGGTCCCCTCTGATGGCCCCTGTGGTTACTCACGTCCCAAGCCTTCTGTGAGTTGGCCCTGCTGGGCAGGGAGCACAGCCCTGTGTCACTGATGGAGGGGAATCCTGGGGCATGGCCTCCTAGGCTGGGACACAGAGGCAGATTGAGTCACATGGGGGGGGCAACAGGACTTGGTGTGAGGGAGGAGGGGCTGGACCCCTGGGTGTGAGGGAGGAGGGTCTGGGCTGGACCCCTGGGTGTGAGGGAGGAGGGGCTGGACCCCTGGGTGTGAGGGAGGAGGGTCTGGACCCCTGGGTGTGAGGGAGGAGGGTCTGGGCTGGACCCCTGTGAGGGAGGAGGGTCTGGATCCCTGGGTGTGAGGGAGGAGGGTCTGGGCTGGACCCCTGGGTGTGAGGGAGGAGGGTCTGGGCTGGAGCCCTGGGTGTGAGGGAGGAGGGGCTGGACCCCCGGGTGTGAGGGAGGAGCTGGGGAACCCCTGGGTGTGAGGGAGGAGGGTCTGGACCCCTGGGTGTGAGGGAGGAGGGTCTGGGCTGGACCCCTGGGTGTGAGGGAGGAGGGTCTGGGCTGGACCCCTGGGTGTGAGGGAGGCAGGGTGGGGCCTGGGTTGCGGCATTGAAGGCGGAGCCTGAATGCAGGTCTGGTCCAGCAGGTGCCCTGGCCCCTTCCACCCTGTGGCTGGAGGTTTGGAGCTGCGCGGAGACCGAAACCTGAGCCTCCGCCCCATGCCTGCTTCCTGCTTCCCTGCACGGAGGCCGCTCCCAAGGCCCAGGACGGTGCTCACAGCGACAAGTTCCCCTAGGGCGCCTGGGCTCCGCCCCCTGCAGGGGAGCAGCCACCTTGGCCTCTATCCCATCTGCAGCGCTCCCCCACCCCATCCCACCCTGTGTCCCCAGCCCTGAGGCACAGTCTCCCCCTCCTCCCTCCCCGTTGTCGGGGTACAGGAAGCCTGAGAACAAGGGTGGTGGGGATGGGAGCTGTGGTGGGTTGAGCACCTACTGGGCCAAAGAGCGTCCTCCAGCTTGTGTGCGAGAGAGGAGGCAGATAAAGGGGTTTGGACATGAGTGGGAGTTCGCCAAGGACGAGGTAATGGCTGGAAAGGACGTCCTTAGCCGGAGAGTGGTGTGTGCCGGCTGTGCGGAGCAGGCGCCGAGCAGTGCCGTGTGCTTGGTGTGTTCTCAGCACAGTGGGAGGAAGAGGAGGCCCGGGCTTTGGAGTGCCTGTGAATGAGGTCTGCTGGTCATGTTCACAGAGTTGAGGAGGGGGTGGCACCCGGGCCCAGCAGGTGCGGCCACTGGCCTGGGTGGCAGGCGGGCACCTGCTGGTGGAGTGGGCAGCAGCTGTGGTGGGGTGGGGTGGCCAGACAGTCCCGGAAGCCCCCTAGGCTGGCTGGCTGGGGAGTGGGGGGGGGGGCTGCCCTGGATGTGTGCTGGGGAGGGGGCAGGTGTTTGGAGAGAGGCAGGGAGAGCCCCAGAACCGGCCTGGCTGGAGGGAGAGGAGGGAGGCGGGCGCTGTTTGCTCTCGGGGCGGGAGGCAGGGTGGGGTGAGCAGGGCTGCTGGTCCTGAAACCGGAGGAGCCTGGTCCTTGTGTGGCCCCTGGCCCACACCCGGCTGGCCCAGCGCCAGAGAGAAGTGGGAGGGTCCCAGGGGGCCTGGAGGGTATAGCCGAGCCCCCCGAACACCTTGGTTTCTTCCCTTAAGTGGGTTTAAGTGCTGGGGTGAGTAAGACGTGCTGCAGGCTGTGCGTGCCTGGCATTGGCTTTTTTTTTTTTGCTCCTTTGGAACTCCACTTCCTGGGCACCTGTGTGTCCACGTGGCCAAGGGTCACACTGCACCCTGCTGCCGGCTTCCACCCTAGACTCCCTGAAGGGCTGTGGGTCCCCAGCGCTGCAGCCTGTGTGCGTTCTTCATTCTGTCTTCCCATCACTCATTCAGCGCATGCTTATCCACTCTGCAACACAGGGCCAGGTGTCAGAGAGTGAGAAGGAGGCAGCCCCGTGAGCACCCTGAAGGGCCACTGCGGTCCAGGTGTGCCTGGAGAGGGTGGCAGGTCCCAGGGGACGGCCTTTGCCTGCCCACTGCTTGTGCCAGCAGCCAGCTGTGGTAAGGGTGAGGTCCTGGCTGCAGACACTGCTGTGCTAGTCTCCCTAGCCCGTGGCCAGCCCGCCATGGCCCGTCGCTTGCTTTTGTGAATCAAATTTCATCAGAACAGGGTTACAGCCGCGTTGGAGGCACCAGGGCCTGCGGGTGCTGCCTGGGCAGGGCCTGGCCCTGCTGTGGGATTTGCCGCGTGCCCTTGACGCAGGAAGCGTGTTGCAGCCCCTGCTCCAGGGGCGGTGGGCACAGGGACAATGCCCCGTGGCTGGCTCTCACCCTCTTGTCGACAGAGGCTCTGTGTGCTGGCTCAGTGGCCAACCTTTGCACGTGCTGGTTTGTGTCCTGGCTGCTCCACATCCCCTCCAGCTCCCTGCTTGTGGCCTGGGAAAGCAGTCAAGGACGGCCCAAAGCCTTGGGACCCTACACCCCCTGTAGGGGACCCAGAAGAAGCTCCTGGCTTTAGATGGGTTCAGCTCTGGCCAATGCTGCCACTTGGAGAGTGAACCAGCAGATGGAAGATTTTCTGTAAATCTCCCTTTCCGATAAAAATGAATGTTAAAAGAGAAATTTAGTTACTTTTATTTGAAAGAGTTTCAGAGAGAGGGAGAGACAGAGAGAGATCTTCCATCTACTGGTTCACTTCCCAAATGGCCACAATGGCCAGAACTAGGCTGTCCAAAGCCGGGAGCCAGGAGCTTCTTCTGGATTCCCCGTGTGGGTGCAGGGTCCCATCCTCCACTGCTTTCCCAGGCCACAAGCAGGGAGCTGGATGGGAAGTGGGGACACCAGGGTTAGAACCAGCACCCATATAGGATCCTGGTGCATGCAAGATGCGGTCACTGACCAAGGCGTGGGACCCTAACTAAATTGCCTTTAAAAGAAAAAACGGAGGCCTGGTGTGGTAACCTAGCAGCTAAAGTCCTCGCCTTGAATGCATGGGGATCCCAAATGGGCACTGGTTCTAATCCCGGCAGCCCCACTGCGCATCCAGCTTCCTGCTTTGTGTGGCTGGTCCCCCAGGCCTGTGTTCCTGTGAGGGAGGTGCCTGGGCAGCGGGCACAGGGTCTGGCCGTGCATTGCCCTCAGGGAGGCCTGATTGGACTTTCAGGTCCTCCCAGCTCAGGACAGTAGGGCCTGTGGCTCACATCCTTGGCGTATCCTCGTGGCCCTCAGTGGCTCTCACGGCAACTGTGGAGGCTGCTCTTCGTGGCTTCGCCTGGGTGCCCTACCTCTCTGTTACGAAGGAGTCTCCCTTTTATTTATTGACTCAGACTTTACATATGAAGGACACTAATACCTCGCTTAAAACCACCTGTCAAGTCCCTCTGGTCAATTGCCCCATGACCAGAGGGACTGTGGTCATCTAAGGTGTCTCTCCTACCCATTCTAGAACCTTTCCCAGCCTACCCGACCCTGGGCAAGTGCTTCCGGCTGTCAGACTGGGTTCAGGGCACTCTGCGGACATCCCAGGAGGACGTTAGAGTCAGCTTGAGGAACCCCAGGTCCACCTGAGCATTGCTGACTCGATCTGTGGTCACAGAGTAAGTTCCTTACTTGTGACATAATTTCTGAAACAGAGCAACAGAAGTCTTCCAAACCTTTGTCACCTTGTGTCTGTTTTGTGGATTTATTGAGCATAAGACATGCAGGAAATGTCCCTGTCCTGACGTGGAGACACTTAGCTCCCTCCTCACAGGCCCCCAGCCCTCCTCCCTCACACCCAGGGGTCCAGGTCTTCAGCTCCTCCTCCATAGTTCCCTTGGGCTCTCCTAGGAGCTGTTTTCTAGCGTGGAAGATTTCAGATTCTCGTAGTCTAGGCAGATTCTTTAGGTAAACGCCTACTGTTAGGTAAGGAAAGAGGTTAATATGTTTGACAGATTCGGTTTGGCGCCTCTTGCTTGTGCGGGGGTGGGACTCGAACCCGTGTATTCTAGGAGCTTCTCTGCATCTTTGCGAGGCGCGTGTGATGTCGCTGGAGCACAGAACCCGCTCCCGAGCTCTTGGACTACCACTCCCAGCAGGCCCCGCGCCCGGGCCCTCCTGTAGCCCCGCTCCCGGCTCCTGGGACTACCACTCCCAGCAGCCCCCGCGCCCGGGCCCTCCTGTAGCCCCGCTCCCGGCTCCTGGGACTACCACTCCCAGCAGCCCCCGCGCCCGGGCCCTCCCGGAAGCAGCGTGCCCTGCGCCGGGGCTTCCTCACGTGGGTCGCGTTCCGGGACCCCGGCATGAGCCGCTACGTGCTGCCGCTGTCGGTGCTGGGCACGGCGGTGGGCGGCGCCGCGCTGCTCAAGTGAGGGGCGCGGGGACGGGGAGCCTGCGCTGGTGCTGGGAGGGGCCGCCCGGCTGGGAGACCGGGGTCACGGCCTGGTCATCCTCATCAGGCTGGGAGAGGGCAGGTCACGGCCAAGGTCACCCTCAGCCCCCGAGAGGCAGCCCAAGGTCACTCCCTCAGGCTCTGAGGGTCCTTGCCTGGGGTCGCCCCTGAGGCTCTGAGGGTCCTTACCTGGGGTCGCCCCTGAGGCTCTGAGGGTCCTTACCTGGGGTCGCCCTGAGGCTCTGAGGGTCCTTACCTGGGGTCGCCCTGAGGCTCTGAGGGTCCTTACCTGGGGTCGCCCTGAGGCTCTGAGGGTCCTTACCTGGGGTCGCCCCTGAGGCTCTGAGGTCCTTACCTGGGGTCGCCCTGAGGGGTCACTGCTGGGGTCATTGCCTGGGGACGCCCCCTTGGGTGCTGAGGGTTCCCAGCCCGGGGTCACCCCTCAGGCTGGGAGACTCAGGGTCTCAGCCCAGGGTCCAGGGGGAGACGAGGTCCCCCTCCGTCCAGGCCTGGCTGTGGTGTTTGGGAAGCTGGTTCTCTGAAACCAAGCTTTTTCTTAAAAAAAAAAAAAAAGACTAGACCATAGTGAAGATGGTATTGGGGGGCTGGTCCCCAATGTGCCCTTGGTGACTGTCAGGTGGGGCTTGCTGCACCCCAGCCCCCCTGCCGCCGGGCTGACCCGTCCTCGCCCCCAGGGACTATGTGGCTGGCGGAGCGTGCCCCAGCAAGGCCACCATCCCCGGGAAGACGGTGATCGTGACGGGCGCCAACACTGGCATCGGGAAGCAGACGGCCCTGGAGCTGGCCAGAAGAGGTACCGCCCACTGGTCGTGGGGAGAGATTTTTTTTTTAAGATTTTATTTTTCTTGGAAAGTCAGATATACAGACAGGAGGAGAGACAGAAAGATCTTCTGTCCATTGATTTACTCCCCAAGTGGCCACAACGGCTAGAGCTGAGGCAATTTGAAACCAGGAGCCAGGAGCTTCTTCCAGGTCTCCCACACGGGTGCAGGTCCCAAGGCTTTGGGCCGTCCCCGGCTGCTTTCGCAGGGCACAGGCAGGGAGCTGGAGGGGAGCGGGGCAGCGGGGCGTCAGCGCCCTGTGGGATGCCAGGCCTGGAGGTGGCAGCTTTTGCAGCCATGCCGTGGAGCTGGGTGGAGACGGCTGTGGGCCTGTCTGCGTGGGACGTCACGTCGTGTGGAATGGGCCAGGAGCAGGGAAGCGATGATGCCGTCGGACTCCACTTCCTGGCGCAGTTGTGGGGTGCTGGGGAGGGAGGAGCGGGTGCTGGCGCTCAGCAGGCTTTGGTGAGGGACCCTGGAGGTGGACTGCGGTGCCCTCTGCCCTGCACGCGGGGGGCTTGCCGTGGGGGTTTTATCGCGAGTGGAGCAGCTCTTTCCTTCCCACGGCGGCCGCAGAGAGGGGAGGTGTGCAAGCAGGGCCCAGGTCTGAGACCTTGGTCTGCCTGGGGCATTCCCCCTTTCCCCCAGTAGTCGAATCGGTCCTGAGGGCCCGGGGACTGGGTCACGGTCAGGGCCTGTGCGGCTCCCCTTGGGCTGCTGTGGTGGTTGGTCACTGGAGAGGACAGGTCTGGGCACTCCCTGTGGGGTCAGGTGTGAAGGGAGGGGTCAGGGTTCTAGGTTTGAGCCCTTGGATGGAAGGGGCAGCAGGAGCGTGGGCTGCCCGTCCACTCTGGGCCTGGCAGTGCCCAGGGCTTAGGTGAGGTGTATTCCAAGGGGAAGGGACATGTGATCCCACAGGAAGTGAGAACTGTAATTTACATGGTCAGCACGCGGTATCCTCCTCTGCTCTGTTCCTATCCTGTTGGCAGTTGAGTCCGGTGCCACGCCAAGTGTTAAATCCTCACTTTGCATATGCTGGGATCCTCTATGGGCACTGATTTATGTTTGGGCTGCTCCATTTCCCATCCAGCTCCCTGCCTGTGGCCCAGAGCCTTGGGACCCTGCACCCGTATGGGAGACCTGGAAGAAGCTCCTGACTCCTGGCTTTGGATCAGCTCAGCTCCGGCCACAGCAGCCACTTGGGGAGCGAAGTAGCAAAAGGAAGATCTTTTGTCCCTCCTCTGTAAACCTGACCTTCCAGTAAAAATAAACACAATCCTAAAACAAAAACAAGTTCATGAAGCAGGTCTTGGGGTCTGCCTCACACACCCGTATCTCCCTCGTAAATGCACAGCCCAGTGACTGGCTTGCTCCCAGAGCGGGGTGGCTGTTGTCGCGGCCTCGGTTGGGGCTGGCAGAAGTGCTTGGGGCCCTGCGCTGACATGGGAGATCTGGAAAAGGTTTCACGCTGTTCCACCTCTGGCTGCAGGGACTCAAACTGGTACCCCTGTGGGATGCTGGCACTGCAGATGAGGCTGTGCCCGCTGTGCCACAACGCTGGCCTGTGTATCCTTTTGAATATGGTGTTTCCCCAGGGTTTGTAGGTCAGAGCCTGCAGCCACTCTTATCCTGGCTGTGTGCTGCTCTGCTGTGTGGTATGGGCCCAGGTGGCCCTACCCTGTGGTCCTCATCTGAGTATTAGCACGGGCCTTGGCACCCATGTGGCTGTGGAGTGTGTGTTGTCTTCCTGTGGGTTCCTCCCTTGAGGTGGGTTTCTCAGAGAGTCTTGTCCGGGCCTCCAGGAGGCAGGGTCATCCTGGCATGTCGGGACAAGGACAAGTGTGAGGCAGCGGCCAAGGACATCCGTGGGGAGACCCTCAACCACCGCGTCAGCGCCCGCCACCTGGACCTGGCTTCCCTCAAGTCTGTCCGCGAGTTTGCTGCGAGGGTCGTGGAAGGTAGGGGTGCGTGCAGGCCTTGCAGGGCACCGAGGAGCCAGGGAGGGGGAAGTAGGTGTCCGGAGGGGATTATGTGTGGACAACACAAACTGGGTGCATGGAACAGGTTTACAAGGCCAGTGTGGGCTGCTGCCCGCAGGCTGCCCTGCCCGTGAGGTAGGCCCCTGGATGCTGGGGCAGGCGCGGAGTTCTGTGAAGCCACAGGGAGAGGGCCGGGGCAGAGGACCCTGGTCAGTTCCAGTGACAGGAAACAGTTTAAAACTCCCACGCTTCCCAGTTCACTGGGCCTGCGCTGTCAGCCCATGCAATGTGGCTGTGCTTCCTTCTGGGAGCCTGCGTTTGCTCCTACCCCAATTCAGAGGAAGTGTGGATGGGGTGTCAGCTAAACACAGTAGGCGTCTGTGTGCAGGCTGGAGTGTACAGTAGGTGTCTGTGCTGTGTGCAGGCTGGAGTGTACAGTAGGTGTCTGTGCTGTGTGCAGGCTGGAGTGTACAGTAGGCGTCTGTGCTGTGTGCAGGCTGGAATACACAGTAGGCGTCTGCTGTGTGCAGGCTGGAGTACATAGTAGGCGTCTGTGTGCAGGCTGGAGTACACAGTAGGCGTCTGTGTGCAGGCTGGAGTGTACAGTGGGCGTCTGTGCTGTGTGCAGGCTGGAGTGTACAGTAGGCGTCTGTGCTGTGTGCAGGCTGGAGTGTACAGTAGGTGTCTGTGCTGTGTGCAGGCTGGAGTGTACAGTAGGCGTCTGTGCTGTGTGCAGGCTGGAATACATGGTAGGCGTCTGCTGTGTGCAGGCTGGAGTACATAGTAGGCGTCTGTGCAGGCTGGAGTACACAGTAGGCGTCTGTGTGCAGGCTGGAGTACATAGTAGGCATCTGTGTGCAGGCTGGAGTACACAGTAGGCGTCTGTGTGCAGGCTGGAGTGTACAGTGGGCGTCTGTGCTGTGTGCAGGCTGGAGTGTACAGTAGGCATCTGTGTGCAGGCTGGAGTGTACAGTAGGCGTCTGCTGTGTGCAGGCTGGAATACACGGTAGGCGTCTGCTGTGTGCAGGCTGGAGTACATAGTAGGCGTCTGTGTGCAGGCTGGAGTACACAGTAGGCGTCTGTGTGCAGGCTGGAGTACATAGTAGGCGTCTGTGTGCAGGCTGGAGTACACAGTAGGCGTCTGTGTGCAGGCTGGAGTACACAGTAGGCGTCTGTGTGCAGGCTGGAGTACATAGTAGGCATCTGTGTGCAGGCTGGAGTACACAGTAGGCGTCTGTGTGCAGGCTGGAGTGTACAGTGGGCGTCTGTGCTGTGTGCAGGCTGGAGTGTACAGTAGGCATCTGTGTGCAGGCTGGAGTGTACAGTAGGCGTCTGCTGTGTGCAGGCTGGAATACACGGTAGGCGTCTGCTGTGTGCAGGCTGGAGTACATAGTAGGCGTCTGTGTGCAGGCTGGAGTACACAGTAGGCGTCTGTGTGCAGGCTGGAGTACATAGTAGGCGTCTGTGTGCAGGCTGGAGTACACAGTAGGCGTCTGTGTGCAGGCTGGAGTACACAGTAGGCGTCTGTGTGCAGGCTGGAGTGTACAGTGGGCGTCTGTGCTGTGTGCAGGCTGGAGTGTACAGTAGGCGTCTGTGCTGTGTGCAGGCTGGAGTGTACAGTAGGCATCTGTTTATTGAGGTCATCATGCTGGAGCCCCGAGGCCAGCTGGGCTGGCTGGGCCCTGGGAAGCTGCCTTGGGCTCGCCCAGCTGACCTCAGCGAAGCTCACCCTGGGTCCTCCCAGCCCGTGTCAGAGCCCTGTGCCCAGGCATGTTGGCTTGCAAGCCTGTCCTGTCCTCCCCACCCAAGGCCAGCAGGTGCAGCAGGCAGCCCCTGCAGGTGGGCAGCAGAGGGTGCCAGTTTGTGGCTCAGCCTTGGGCCTCTCGGTAGAGCTGCCATGGGTCTCGGTGGCTGGGTCCTGGCGCTGGGCATCCCTGCTCCAGCCCACTCACGGCCATACCATCCCCACACACGGAGTAGGGTCTGCTGATACTCTGGAGGCCCACGCACAGCCCTGGGCCAGCGTGGCTGTTCAGTGGCTTGGGGCTATTGCTGGCTCGCCGTAGCCTTGGTGAGCAGGGTCAGGTCTTGTTAGTGTCCGCTGAGGCAGAAGGTGGGCGTTATGTGCTGGCCGAGCCTGTCTTGCAGCTCCTTCCAAATCACATGCTCATGGGGTCTGGGAAGACCTCGGTGGCCCTCCTCCAGGGACATGGCTTTTTGCACAGTAGGGTGCTGTGGCGGTGCCTGCTCCAGCTGGGCCCCAGGGCCTTTGACCCTGTTGCGCCCTCGGCCTGTTGGTGCAGCCTCAGCTACTTCCCTGCAGGTGAGGTGTTGGGGGTCCGACTGGTGCCTGTGCATGCACAGCTCCTTGGCTCCCGTGAGTCACTCCACTTTGAGACCCCAAGAGACCCTGTGGGCGAGTTCTCCAGGACTTGGGGGGCCGGAGTAGTGGGGTGACTGGAAGCAGTAAACCATAGAAGGAGGTGGCGTGGGTGACCAGCCTTGCACCTGTTGGGTCACTCCCCAGATGGCCGCGGCATCCAGGAGCTCCATCCTGGTCTCCCACGGGAGTGACAGGGGCCCTGGGACTCGAGCCCTTGTCTGCTGCCTTCCAGGGCGCACATTAGCCGGGAGCTGGAATCGGAAGTCCAGCTGGACTCCACTCGAGGCGTGCTGACGTGAGATGTGGGGCCCTGGGCGTAGCCGTGCCATAACTGCTCCTCTTCTCCCTGAGGGGCTGCTCTCCCCACCCTGCAGACGGCTGGTGTGTCGGGGAGTGTACCCCTCCCTGATGCGCGTCTCACCCCCCAGAGGAGGAGCGAGTGGACATTCTCATCAACAACGCTGCTGTGATGCGCTGCCCACACTGGACCACTGAGGATGGCTTTGAGATGCAGTTTGGGGTCAACCACCTGGGTGAGGCCTGGCCGGGGGCTGGCATCATTAGGCAGAAGTAAGCCAGGCACAGAAAGGCGCCAGTGCTGTGATCCCTCATCCTCCCTGGAGTCTGTGGAATACAGAGACCCCAGGGCCCGGGGGTGGTGGGAGGGACAGACGGTAGCCAGAGGCCACGCTTCCTGCCGGGAGGGGCTTCCTGCCGGGCTGTGGCTGCAGCAGCTGCGCGTCGTGTGCGTGCAGGTGAACTTGAGTGTCACTGTGCCAGCTGCCTCTAAGTGTGTGAGAGCTTCACAGTGTCTCCATCGTGGTCTACGGATCTGCATGCCTGGTTTGCAGTTGTCAGGAAAGTAATCAGACTGCAACCCCAATGAGGGTGTGTCACCTCTGCCAAGATGGCTTTGTTTACAATTTTAAAAAGTGACAGACGTGACGGGGCGTGAAGCAGGTGGGATGGCCGTCCTGGACAAAGCTGTTAGAGTCCTGCGTGGGTCTCCCCTCACCCAGGTCACTTCCTCCTGACCAATTTGCTGCTGGACAAGCTGAAGGCCTCGGCCCCCTCGCGGATCATCAACCTCTCATCCCTGGCCCATGTGGCTGGCCACATTGACTTTGATGACCTGAACTGGCAGGCACGGAGGTATGACACCAAAGCTGCCTACTGTCAGAGCAAGCTGGCTGTGGTCCTCTTCACCAAGGAATTGAGCCGCCGGCTGCAAGGTGTGTGGGGCAGCTCCCCTGGGAGCCTGACGGGAGCACGGGAGGGCAGGCCGGAGTGTGGCATGCGGAGTGCCTTGGGCATCCTGGCCAACATAACCAATCGATCCCTGCTCTCATGGTTGTCCTTCAGTCCCCGAGAGTGCATCCTAACTGGGCGTCTTGGAGCAGAGACTTGGAGGTCTGGAAGCTCAGGGTGGGCAGTGTCTGGGTGAGCCTGGCTCTTCCCTGCCCTTGTCCCTCACTCTCTGCTTTCCCCAGGCACAGGTGTGACCGCCAACGCCCTGCATCCTGGCGTGGCCCGGACAGAGCTGGGCCGACACACAGGCATGCACAGCTCCGCCTTCTCCAGCCTCACACTCGGTGAGTCCCCACGTCCCTCAGCTGAGCACTGGGCTCCCTCAGAGGCGTCCCTCCCCCGTGTCTGTGGGGTGTGAAGGGCCGAGTGTGCTGTGTGTGCTGGAGCTTGTGGCTGACCGGAGATCCAGCAGCATGCTGTCCTGCCCAGTCCCCCCCAGGCCAGCCAGGAAGATGCCTTCGTGGCTTAGCCTCAGGTTCCCCGTTTGGCCAGTGCAGGGTGTGCCGTGACCCACCTCATGGTCATGGTGGTGAGTGGATGAGCCCTGTCAGTGAGAGCAACCTGGAATGCTGAGAAAGATGTAGTGTGGTGCTGGGAACTGGAATCTTGGGGTGAGGCCACAGCAGGGGATTCACTCAGGAAGATTTTAGGGATGGATGGCTAGAGTGAGGGCTCAAGGCTGACAGGAGAAAGAGCTTCTGTTCTGGGGAAAAGCCAAGGAGGCTCCCTGGGAGAGGTGGCATTTGGGCTAGTCTGAGTGAATTCCAGCTGGAGGTGAACCGTAAGGGCACAGGGCCGACTGTGGCCTCCAGGGGTGGGCTGGGCTCTGACCCCTTCCTGCAGGAGTGTGGACAGAGCTGGGTTTATTGCAGGGCCCATCTTCTGGCTGCTGGTCAAGAGCCCCCAGCTGGCGGCCCAACCCAGCACGTACCTAGCGGTGGCGGAGGAACTCGAGGGAGTTTCTGGAAAGTACTTCGATGGACTTCGAGAGAAGGCTGCAGCCCCGGAGGCGGAGGATGAGGAGGTGGCCCGGAGGCTCTGGGCTGAGAGTGCTCGTCTGGTGGGCTTGGAGGCACCTGGTGAATCCTTGGTGAGGGGACAGTCCACCACCAAGTAACCCCTGGAGCAGAAGTGAAAGCCACCAGGGCGTCCAGGGTGGAGATGTCCACTGGGACTGCTGCTGGCCGGGCACCACTCCTCCACCAGGGGGCAGAGCCAACCACAGGCGCCCCGTGAGACCAGGGGTGCTGGCTGCCAGTTCTGAAGTGCCCTCCAGGGGCAGTGCTGACCACGCATGTGCGTCTAAAGGAAGACCTGGGCTGCCATGCTACGTCCTCCAGCAGAGGGCAGTGTGTACGCTCCTCAGCCCACGGGTGACGCCTGCCTTTGGCCCTCTGAGCAGGCGGTGGCTGGCAGCGGTTGGTTTCCCCTGCTCCGGCTGGGCGGGAGGATGCTGGGCGTCCTCGGTGGCAGCATCCCTGGGGACCCTGTGCGTGTCTGTGCCTCTGCAAGCCTTGGTCTTTCCCGGCTCCGGAGCTCACGGTCACTCTCGGGCACAGGGAGCAGCGGCTACAGATGGCTGGCCAGGGTTCCCTGGAGACGGTCCTTGTGCCAGCCCTGGCTAGGTGTCGGGATCTGTGGGGCCCTGGCAGGCCACCGAGCCCTCCATGTCCTGCCGACCGCCTGGGGGTGTGACCCCACTTCTGCTTCCTGGGGCTTGGGGTGAGGAAGCTCCTCCCTTGGGCCTGAGCCGAAACCTCACACACTTGCTTCTTTCTAGGAAATTTAAAAAATCATAAAAATCCTGACGAAAGTTATTTGTGAAGTGACTGAAAGAGGCAGGGCTGGGTTAGAGTCAGGAGCTGCATCCGGGTCTCCACGCGGGTGCAGGGTCCCGAGGCTTACTGTTTTCCCAGGACACGAGCAGGGAGCTGGACAGGAAACGGGTCAGCTGGGACATGAACCTACGCTTGTGGGACGCTGGTACTGCAGGCAGAGGATCAGCATGCTATGCCACTGTGCTGGCCTCATGGTCCACAGGGCTGGTTAGCGACCTGCCTCCGCTGGCCTTGTAACCACCCTGCTTTCCCCACGTGTCGCATCGGACAAAAGCTCATAGTCCCTGTGGTTGGGATGCGGCCCTCCCCCGCAGGGGCCCTGGTGAAGCAGGCCTCTCTCCCTGTGGCTCCGTCCCGTGGGCTGGCTCAGCCTGTCTTCATTGCCCACGATCCAGTGTCAGGCTCTGGCTGGCTCCCCGCTCCCCACTGACTCTCCCAGTTCCGCGTTGTCTTGCTGAATGTGTTCTTGTGGAGTGTGGGCCTTGGCTTCCCCTTGTACGTACTTACTATACTGTCTCAGGGGCAGACAGCTGGCCTGTAGCCCTCGTGGGGTCCCACGGCCAGCACCCCAGGACAGCTGGCCTGTAGCCCTCATGGTGGTCTCAGGGCCAGCACCCCAAGACAGCTGGCCTGTAGCCCTCGTGGGGTCCCACGGCCAGCACCCCAGGACAGCTGGCCTGTAGCCCTCATGGTGGTCTCAGGGCCAGCACCCCAAGACAGCTGGCCTGTAGCCCTCGTGGGGTCCCACGGCCAGCACCCCAAGACAGCTGGCCTGTAGCCCTCGTGGGGTCCCACGGCCAGCACCCCAGGACAGCTGGCCTGTAGTCCTCATGGTGGTCTCAGGGCCAGCACCCCAAGACAGCTGGCCTGTAGCCCTCATGGTGGTCTCAGGGCCAGCACCCCAAGACAGCTGGCCTGTAGCCCTCGTGGGGTCCCACGGCCAGCACCCCAGGACAGCTGGCCTGTAGCCCTCGTGGGGTCCCATGGCCAGCACCCCAAGACAGCTGGCCTGTAGCCCTCGTGGGGTCCCATGGCCAGCACCCCAGGACAGCTGGCCTGTAGCCTTCATAGGGGTCCCACGGCCAGCACCCCAAGACAGCTGGCCTGTAGCCTTCATAGGGGTCCCACGGCCAGCACCCCAGGACAGATGGCCTGAAGCCTTCATAGGGGTCCCACGGCCAGCACCCCAGGACAGATGGCCTGAAGCCTTCATAGGGGTCCCACGGCCAGCACCCCAAGACAGCTGGCCTCTAGCCCTCGTGGGGTCCCACGGCCAGCACCCCAGGACAGATGGCCTGTAGCCCTCATCGCGGTCTCAGGGCCAGCACCCCAGGGTTGGCTGGGTCCCCACAATTGTGGGTGTCTGTGGGAGTGGGGGGCTCGCACAACAGCTGCCACCTGCAGAGTGGTGACAAGTGAGGGATCAGGAGTGCGGGCAGAGTTGGAGCCTGAGACTTCTAGGGGTGAGCATGTGGTGGCAGTGGGACCATGCCAACCCCTGGCTGGCATGGCCCCATGGCCTCACAGGTGGTGCTCAGGGGTGAGTCCAGCCCACATATCTCCCATCAGCCAAGGAGCTGAGCGCCCCTCGTGCCCCTGCCCTGTCCGCCTGGGTCCCTCTGTGGCCCTGGCTGGGACCCTTAGGGTCTCCCTCTGCCCAGTTGGTAGCACAGGTCATCACCCTCTGTGTGGGTACAGATGCTGTGAGGGGAGAGAGGGGGGTAAGTTGTGGTTTCAGGAGAAAAAGGGAAATGAAAAACCAAAGCCACCACTTCCTCCCACCAGAGACACCACTTCCTCCTAGCCCCTTCCCAGGCCAGCGTACCACAGTTCACCGCACTGGCAGCAGAGGGCACTATTGAGTTAATCTTTACAGACAGCCACCCTGGCAAGGCCCAGGCTGCCCCGCACTGCAGGAAGCCACAGCAGGCGAGGCCCGGGGCAGGCTTTTGGAGTGTGAGGAGTGTGTGCCGCAGTCACGTCCTGTGTCCCAGCCCTGCTTGCCAGCCCTGCTCTCTGGGACGCGGCAGGTGGTGGCCCGAGTGCTGGGAGGCCAGGGTGGGTTCAGCCTCTCGGCTCCAGCCTGGCCCAGTCCCAGCGTTTGTGGCCATTTAGGGGAACCAGTGATTTTGTGAGTGCAAGTCTGTCCCTTTGCCTTTCAAATAAAATGAAAATAAAGTTTTTTGAAATTGAAGAGGTTCTTGGTGGGAAGTCCTAAGGTTGTCCTGAGGGACCCCCGTCAGCTCCCTGGCTTCCTGTCCCATGGCTCGTCCCCAGGCCCTCACCAGGGCGGAGTCAGGGAGTCCCACAGCTGTGAGCCGGGCAGGCACATGGCTCAGCAGGTGGAGCTGCCATCTCAACGCCGCCATCCTGCTGGTTCTATTCCCGGCTAACGGCCCGGGAACTTGAGAAATTCCCAGAGCAGCTTCAGCCTGGCCCGACCCTGGCTGCTGTGGCCACTTAGGAAGTGAGCCAGCAGACGTTGGGCCTCTCTCCCTAACTCTGCCCTTAAAATAAGCGAATTTGTTTTAAAGATTTATTTTATTTTTATTACAAAGTCAGATATACAGAGAGGAGGAGAGACAGAGAGGAAATCTTACGTCCGATGATTCACTCCCCAAGTGAGTGCAACGGCCGGTGCTGCGCCAAACCCAAGCCGGGAACCTGGAACCTCTTCTGCGTCTCCCACACGGGTGCAGGGTCCCAAAGTCTTGGGCCATCCTCTCCTGCTTTCCCAGGCCACAAGCAGGGAGCTGGATGGAAAGTGGAGCTGCCGGTATTAGAACCGGCGCTCATATGAGATCCTGATGCGTTCAAGGCGAGGACTTTAGCCGCTAGGCTATGCCGCCGGGCCCAAAATAAGCAAATTTTTAAAATAAAGTGTTACTTCTGGTGTAGTAGACTAAGCCTTGGCCTGTGGCTCTGGCATGTGGGCATGGGTTCAAGTCCCGGCTGCTCCACTTCTGTTCCAGCTCCCTGTTTGTGGCCTGGGAAAGCAGAGGATGGCCCAGGTCCTTGGGCCTCGGCACTCACATGGGAGACTCAGACGAAGCTCCAGGCTCCTGGCTTTAGACTACCCCAGCTCTGGCTGTTCTGGCCATTTGGTGAGTGAACCAGCAGATGGAAAACCTGTCTGCTCTCTGTAACTCTGCCTTTCAAATAAAAATAAAGTCTTAAAAATATATTTTCTTGGGGCTCGGCAGCGTGGCCTAGTGGCTAAGGTCCTCGTCTTGATCCCATATGGCCGCTGGTTCTAATCCTGGCAGCTCCACTTCCTCTCTATCTCTCCTCCTCTCAGTATATCTGACTTGTAATAAAAATAAAATAAATCTAAAAAAAAAAAAGAAACAACAATATTATTAAAAAAATATATATATATATTTTCTTGCCAAATGTAGTTGCCACGTGGCCTAACATTTCTGCTTCTGGGCTGCCCTGAGGCCCGAGAACAGGAGGCTACGGGGACTTGGCAGGGCTGGGGTCCCGGCGGTCAGGAGGGCGGCCTTGGTGCTGGGACCGGCGTTTGGACACACGCCGCAGTGTGGGTGAG
This sequence comes from Ochotona princeps, assembly GCF_030435755.1. NCBI lineage: Eukaryota > Metazoa > Chordata > Mammalia > Lagomorpha > Ochotonidae > Ochotona > Ochotona princeps. Next base: position 56,501,634 of record NC_080847.1, on the reverse strand, counting down.
CCTGGAGGCTGTGTGTGGTGTGGGGGAGGCTGGAGGCTGTGTGCGGTGTGGGGGAGGCTGGAGGCTGTGTGCGGTGTGGGGGAGGCTGGAGGCTGTGTGCGGTGTGGTGGAGGCTGGAGGCTGAGTGGTGTGGGGGAGGCTGGAGGCTGTGTGCGGTGTGGTGGAGGCTGGAGGCTGAGTGGTGTGGTGGAGGCTGGAGGCTGTGTGGTGTGGGGGAGGCTGGAGGCTGAGTGGTGTGGTGGAGGCTGTGCGGTGTGGTGGAGGCTGGAGGCTGTGTGTGGTGTGGTGGAGGCTGGAGGCTGTGGTGGACACACACCGCGGTGTGGTGGAGGCTGGAGGCTGTGCGGTGTGGTGGAGGCTGGAGGCTGTGCGGTGTGGGGGAGGCTGGAGGCTGTGTGCGGTGTGGTGGAGGCTGGAGGCTGTGGTGGACACACACCGCGGTGTGGTGGAGGCTGGAGGCTGTGCGGTGTGGTGGAGGCTGGAGGCTGTGCGGTGTGGTGGAGGCTGGAGGCTGTGCGGTGTGGGGGAGGCTGGAGGCTGTGCGGTGTGGGGGAGGCTGGAGGCTGTGGTGGACACACACCGCGGTGTGGTGGAGGCTGGAGGCTGTGTGCGGTGTGGTGGAGGCTGGAGGCTGTGCGGTGTGGTGGAGGCTGGAGGCTGTGTGGTGTGGTGGAGGCTGTGTGGTGTGGGGGAGGCTGGAGGCTGTGCGGTGTGGGGGAGGCTGGAGGCTGTGGTGGACACACACCGCGGTGTGGTGGAGGCTGGAGGCTGTGCGGTGTGGTGGAGGCTGGAGGCTGTGTGGTATGGTGGAGGCTGTGCGGTGTGGTGGAGGCTGGAGGCTGTGCGGTGTGGGGGAGGCTGGAGGCTGTGTGGTGTGGGGGAGGCTGGAGGCTGTGTGCGGTGTGGTGGAGGCTGGAGGCTGTGGCGCAGAGTTCATGAGAAGATAAGCACTGTGTGATCCCGCTTACGTGACATGTCTGAGGGGCTGAGCTCACAGAGATGCAAGTACACTAGTGGGTGCTGGTGCTGGGGTTAGGTGCTTCGAGCTAGGGGCTGGGCGCTGGGGCTGGTACTGGGTGCTAGGTGCTTGGAGCCAGGGGCTGGATATTGGCTAGATGCTGGTGCTGGGGGCTTGGGTGCCATCTACCAGCTGCAGGGTTTCGGCTTTGCAGGACAAAAGCCTTCGGTGATGGCGTGAGTGTGCGTGTGCCCAGCGCTGCCCACGTGCCCTTGCGGCTATCGGGAGGCGAGTGGTTCAGCGTTTCCCAGCTGGCGCAGCGGGCTGTGGTAAGAGCGAGCAGGAACACATTGGCAGCACTTGCCTACCGAGGCTGAGGATATGGGGTTCGCTCGGGGCTCCTTGCCCCCCACCCCGGGCAGTGGGATGTGCAGGGGCTCAGGGAGGCCCACCGGCAGTCCCAGAATTCCTTGCAGCTGGTGAGGCTGGAGCTCCTGGGGAAGACTGGCGCTATCACTAGAGGCCCAGCTGTGGCTAGTTCGGGGTTTGCCCCTTTTAAGGTGTTCCTAGTTATATGAAGGGCAGAGGGACAGAGAAACAGATCTTCCACCCACTGGCCCACTCTTAAAATCCAGGTCTCCACGCGGGTGCAGGTCCCAAGGCTCTGGGCCGTACTCAGCTGCTTCCCAGGCCACAGCAGGGAGCTGGATGGGAAGTGAAGCAGCCGGGGTTAGAACCGGTGCCCATGTGGGATGCCAGCACCACTGGTGGCGGTTTACTTGCTACGCCACAACATTGGCCTACTTTGCCCCATTCTTTCTGCCTTTCTGGGTGGGGCCCACCCACCCGTGGCGTGGAGCAGGAGGTTGGGTCCAGAATTTATCCCCAGCCACGCACACACAACATCCACACGCAACGATGCAAATGCAGAGCCTTCGTCGCCAGCTTGAGCCTGGGTCCGAGGCTCATCCAGCGCAGCGCAGCGTGGCGAGGACCCTGCCCGTGCGTCATCCAGGCGCATAGGGCTCTGCTTCTATCACCTCAGCCTCCAAGAACGCAGGACGGCTGCGGACAGACGCAGGTAGGATTCATGAGTGTTCACCAGGGACGTGGGCCTAGGCTGCCCCGGAACCTGTCCTGGCTGTCCCTCAGTTCTCCAGGCAGCAAGCCGCGCACTTACTACAGAAGCCAAAATCAGCAGTTAGGTTAATAAACATAAAATGGGTTATCGATGTTCTAGCCTCTCGCCAGGTAACGGAGTGTTTACTGTCTGAGCCTTTTGAAAGTCATGGAATTTGTTGCCGTCCCTGCGTCTACGCCCAAAGCTTCCCATCCGGGCAGATGCGTTATCCGCAGCACCTGTGCGGGCCCGTGTCTCCCCGCCCCCGGGCTCGTGGTTTGTGGGCCTGGGCCGGAGGGAAGCTGGCGGGGGCGATGTGGCCACGGGGGCTCAGACGGAGGGGGCAGCCCAGGCTGGGGAGCCGAGATAAGCCGGAGGACCGGGAAGCGTCTCCGTCTCCGTCTCCGAGCAGCCGGGGAGCCGGAGAGCCGGGGCTCGGGAGCCATGGCCCCACCTGTGCGGAGCCTCTTCTGCCTCGGTGAGTCCTGAGCGGCAGGGGACGGTCCCCAGGGGCGGCCACAGCTCGGAGGGGCCGGCCAGGCTGGGGACCGAGCTCCTGGGCTCTGTGTGTGTGCGTGTGTCCGAGCCCTTACTGTTGTTTGGGGCATGCTAAGAGGTTAAGCTGGTGTGGAACCTGTGTTTCTGAAAACATGGGCTTGGGGACATTGGGGACCAGGCTGTGGCCCCCAGGCACGTTAACGGGTGCTTCATGCCGGCGGAGCATGACGGGCGTCTTGGGAGGTTGTGGGGGTCGGGCGAGGGTCGCCTGGGGCTTGCTTCCCCCACTCTCCCCAGGTGCCCAGCGCGCCTGCGTGTGCAGGGGAGGTGCCGTGTCCAGGAGGGGCAGAAGGGAGGCCGGGGGTCGCCGGGAGAGGCTGCAGGTCCTGGCAGGTGTGTGGTTAGCTTGCAGCTCCAAGCACATTGCTCAGGTGGCGAGTCCTTCGATGCCAGCAGCCCCGCTGTGGCCTTTGCTGTGGCCACTCCATCCACGGGCCAGCCGGGCTCAGGCGGCTGAGCCTTCCGTGTGAGCCACACAGCCCAGGGCGCGGCCACAACCAGGGGACTGCAGCTTCCAGGCCAGGGCCTTAAAGAAAAGAGCTGTTGCGATTGAAAGGCCTAGTGCCTGAGACACAGGGACAGAGAGGCTACAGTGCCTGGGCTGAGCTGGGCTGGAACCAGGACCTTCTGGGTCTCCCACATGGGTGCAGGGTCCCAACACCGGGGCCACCCTCCGCTGCATTCCTAGGCTGGGAGACGGATGGGAAGTGGAGCAGACAGGACACAAACTGGGGCCACAGGCAGGTGGAGGCTTAGCGAGCTATGCCACTGCAGTACCAGCCCCCTGCTGTTTATTTTTAAATTGACAGATGCAAATGGTACATATTTATTTTCAACATGAGCCTTACATTTCTTAAAATTTCAGAGTAAGGGGAGTGAGGGAGGAAGGGAGAGAGAGAAAACGGAGGGGTCAGGTAACAGGAGGGCTTCCATCTGTTAGTTCACTTCCCAAGTGTCCAAGCGCTGGCCGAGTCCGGGAGCTGGGAGCTCGGTGCAGGTCTCTTGTGGGCACTTACACATGAGCAGGGAGCTGGCGTGGGGGCGTGGGCGCTGTGCTGGGCTGGCGGCTGGCTGCCTTGTGGGAAGGCTGGGCACGCTGTTTGCACAGCCACGAGCTGCCTGGCTGTTTTTGGGGTGACAACATTGAAACCCACTCTGGCCCGGTGGACGATACTGCTGTCGCTGCAGCCTCGGCTCCTGCGGAGGTGCCTGGGAACGCCGCAGAGGCTGGCCCAGCTCCCCGGGCCCCTGCACCCACGCGGGAGACCCAGCTAGAGCTCCGACCTTCCCACAGTGAGCTGTGCTGAGTATCAGCGGAAAAGAGCCGGGCAGAGGTTACCCAGGACTTCCTGCCTCACAACCGGGGAACCCCTTCCTGCTTGCAGCCCCTGATCCGCTGCCCAGCTGTGCCAGGGGAGGGACTTCCTAGTCTGGTAGCAGGAGCAGAGGGTGTGGCTTGCCCTGTCTTTATAACTTTGTCACCACAGAGTGCCAACTTGCTAGTAACAACCCTGTTTTTTGCTCTGATGAATTTGGTGGGGTGGGCCGTGTGTGCCTTGGTGTGGGCTGTTACGGCAGGCCTTGCTGGGAGGCAAGCTACGACGACACACAGCGTGCACTGGAACAGGCGACGTCAGCTCTGCCACCCTGGGGTGCTGTCAGCCGGATTCCTGGACGGTGTGAAACGTCAGCACCCCGCTCCCCCCGGCTGTGCCCCAGAAGCCACGGGGAGCTGGGCGCGTGGAGCGGGTACCTGGCATCGTTCATGGAAATGGAGTTAGGGCACAGCAAGGTTCATTCATGGCCTGCATTTGCCATCGGAGAAGCCCTTGTGAAAAACAATGTTTGCACCACCATAAACTCTGAATTCCTTTTTCTGCGAATTTTCAATCAAGTATCCTTGGGTGGCAGTGCCATGGTGTAACGGGTGAAGCTGCCATCTTTAGTGCTGGCATCCCGTATGGGCACTGGTTGGAGTTCCAGCTGCTCTACTTCCAACCCAGCTGCCTGCTAATGTGTCTGGGAAAGCAACAGAAGATGGCCCAAGCGCTGGGGCCCCTGCGCCCTCTGGGAGCCCTGGGCGGAGCTCTGGGCCCCTGGTTTGTGGCCTGATCTAGCCCTGGCTGTTGTAGGCACATTGGAAAGTGTAACAGGTTGCTTTCTGCCTTTCTAATGTCTTTTTTTTTTAAAGATTTATTTATTTTTATTACAAAGTCAGATATACAGAGAGGAGGAGAGACAGAGAGGAAGATCTTCCGTCCGATGATTCACTCCCCAAGTGAGCCACAACGGCCGGTGCTGTGCCAAACCCATGCCGGGAACCAGGAACCTCTTCCCAGTCTCCCACATGGGTGCAGGGTCCCAAGGCTTTGGGTCGTCCTCGACTGCTTTCTCAGGCCACAGGCAGGGAGCTGGATGGGAAGTGGAGCTGCCGGGATTAGAACTGGTGCCAGTATGGGATCCGGGTGCGTTCAAGGCGAGGACTTTAACCACTAGGCCACGCCGCCGGGCCCCTAATGTCTTTTTAAAAACAAACATTAGCAGGAACAGCTAAGTCAGTCGTGTGTGTGTATCTATGTGCAGGGAGGTGTCCTCATGTAGAGTTCATACCATGGGGACACACATGTCTGTGGATGACGCCGGTGGCGGCGCCCTCTGCCCGTCCAGCCCCACACAGCCCACACTCGCAGCCACGTCCATCCCCGCTCCGTGCTCCCTGCAGTCCTCGGTGGCTTCTGAGCCTCCACTTTCCCATGATCCCTCCTGGAAACGGTCACCCAGGGTGGCCTTTTGCCATTGACTGCTGTCACTCCTGTGACCTATGTGTGTCGCTGGACAAATAAGTACCAGTGGCAGAAGCCAGGCCCTGGAGGGAGCTGTGAGCTTTGGACCTCTTCCTGTCCCCCCAGGGCTGTGGCTGGCACAGGTGGCCCGTGCGCGGCATGGTGAGTGGCCCTGGGCTCTGTGGGCGACAGGGAGGTGTGGGGGTCTGGGTGCCTGTCGAGGGCCCCTCTTGCCTGTGCTCTCTTGCAGGCCCACTGCCCAGGCCGACCCTCCAGGCCCTGCCCAGTGCCCTGGTGCCCCTGGGCTCGCTGGTGACGCTGCGCTGCCGGGGGCCCCCGGGTGTGGACCTGTACCGCCTGGAGCAGCTGGGCACCCGCAAGTACAGCGACCAGGACGTGTTGGTCATCCCGGCCCTGGACAGCAGCTCTGTGGGGCGCTACCGCTGCTCCTACCAGAACGGGAACCGCTGGTCGCCCGCCAGTGAGCCACTGGAGCTGGTGGCCGTCGGTGAGTTGGGACGGTGGGTGACAAGGGGCTGGCCCTTGAACCCCATGTCCGTAGGCAGGCGTGGCCCCAACCCCCAGTGTGGGGGTGGGGCGGGGCCCACATGTCAGCATTAGTGATAAGGCAGTGTTCAACAGTTGGCACAAAGGCCAGAAGTCTGAGATGAGACCAGCCAGTGCCTGGACCATGCCAGGGATGGGCCCAGGAGACACCTGCTTCATGTACCCATGTGTCCCCGGGTCCAGGGGACATCACAGGAGTGCCACAGTGTTATAGTCCGTGGGTGATGTCACAGCTCTAGTGATGTCACAGTGTCCAGTGATGTCACATCATCCAGTGATGTCACAGTGTCACTGCTGTCCTGGTTCATAGGTGATGTCATAGTGTCTAATGATGTTACACTGTATGGTGATGTCACAGTGTCCAGTGATGTCACAGCATACAGTGATGTCACAACGTGTCACTACTGTCCTGGTTCAGGGATGATGTCACAGCTCTAGTGATGTAAGAGTGTGCAGTGATGTCACAGTGTCACTGGTGTCGTGTTTAGCAGGTGATGTCACAGGGTCCAGTGATGTCACATTGTACAGTGGTGTCAGAGTGTGTCACTGCTGTTCTGGTTCATGAGTGATGTCACAGTGTCTAGTGATGTCACAGTGTCCAGTGATGTCACAGTGTTTAGTGATGTCACAGTGTCCAGTGATGTCACAGTGTTTAGTGATGTCACGGTGTCCAGTGATGTCACGGTGTCCAGTGATGTCACAGTGTCCAGTGATGTCACAGTGTCCAGTGATGTCACGGTGGACTGGCATGCAGTGGTTGCCCAGGCTTTCTGAGCCTTCCTTCCCCCAACCTCAGCACCGAGTGCCCTGATTCTCAGAGCTGGCTCTCCACTCACACTGCTCTTGGGGTCACCTCCAGCCTGTGCTCTTACCAGATACCTCTCTCCCCACCCTTTTGTGAGCCTTGCTGTGATTCTGAGGGCAAAGGCGGCTGGGTCAGAGGTCATGCGCCTTCTAGCTCCCCCCTGCCGACATGCGGCCATCTGACGGGCTTGCCCATTGCTGGGACGGGAGGCACGGGGCTGTGCGTCCCGAGGGGGCGTCTGCTTCGATGCTGCTCCAATGCCCTGTTCCCCTACCGACGCCTGGCTGAGCTCCCGGCCCCTCCAGCTGGGACCTGGCTGCTTGCTCCTGCGCCATCCCTGCCTCCCGTGCGGGAGTTCCTGGCCTGGCGGTGCAGGCGCTGGCGAGGGAGTGAAGGGAGGCATGAACTAGCTGGATGAGATGTTGGCCTGATGGCGACCCGAGGCATGCCTGCACATGACTTTTTTTTTTAAGGTTTTATTTATTTTTATTGGAAAGTCAGATATATAGAGGAGAGGAGAGACAGAGAGGAAGATCTTCCATCCACTGGTTCACTCCCCAAGCTGCTGCAATGGCCAGAGCTGAACCAATCCGAAGGCAGGAGCCTGGAGCTTCTTCCAGGTCTCCCATGTGGGTGCAGGGTCCCAAGGCTTTGGGCCGTCCTCGACTGCCTTCCCAGGCCGCAAGCAGGGAGCTGGGTGGGAAGTGGAGCTGCCGGGACGTGAAGCAGCACCCATATGGGTGGGATCCAGGCGCATGGAAGGCAAGGACTTTAGCCACTAGGCTACTGCGCCGGGCCCTGCTTGTGACCTTTTCATGTACTTTGTTTCTATGGTGGGAACTCTTAAGGTTGATGTTTGGTGTGCTATCATCAGGCGAGTTATTTCATATTGTGGATGTTTGTTTCATGTGCAAACCAGGAATAATGAGAGTGGTGGCTGCGCAGGTCTGTGGGAGGGTCCGTGTGCCTGCCAGGGGTTAAGGGGTCCCTGGGAGCTGGCATTTAGAGTGCAGGTTTAGGATGTCCCCATTCTGTGGGTGACGCCCGTGTGGTGCGACAGTGCGTCCTCTACCCTGTGGTTGTGTTGCAAGGTGACCCTTCTGGCTGGGATGCATGCCTGGCGGGGCAGTTTATAGTGGCCCCGTGAGGTGACCTGCGTGGGGGACGCGCACAGCCAGCGCGTCAGCTGTGACCCCGTGGGGTGACCTGCATGGGGGACGCGCACAGCCAGCGCGTCAGCTGTGACCCCGTGGGGTGACACATGCTCAGCCCATGAGGTGACCGTCTTGTGTGGCGATGAGCTTACGGCAGCAGTGGTGTCCCCGGAGCTCCTCCCCTGCCGACACCTGGGGCTCAGCCGGCCCCCGGGGGTGCAGCTGGCCGCCCCGCTCCGGACAGGCCCCCGCCGCCGTCCTGACCGCCCCCGTCCCCCCAGGAGTCTTTGACAAGCCCCAGCTGTCGGCCATCCCCGGCCCCGTGGTGCGCTCGGGTGAGGACGTGACCCTGCAGTGCCAGACCGGGAGCGGTTTCGACCAGTTCGCCCTCTCCAAGGAGGGCCAGGCCCGGCCCCAGAAGAGGCCCGAGAGCTGGTACCAGGCCAGCTTCCCCCTCGTCACGGTCACGGCCGCCCACAGCGGGATCTACAGGTGCTACAGCTACGCCAGCACGTCCCCGTACCTGTGGTCAGCCCCCAGTGACCCCCTGCAGCTCGTCGTCACAGGTAAGGGGGTGCGGCTGGCACCTACGTCCTTCGGCCCCCCCACGGGGGTGCAGGGGGAGCCCTGGGTCTTCGGGTGGGCACAGGCCGTGTCCCTCCGAGGGAGCCTGCATGCCATGGCTTGCGGCCCCTTCTGTCTTTGGGGCCCCCTCCTGCCTGGTCCAGGGCCACTCCCCCCCCCGAGACCCCCAGCCCCCCACGCCTGCGGCTTCTGCCTCACGGAGGAGGGGCTAGGAAGACGGCCACTGGCGAGTGGTGCTGGCTAAGGGCAGCTTTGGCTTTGTATTTATGAGGTACCCTGCCCTCATCATATTGGGGTGCAGTAAGGTGGCATCTCCTCAAATATGCAACATTTCTTTGTGGTGTTGAAAAAGTTAAGAGATTTTATTGTAAAGTCAAATTTATAGAGAGGAGGAGAGAAAGATCTTCCATCCACTGGTTCACTCCAAGTGGCCACAGTGGCCGGAGCTGAGCCGATCAGGAGCCAGGAGCTTCTTCTGCGTCTCCCACGCGGGTGCAGGGAGCTGCTGGGATCAGAACTGGCACCCATATGGGATCCTGGCACATGTAAGATGGAGGACTTTAGCCACTAGGCTTCTGTGCTGGGCTCCAGTATTTAAAATTTGTTTCAAAGAAAGCTCTTGGATTCACTGGTTCTTATGTGCATGGTGGGAGTGAGGCCCAGGTGCCTCAAACATCCCCCATACACGCACACCCCCACACCCCTCCACTCATACACACCCTCACCGTGTATACACAGCCCCTACACACCCACAGGCACACTGCTCCCCTACGACCTCCTGGACACCCATACACAATCCCTAGAACACCCACATACACCCACTGGCACATGCGCCCAGAAACACACCGTCATGCATTTACACACATGTACTCCCCTAGACACCCACCCTAATACACTCCTGTACACACAGCCTCATACACACCCTGTCTAGACATGTCCACACACCCCTAACACTCCCAGTGTACACTCACCCATACACCCACCCCGATAGTCCTGTAACAAGGCTGTACACAGCCCATACACACCCATACACAATACACAACCCCGTTTACCCATCACAGACCTCACACACACCGACCCAAACCCCTGCACACAGCCATGACACTCCCGTACAACCCTACCCTGTTACACCTCTTCCCATCCAGCCATACATCGACACCCCGTACCCCGTAGACAGGTGCCACACCCCCATACACAGCACATGGCTCTAAACACCCGTTAAACATACCTGCCGCACACACATACCACCCCTACACACCCTCATGCATTCAAACGTGTGTTCCCATGTACACATCTGCCTACACACCCCTGGACACACACCCGACCCCTCCCATAGACTCCCTGCACAGACACTGCACGCCTGTCCCCAGAGGTGCAGCCCAACTCAACCTCGAGCACCCCGTGAGACTGCCCCGTGTGGCCACGCCCGTACACACCCTTCATAGGAACAGAACTTCCCCGGATCAGTCAATCCCATAGACCTCTTCATACACAACCCCTGTACACACAGCCCCATACAGCTGTGCCCGATACACACCCATCCATATACGCACAGCCCTTACACACGCACGTTCACTGCTCAGGGGTAGGTCCACGGCCTCCCACTGCCCCACTGCTACTTGGGGGCACTCGTGCCTCAGTCGCACTGGGCTGTCCTCGCCTGCCACCCTGGCGCCCCACACCACAGCTCCCTCCCCCGTCTGTCCTGGGCTTGCATGGATGCTCAGGCCCTGTGGTGCCCTCCCTGCGCCCACAGCCACCGGGCCCACCCGCAGCCCTCCCGCCTCTGCACCCGCCCCTCCCCTCCCCTGCGGCATCCTTCCCTGGGGTGCTCTCCACCCTCCCAAAGTCTGAGGACTCTCCCCCCCCAAAACCGGGTCGCATCTGACTGACATTTGTGTCCACAGCGTCCAGCACGCGGCCGGGCACTCGGCGTGGCTCGGGAGGTGCCCGCGGGATGCGAGGAGAGCCAGCAGGTAAGGGCATGCGCCGTGCCCGAGCATGCGTGCTGTGTGGCCCTCGTGCGAGATGCCAGGGACCCCCTCACAGCCTCCATACACGCAATATGCATCCCCATATACACCCGATACCCTGTGCACACATCTTATTCACACCTGCCCCATACACCACACCCAATATCGCAAACCCCAATCCACCCTCATGTACCTTGTAAGACACCCCATATCCACAACTCCCTTCCATACACGTATGCCCGCACCCAGTCACAGACACCCCCTCCACAAACTCATTACACAGCCCCATACAGCCACACCCACATCCCAGACATGTCCCATACACCTCATCGCACCCCCATACATTATAGATTCCTGTTGACATGGCCCATGGCCAACAGCCCCAGACACAACCAGACATACACACATACACCCCTCAAATCCCCATAACCCACCCCAGCTCACACACATTCATATCTTCGCAACACCCTGACACACCCCATGTGTACCGTACTTCCCCGGTAACACACTTACGCACAAACTCAGAACACACATACGTTGTACACACATCCCCACCCCCGCCCCCAGGCACATCCATACTCACCCTGACACGTCACACAACCCTACATCCATGTTCATATACACATTCCCCTATAGAAACCCTAACCTGACACCGCCATGCACCTACCCATGCCCGACATCCCCTGTACACACTCCCATCCACCCTCCATCCACCCACACCCTTCACACACCCCAAATCACTCATCCTTAGACCCCTGTACAATGGCACCCTGTACAGAACCCACAAACCTCTGTATTCATGCTCGCACATACTGCCCTCCTACCCTCCCACACAGTCCATACGCACCTCCATACATTTCCCTTCAGATACCCCATCCACTCCCACCCCTCAAACACACACCCCCATACACACCTCCTCCACGATACAAAATGCATCTCCAGTCACACACCCCTCAAACCCCCCACACCCACCACCAGACACCCCAGCTCACCCTCACACACCCCTGGGCAGATAGCCCCCACACAACTTCACCCCATGTACACCCACTCCCGTACATACCCCTACACACCTCCAATACACACCCTACAACCACCAGACGCCCCAAAACACCCAGCCCATATCCACTCCTAACCCAGCTCCACCCCATGTACACACATTCCCATACATGCACACCAGTACGTACACCTATATCCACGCTGACACGTACCCCATGTTCCCTCACACAGACCTACAACCCCGCACACACCCAGGCATACATATGACCCCGGACAAAGGCACACGCCCCTGGCCGCCATCTTGCACACACAGCCCTGGTACACACACTGCTAAGAGACCCTCGACCCCCACAGCGTTAGCACACACACGTACACCTCCCATGGTACACACCCTCATTCACACACCCATGTCCATCACTGCACGCTGTCACACAGCCCCGGACTCACGCTCCCCGTCTGCGTCTGCAGCGCCCAGCGCCCAGCTGAGCACGTGGCGTGTACACCATGCCCTGAGGGTGTGCCTTGAGCGACCCTTGTAGATGCTGGGATCCCCCTACACCTACTCAGACAACCCAGTTCAACCTCATACATTCCTGTAAGACATCCCCCACACACCCAACCACATTCCCGATGTCACACAACCCCAAAGACAACCCAGTACACAAGCCCCCGAAATGGCCCCATACAGCTGCATCCCACATAACACGCACTGCCTCTCACAGCTCCTACACGCCCACCTACACGCCCACCCTCTATTCCCCATAAACAGCGTGCGCATCCCAATATGCACCCCTCACACACCTCCCCCCACACTCCCCCCACGCAGACCTCAAGCTCCGCTCCAGGTAGGTCGCCCCACAAACCCACACCCATGTTTCCAGCCACACCCGGTGACCCTCAGTTAAGCCCGCCATGTCACACACTTGTGTACTCGTACCTCCACATGAGGTACGCCTGTGACACTGCTCTCACACGCACGCTGTACCGACCTCCCCGTCACCCTCCCACAGCTGCCCTGGGGTGTCCTCTGCCCTCCACCGCTGCTGGGCCGGGTCTGAGCCAGCAGGTGAGGGTGTGTGTCGTGCCCCGAGCATGCGTGCTGCACGGCATTCGGAGATGCCTGGGACCCCCTCAGACACCCTGTGCACACCCCAACACACCTCCGCATATACCCCTCACACGTACCCACCAACTTCCACATACACAGCACATCCAAGGTGCCATGTATACCCCACTAAATACTCCACACACTGCGACACACCCCACACAGCCATGCACACGTCATCCATGTTCACCCATCCCATACGCCCATCTGCATACAGAAACCCCATACACAGCCCTCAGGCAAGCCCCATGGTACCCGACACCATACATTCCCAGACACACCCCCATGAAGCCTTAATTTCACACTCTCGTAAAATGCACGCACTCCTATACGCACAGTACGCATTCGACACACGCACCTTCATGACATTCCCCAAGCTACCTCATGGTCACCCCGTAGACACCCCAATACCCCCACACCTGTACACAAACCAAGACACTGCCATACATGCCCACACGCCCCACACCTGTAGCCTCAAACCTTATACTCCCCCATGCACATATCCGCTCCGACGCTGAGCTCCCTGACAAGTCCATACCCCACCCACCCTCATCTCCTCAGACACCCTATATACTCACTCCCAGGCACCCACCCCAGGCCACGCCTCCACACACCCTCAGACACGCACCTTCAGGCTGCAGCACACAGCCCACACCAGGTAACCCCCAGGTGCACCGCGCATGAACACACGGGGCTCCCAGCTCTCCCATGTCTGTCCAGCACCGCGGCTTCTGCCTCCCCAGGGCCTGCTCACGCACGCCGCAAGTCCACAACTCAATTTACCCTCACACCCCCCGTAAGACATTCTCATAGTTGCACAACCCAGTACATGACTGCTGAAGCTCCAACCCACACTGTGCCCCGTGTGCCCACTGACACGTGCATAGCCCATACACACCCACCTCTCTCGTGCCCAGATTCTGAGATCCCCAGAAATCACCAGGAGTCTGAGGTCGATCCAAGTGCACAAGGATGGCTTATTCAAGCTCAGCACATCCGAGCCTGGGTTCTTGGTTGAGAGCAGGCAGCTGCCTGAGCCACCGGCCAGCCGGGCCCAACACCCCTTACCGGGAGTGTAGCCCCAAGAGCACATTCATAGGGTCTTTAGAGGGACAGTCCAGAATAGCTTGGAAACGGGCAATTCCCAAGTGCCTGCAGGGTGAGCGCAAATAGCACACACTCCCTGCCTATCTCGGCCAGACAGCCACGCCTCCAGCCACTAAGGGAGGCACCCACTTAATTACCTGCAGCCACCTGTGAGATAACCAGAATAGGGCGGGCCTTGATTCAAAGGCAAAGGGGCCAGCAGTGCTGAAGGTCACACAGGCCACTGAAGGTCACACGGGCCACTGAAGGTCACACAGGCCGTTTGGCCTGTAAGCCCAGTTTCTCGGTAGCAATGACCATGAGAAGATGGTTGGGGTTTTGATACTGACGTTCTTCACCTGCATGTAGACACAGCCGTGTGCCTGGCTGGTCACAGTCCACATGCCCACACCCCTGGCTGGTCACAGTCCACATGCCCACACCCCTGGCTGGTCACAGTCCACATGCCCACACCCCTGGCTGGTCACAGTCCATATGCCCACACCCCTGGCAGACTTCTCCCCACACGCGTGGTAATACCTGCACCCTCACCACCGTAACGCATGACCAGATCCACAGCATGGCACACCCCCGCACAAGATTCACCTCCATTCACACACATCCACAGTCACCTTGGTAACACCCTCATGGACACACCCCCACATTCACTATACAACCCCATGCACACGTTTACTGTGTACAGATGTCCCCATCAACCTCACATCCGTATTCAGCTTCACACCTTCGTCGTCATACGTTCCCCTCTGCAGACACCCCCATTTTCAGCCCAGACCCAGCCATATAATCACCTCCTAGATGCATCTTACACCCACCCCAAAAACACCCTAAGACATCCCCCCACACACATCCCCATACCTGCCTCCGTAAGTGCTCATACCCCCTATGGCTTTACCCCATATACACACACAGCACGTACATGCACCAACACACCTCCGTGTTCACTGGTACACACCACACTCCAGACACCCCAGGTAAGCACACCCTCAGACACGCACACACCTGTGTAGATTCAGTATACACCCCACCACACTGTACTCATCCCCACCCACTCACTCCCAGCCTGCTCCAGGGGTGTCCTCTGCCCCCCAAGGTCTGGGGACCTGGCTGTCTGACCCACCTTCGTGTTGGCAGCATCCAGCACTCAGCCAAGCACCTGGTATGGCTCACGGCTCAGGAGCCAGCAGGTGTGTACGGTGCGCGGCCCTTGTAGAAGATGCTGGGGACCCCCTCCAGTACCCTGCACACCCCCATACTCACACCCTACACCCACATTCCCGATATCACACAACGCCATACACCAATCCCAAATCATTCAGTCCCACAGACAGCCCAATATAACAGCCCCTAAAACAGCCCCACAGCTGCTCCCAGTATTATCCACTCCCATTCACACACAGCTCATTCACCCCCCACGTAAAGGCCACGCCCAGCCCGATACCCCCAAACTCCTCTCCATACACACACATCCCTGGTACACACCCACCCTCACTCTCGTAACACTCCCAGACAACACGCACAACTCCCCACGCATCCACAGTCAACATCCTCATAGACAAGAACTATTACATACAGCTGCAGCATGTCCCCCCATACAGGCATGTCCCCCATACACTCGTCATACACCCCATGGACTCATCCCTCCCGACACGCTGCACAGACAACCCCATCCACTCCAGAGCACCATTCTACACATACCCAAACACACCCACCCCTTCTGCAAGCTGACACGCCCACACCTTCACCCCCAAATCCACCCCAAACACACCCATTCCAATACATATACAGCCAGTATATACACTGTACATCCTCACACTGTCCCAGTCACACAACTCTACACCCCCAGTTCACAGTGCTGTCCATACACAGCTTCTTACACATACCTCCTGCACGTCACTTCACACCCCATACGCACGCCCTAGACCACTTCAGAACCCCCAGCCTCAGGCACCCTCCGCACTCATGCCTGCGCAGCCCGTCCCCCACATCATGTACCCCAGTTCACACCTCCATCTGGACATCACACCCCTGTAAGCAGCGCACACCTGCATACACATGTACTCCCAGACGCACCTACACCCACGACACATCTGCACACACAATCACAGGCCTCCCCAAAACATTCCCCGTGTGGCCATCTCCAGATCACAGCCCCGATTCACCCTCACACAGCCCCTACTTCTCCATTCACATGCCCCTCCAACACATGCCCCTCTCAAACATCTCCAAATACACATGCCTCCTCACTCCTACACAGAATATAGATGCGTTCACTCATCCCATACACACCCTCCAGGCAACTCCACCCTATACACAACCCGCACACACCCCCATATAGCATTATACCCACCCTATACACTCAGACTCCCCAGACATGCATGTGTTCCAGTTTATACAGTGTGTATCCCATCCACACAGATAACTCCCCCTAACACAGGCCACACAGAAGCCCCACACAGCCCCTCGCCCCCCACAGCCCTATCCAACTGCACTGTACTCACTCCCACACACGCCACAAACACCCCCACAGGCACAACCCAACTGACCCGACCACAATACACCTGCACCCCGACTCCTCTGCCTCCCCAGTGAACACTAACAGCCACACATGCACGCCACCCCTTACAGCTTCATCAGCACGCATACGTACACTCAGTGTAGACCCCACACCTCATACAAACCCCCACTGCAGGGCCTCCCTCGACACCCACTCCATGCATTCCCCCTCAGACCCGTGCATGGAATACGCATCTTCACATCCCACACACAGCACCCAACCCCTGCCGCACCCCACACCTGGACACAGCACCCAACCCCTGCCGCACCCCACACCTGGACACAGCACCCAACCCCTGCCGCACCCCACACCTGGACACAGCACCCAACCCCTGCCGCACCCCACACCTGGACACAGCACCCAACCCCTGCCGCACCCCACACCTGGACACAGCACCCAACCCCTGCCGCACCCCACACCTGGACACAGCACCCAACCCCTGCCGCACCCCACACCTGGACACCCCATACACATCCACGTTCACATTCCCAGACACCCAAAACTCCAACTTCACCCCTTTAACCTGCATAAACCCCCAAGTCCATGTCTGACACCTCCATCACACACACCCCGTACATTCCCATGTGTGTCCCTCAAGTACGTGTGTACACGCCTATACACACGGGCCACCCCAAAACAGGCCGACATGCCCCTGCTCACAGCCTCACACCACTCCAAGCACATGTACCCATATCCACACTCTCAGACAGCTGAGCTCCTGCCCCACAGCCCAATATGCCCCTTACCCACAGCCTGAAACCCTCCACACCACACCCCCCTCACTCCACCTGCCACCGGAGACGCACCGTGCACTCGCCCCCAGGTGCACCCACGCCTGGCCCCTGCGCCTGGCCCCACGTTGTGTGTGCAAACATTCGCAGCGCGGGTTCCAGCTCTGCCCCCAGTGCCCGGGTTCTCAGCACTGCGTCTCTCTCGCCTCCCACGCAGCCGCAAAGCCTGCCTTGGCCCCTGTGAGGCCGGCAAGGGAGCACCGAGGGCTCACTGGGGCCCCTCCTCTCCTTGGCCCTAAGCACCCTAAGCACCCTTCTCTCCCTCCAGGGTCTTCTGCCAACAGCAGCGGCTCCGCCGGGGGTGCGCACCCCCTCCCCGCGCACACAGCCCGGCCGCCTCTCCCGTCCTCTTTGCCCCTCCCTCCAGACGTCTCATCCCACACCCCCGCCAGCCTGGCCCGCCTGTGCCTGGGCGCCCTGCTCCTCGTCCTCCTGGTGGGGCTGGTGGTCGAGGATTGGCACAGCCGGAGGCACGCACGCAGGCGCAGGCGCAGGGTGGCACGGCGGCCGCTGCCCCCACTCCCACACTCCCCCACACCTCACCGCCGCTAAGGCCGCACCGTCCCAGAGGCTCCGGGCCCTGCCCCTGCTTGGCGGCCCACCTTGAGGAGGGAAGCAGGGGGTCCCCAAGTCCTCCGCACCATCCGTGGCTTCGCGTCGCATCTGTCTGCCTGGGATACAGGAAGACGCACGGCTGCAGGCCAGGGCTGGGCGCAGGCTCCATCCACCTTGCCGGACTGTGGCTCAGCAGGCACAGCTCTCCCCGTGGCTTGGCTCGGAGTCCCACCTTCATGGCACTCCATCCACAACACCCAGGGCCATGTGGTGCCATGGGTTCAGCCTTTGCCTGGCATCCCTGAGCCCTGTCACTTCTTGGCCTCAGCTTTCTGGTACAGCCCCTAGGAAGGCAGAGTAGGGTGGCCCAAAGCCTGGGGGCTCTGCCACCCAGCTGGGAACCCAGGAGGGGCTTCTACCACCCACCTGGCCCTGGCTGTTGGGGGGCAGTGGGCCAATGATCTGAGTTCCCCTGAGAGGCTAGATGAAGGGTCAACATGAGGGACCAGCCTTGGAGTGCAGTGGAAGCTGTCACTGGCATCCCTTTTGGAGGCCAGTTCAAGTCCTGGCTGCTGCACTTCCCACCCAGCTCCCTGCTTGTGGCCTGGGAAAGCAGTCGAGGACGGCCCACAGCCTTGCGGCCCTGCACCCGTGTGGGAGACCCGGCTCCGGCTCTGCCTTGGCCACTGTGCCCATTTAGGGGAGTGAACTGGCAGTTTCCAAATCCCTCCTGCTGATGCCCCCTCACACTTTCAAGTGAAGTCGTTAAAAAAATCGGCGCAAACCCTGGTCACCTTTCCTGGCTGAGTGCTCGCTGCAGGGCCCAGGGACAGCCACGGCACCACCACCAATGCTTTCCTCTTTATTTCTCTGCACGCGGGGTGGGGCTCAGGACATGAAGTCGCAGGCCGAGGGCCGTGGGCGCCTGGGGTCGCGGCTGTCGTTCTTGATGGTCAGCCGCGGGTTTCCCTCGCGAGTCTCCCGCAGCAGCTTCTGGACGTGTATGTCGGTCTCGTCCAGCTTCAGCCTGGGGACACGGGAAGGTTTGCTTTGAGGGGTTCCCTTCAGCTGTTGGCGGTGTCATGCTTAGTGTGCGGGGGCAGGGTCCGCTTGCTGGAGTGCGGTTTGTTCAGGGGAGACACCGTGGCAGGGAGCCACAGTCAGCTCTGTTCCGACTGGGGGCGTTGACGCGAGTATCCACTCTAATGTCTCCTGGCTCGCCGCTCGCTGCCCGGGAGCACCAGGCGTGGACCTGGGGCCTCCCGGCCCGTGGATGTGCCGTGGGACAGGATCCAGCAGTGGGATCTGGAGGGTGAGGTGCAGGGCTACCATCCCAGCGAGGCGGGAACCCCAAGCAGGGCTCAAGGGTGCTGGTGACCCCCATTAGCACTCTAGCCCCTCTCAGCTCCCACCCGCCTCAAGCTGCAAACCCAGACAGCTCAAGCAGGTGCCACTGAGGAGCATGACCGGGGGCCCCTGGCCACATCCGCCCCAGTGTTGGAGTTGGCTGGCAGGGGGCAGGAGGTGGCGCCTGTGGAAGGGGGCTCAGGGGAAGAGGGGGCAGCTGGCGGGAGCAGTACCCAACACCCCCTTCTCCAAGGACAGGCCCAGGGGATGGTCCTTCTAGAACCTACAGTCCAGGAAGCAGTTCCCGCTCCCCGGAACCCACTCACCCTAAGGCTCCGACCTGCTCAGCATTGGGTGGGACCAGGATGCAGCCCCTCCGTTCTCGGGGGCAGGGGGCCTCCCACCACCACGCAAACCTCAGTAGCGCCATCTGAAGCCACATGGCCAGCTGGGGAGAACTTCCAGGTCCCAGGCTCCTGGCAAGGGACTGGCGATCCTGTGGGTGACTTGTTATCATGGTAACAGAGCCCGCCCACGGCTTCTGGGGGCTGGCTAACCCACTCCACAACAGCGGGGCTTGTGGGCAGGGCGCGTGGACAGCGGTGACCGGGGGCTGAGTGTGGACACTGGGACCCTCGCTGTCCTGCCTCCCCACCCCAGCCGGAGGCGCGGGCCGTACCTGAGGCTCTGCAGGGGGCAGCTGGGCACCCGCACGGCATCACACAGGATCTTGAGGCCGCTGAACCCCAAGGCGTTCTGGCCCAGGTCCAGAGTGGTCAGGCTGCGGTTGATGACGAGGGCGGAGGCGAGGTCGGCGCAGCTGAACGGGGGGATGGCGCAGCCCCACAGCCTGCGGACAGAGCGAGACCCATGGGAGTCCACAGGCCACGGCTCCCGCCGATTCTGTGGGCAGGAGGCGAGCGAGGCCACGCGCCGCCACGCCCACCTCCTGGGTGGAATGAAGAGGGCTAGAGGCCGTGCAGCTGCCCTGGGTGACGCCCTTGGCGCAGGACAGAGGATCACAAGGGCGACCAGGCTGGAGGGCCGGAAGGGGTCGAGACATGCAGAGATTGCTTGGGGTAAAGAAGGTCCCAATGAGATTTGTTGTGAAGTGGGGGAACAGGTGGGTCCCACTCCGCCCAGCTCCTCCCCAGGGAGGGAGGATCTGTACGGGGAAAACAGGTCGGGGCTGCACCGAGTCTGGAGTCAAGTGAGGTCACACAGATGCCAGGGCTGCATCCCACCCCTGACTGACCACGTGGGCAGAACTGGCGGCCAACCTTTGCCAGACCTCATTCCTTTACCTGCCCTAGTGATGGCGAGCCGCCCAGCCAGTGGCGGGAGCCACCTGCTTCCTCTCCGGTACAGACCCCAGCCCAGCGAGGGCAGTACTCACCACAGGCACTTGAGGTTACACTGTGGCTGCTTGAGCGCCTGGCACAGCGCCCGCATGCCGGCAATGCCCAGCTGGTTCAGCCCGAGGTCCAGGTGTGTGAGGCTCGACTTGAGGTGCAGCAGTGCGGAGACTTGCACGCAGCCCTTGCTGGTCAGGCTGCAGCACCACAGCCTGCAGGGCGGCAGGGCAGTGGGTCAGGCCCCGCTGGGCAGGCCCGAGGCAAGGGGTGGTCAACCCTGGTCCAACGCATCAAAGACCCGATTCCCAGTACCCGTGGAGGGGACGCTTCGTGCCAAAGGGACTAGGGGCTGCGAGATGGGGCGATGATCCCAGACTACCCGGCTGGGCTGGGCAGAGGAAGATCCCTTCGGAGGCTTTTGGGAGCTGGATGAGCAGGTGCGAGTTCTGGCCACTCAGACACGCACAGGCGGGCTTCAGCCTATGGGCTGCCTCGCCATGTCAGTATGAGCCCTTACTGTGCACCAAAATCTCTTAAGGGGCCAACACTGGCGCGGCAGGTTAGTCTCTCGTTCTGTCCAAAAACCTGCCTTTCCAGTAAAAATCAGTCTTTAAAGAAATGCCTAACGATGTTCAAAAAGTTTGTTCCACTTTTACGTCAAAACGTCTCTTAAGGGGCCAGCAGTGTGGCACAGCCTCCACCTGCCGGTGCCAGCACCCCAAAGGGGCGCCGGTTTGTGTCTCCGCTGCTCCACTTCTGATCTGGGTCCCTGCGTGTGGCCTGGGAAAGCAGCAGAGGATGGCCCAAGTCCTTGGTCCCTTCACCTGTGTTGGAGACACAGAAGGAGCTCCTGGCTCCTGACTGGCGTAGCTCCAGCTGTTGCAGCCATTTGGGGAGTGAAGTAACAGATAGAAGATCTTTTCCTGTCTCTCCTTCCAACTCTGCCCATCAAGTAAAAATAAGTTAACTATATCCAAGTTGGGCCTGGCATGGTAACCTAGTGGCTAGTCCTTGCCTTGCATGGCGCTGGTTCGTGTCCTGGTGGCCCTGCCTGTGGCCTGGGAAAGCAGTGGAGGATGGCCTAGAGCCTTGGAGCCCTGCACCTGCATGGGAGACCTGGAAGAGGCTCCTGGCTTCAGATCGGCTCAGCTCTGGCCGTTGCTGCCACTTGGGGAGTGAATCAGCGGACAGAAGATCTCCCTCTGTCTCTGACTTTCCAATAAAAACATCTCAATACCTCAGTGCACTTCCCACACATCTGAGGCCCCTGTAGGAGGTGCTCAGCCTTGGACTCATGTTTTAGCCAGAGTCTGTGGCGGCGACTCCTGGCTCAGACCTGGACCTGGGGACGGGGTGGCAGGTGGGTGGTGGGACGCCGCCAGATTGGGGCTGGGGGCGGGGCTTCCTGCCTACCTCCCTCCAACCCGTGTGGAGCCATGAGTGGGCAGGCAGCGGTCAGACCCCAGGTGTGTCCAGGCACATGAGGTGCAAGTTTGAAGCGGATCTCGTCCGACTCGGAGGGGCGTCAGGCATGAGGACGCACCACCCATGGTCCCTGGACACAACCATTGGCGCTGCCCCTCCTTCTGAAACCCCGCCTTGCGCTCTAGGAACTGGGGCCTGTTGGGGTCTCCTGCTGCAGTCAGTGGGGTGTGGTGAGCTCGCCCAACTGTTCTGAGGCATGTCAGAGCTGCACCCCCTGGGCCCCAAGGCCTGTGCGCATGGCTGCTCCCAGCCCTGCCCCTAGGTGTCCAGGGGGGCTGCTAAGCTTAGCTCCCCTCATGGTCCCCCAACCCAGAGGGCTGAGTGTGTACGGTACAGATCCATGCACACAACACATACAATAACATTCATCTCCACACCCCCATACTCGCACACCTGCACACGCTCATGCACGAACACGCAGGACTTACACCAGCATTTGCAGGTTGCATTCGGGGTATGACAGCGCCTGACACAGGATTATCACCCCGCTGTCCCCAAGTTCGTTCTCGGCCAAACACAGGTGTGTGAGGCGCTGGTTGATGACCAGGGCGGAGCGCAGCTCCTTGCAGGGTGTATCCGTCAGGTGGCAGTTCTCCAGCCTGCGAGACAAGTTGCACCTGCTTGGCCCTGCCCGGCGCCAGAGCCGAGCCGCCAGGCCCGCCCAGAAGGACCGGCAGGGACAGGACTGCCAGAGGCAAGTCCCCTGCCCCGTCTCCAGCCGAGATCAAGTGCAGTCATGTGGGGGGTGGCTCCCTCATGCCCCCCGCCCCAGTGACAGCCCACTCACGCCAGCTTCCGCAGGGGGCACTGTGGGTGTCTCAAGGCCTTGCAGAACAGCTTGGCGTCCTCGTCCAGGAGCTTGTTGTTCATGAGGTTCAGGCATGTCAGGGACAGGTTGGTGGCCAGGGCCAGGGCCAGCTCACCCCACTGCTGAGCGGGGACTGAGCAGGACACCAACCTGGGACAGAGATGGGCACATGTCACCGTGGGAACCCCGCACACAGCAGCCAGGTGGCCTTTGCTGCCCACAATGGCTCATGACACTGCCCACGCCCAAGTAGCCAAGCAGGGGTAGTCATAGGCCAGGGGTGGGAGCTTGCCCCAGGACCCGCCGCATCAGCCCGGCTGGACGCTGCTGAGGTGGTGCACCCCAGCTCGAGGTGCAAGTCCGGGGCTCGGGGTTCACCTGGGGAGGTGCTCCCAGCACCTCAGGGCCATCGCACCAGGACTGGGCCCAGACTCAGAGCTGCCTTCTGTGGCTTCCCTGTGGCGGCGGCAGCCAGCCTGGGGGCTCCACATGGGGATTTTTTCCGAAGCCCAGTGGACCACACTGCCTACTGGGGTTCCCACAGCCTTGACCCGGCCCGAGGCACGTGCACTGGACAACCCCGTTGTGGCCCCGGGGCCTGGCCTGCACCAACTCCCTTCTCTAGTTTTGCACGGAGGAGACATGGAGGACTCTGCTCCGACACCTTCCTCCAAGCTCGGGTTCAAGGGGCATGTCCTCCCTCCCTCCCTCCTCCCATCACGTTTATAATTGTGGAATGTGCGAGACGCCCGCCCTCACTCCTGGTTGTGTGAATTCCCTGCACCCTGCACTTCCTTTTGGCCGTGGAATCATGGGCAAGCCCTGAGCAGCAGCTGGGTCCCTGCTGTGACCCACAAAGGCCAGCGAGGCCCTGGAGGTGCTGTCACCAGGGCAACCTCGTGGACAGAGCCCAGGACGGGTGGCCTGATGCCCAGGTGCTCGCCTGCTCCTGTGGTGTACCAGCTGCTGGCCCAGAGCACAGCACAGGCCCTGCGCTGCCACATCCCATAGGACGGCTCCAGGATTCACAGCGGCCTAGTGAGCCCCAGCGCAGCTCCTTGCCTGGACCACACTGCCCGGTCCCCGTGCAGGCCTGCATCTGCCGAGGTGGCTCCGGGGAGTGGGGACGTACCGCAGGTACTGCAGCCGGCAGCTGGGGTCCTTCAGCACCTTGCACAGTGCGGGGATCATGTCCGGCCCGTCGCCGCCCTGCAGGATCAGGTGCGTGAGGGTCTGGTGGCCGCTGACAGCGAGGCAGAGGGCCCCGTAGGCGTCCGCCGGGGAGGTGTTCCTGAGGCTGTGGGAGAGGTGGCGGCTCAGTGTCTGTCCCCTCATGGGGTGTCAGTGGGACGGGCGGCTGCGATGCAGCCGAGTCCATGGAACTGGGTCCTGCCGTGAGGAAACCACTTCCAGCCCCACTGATGTGTTGACCATGCCGTGTTTTGACATTTATGGGCACTGGGTAAGGTCGTGTCCACCAGGAAGCAAAGATCTATCGCCTCACTGTGCCCCTTCTGCCCTCCGGCGTGTGGCAAGGACACCCAGCAACCCCTTGTAGCAGGCTGCAGGCCCTGGGACCGCGGTCACCCTACTGCAACGGCATGCCCAGGCTTCCAGAAGCCACGCGTGGTAAGCAGCTGACCCCTGGCACGCCCTCCCAACTGGCAACTGCAGGCTCCCTGATCAGTTCACACCCCTGGCATCTCAGACCAAGACTGTCCTGCGGTGTGATCCAACTTCTGGCACGGAGCTCCCAGGCCCGTTTCCTGGGCCGAGTCCCGGGATCCTCTGGCCTTCTGCTTGCTGACCCTGGGATGGCCCAGCCCCAGAGCTGCCTCCCTCCGCACCTGCTCCAGAGTTCAAGTCCGTCTCGGGGCAGTGTGTGCACAGGGACTGAGACCTGGGCTGCCGCCAAACAGGCTAGTGGCCCAGACAGGCCAGGTGGAGCTTCAGGGCGTTTGCAGAAAACACACAATGCAAGTTCACCATCGGTGCTCAGGTGGAAATTCACACCAGGCTGTTGCAGACATGTTTCCACAAACATCCCGAAGTCCCCACCTGTACCCATCCTGGGTGATTTAATGTCAAGGTCTTGGCCCTTTCTGCCACTGTCCCTTGGTGGCTTCTGTCCGGGAGAGGCCAGGTCCCCTAGGGGCTCTGGCCATGGCCAAGCTGGTGGCATTGGCAGAGGACAGCAATGCCACCTGGTGTCCTACAGCTCAAAGCCTCCTGCCCCTCAGAGGCCACAGGCGCATAACCCGATGGCGGAGTCCCACGTTGCTGTAGGTTGGGGACCACCTCAAGTTCTTGGTTGCGATCTGACTAGGTTGGGTCTCATCCAGGTGTTAACCCTCAGCCCTGGGCCGTCCCCCCTCTTCCCCTACCCCCGAGCCACTCAACTTACACCAGCTTCTCCAGCTGGCACGAGGCAGCCGAGGCTTGCTCGCACAAGATCCTCACAGAGGCGGCGCTGAGGACGCTCTGGCTGATGTACAGGGAGCTCAGATCCCGATTCGAGCTCAACACGGAACAGAGCTCCGTCCAGTGAAGCAGCGCATCACCCTCACGCTGGGACCTATGGGGGACAGGGGACATTACTGGCCACGCGCTGCTGTCGGTGGCATTCCAGCCAGGGAGCCAAGGCCAGCTCCGGACCTGCCCCTTGCCAAGCAGCATCCCGACCAGCCAGCCCAATACATGTCCACCCCGCAGCCTGACACGGGCCAGTTGGCTAGTGAGCGCAGGTGGGGCACAACATCCACCCCAAGGGTGAGATGCCTGCCGGCCTGGCTTTCCGCTAACCCGCCCTGTCGCCTAAGGTCACGTCACTCCTTAGTCACAGCACTGTTCAGAGCCGCCCAGGGGAGCCTCACGCCCCTGCAGGACCTCCTGCTGCCTGGCTTTGCAGCCTTGCCATGGTGTTCCATGTGTGCACAGGATCTGCGTCACTGCGGGGAGCTCTTCCGAGTGCCAAGCAGCCACCGTGCACATGCCTGGCAGAACAGCCTGGCGGTCAGCGGTTCCCTCACTGGGGCCAGCATGGTGGCGTGTAGGCTATTTATCTGTTGCACCAGCATCCCATGTGGGCACTGGTTCAAGTCCTGGCTGCTCTCCTACTTACAGCCTGGGAAAGCAGTGAATGATGGGACCCTGCACCCAACTGGAGCCATGGAGGAAGCTCCCAGCTTCAGGAGGACCCAGCTCTGGGGAGAGAGCCAGTGAATGGAAGCTCTCCTCTTTAGCTCTGCCTTTCAAATAAAAAAAAAAAAATTCTTTTCTTCCAAGATCATCTGCTTCCTAAGCAAAGCCCCAGGTGCCTGGATGCCCAGGGTGGCTCTGTGCAGTCGGAGGGGCGTACAATGGTTTCAGCACAGCACCCAGGGCTCACAGGGGAAAGATGCAGACAGCGTCTCCCATGGCAACGATGACGGCAGGTTCACCTTCCCGTGACCATGCCGAGCCTCCTGGGACACCCGGAGCTGACTCCACAGGCCCCGAGGCTCAGGCATTCCACAAGGAACATTTCAGAGAAAAAGAAGGGACTGACACAGGGTGACACAGCAAGAGCCAGGGAACCGCCCCCAAACAGGGCCAGAGACCCAGGGGAAGGGAGAGCCAGGGAACCACCCCCAAACAGGGCCAGGGAGACCCAGGGCCAGGGAGACCCAGGGCCAGTCAGGAGAGCCCCAACACAGAGCCGGCGAGGGGACCCCACAGAAGGGAACGTCTTCTATCTACGGGCTCACTCGCCAGATGCCCACAGCAAGCAGGGCTGGATGGTGCTGTGGCCTGGCTGCCGGCCTCTCCGTGGGGAGCGGGCCAGCTACCTGCCGCCTCCCAGAGGGTACAGCGCCCACCGCTCCAATGAGGCTGAGGAGAGGGTGCCGAGGGGGAGGGGGCAGGGCGACCACCTCTGCCACAAGCTCTTACCTGGTCTCATCTTTGGATTCCTTCGTGGCTGCCTCCTCCAGGAAGACCCCCTTGTCCACCTGCAGGGAGAGCACCTGCAGGCCGCGGCAGTGTTGGAGGCAGAAGGCAAACTGCGCCAGGTCGGAGTGGTCCTTCAGGTGCAGGTTGAGCTCCTGGAAGGCAGCCACAGCCTCTGTCACCAACGTCGTGTCCTGGGACTCGTGCAGACAGCACAGGACCTCGGAGGGTTCCAGGGTGGCCAGCACGGAGCGGCCCGTGGCAGCGTCCTTGCCCTTGGAGTCGGGGCGGCCAGGCAGCAGCTTCTGGCGGATCCCGGTGGACAGGTGGCAGCTGAACGCCGCCTCCAGCTCCTGGGCGCTCTTGGGGTTCAAGAGGCCGAACAGGAAGCGGCCGGTCTGGGCGAGGCCGGGGTTCTCAGCTCGCAGCTTGTCAATGAAAAGGTCGGGCGCCCCCCGGATGTCCCGGCGGCCCTCCTCGGCCTCCAGCAGGCACGAGAGCGCGCCCAGGCACTGCTGCATGCTCAGGTGCACGAAGGAGAAGCTGTGCGCCTGGCCGGGGTTCTCGCGGAGCACCCCCGCATCCAGGAAGGGGTGCAGGTCAGGCTCCTTCAGGCCCAGGGTGTCGAGATCCGACGCGGGGAACCCTGGCACCTGCTCCCACACGCCGCGGGCGGCCAGCAGGGCGAGCGCCCGGAGCGGGGCGCACAGGGCCGGGTCCCGAGGGAGGCGGCTGCAGAGGAAGCGCACGAAGAGCGCAGTGGTGGTGACGCAGGCGGTGGCGGGGTCCTCTCCGCGCTGCAGCTCGCCGTGCAGGCAGGTGCAGACCAGCCAGCACACGGCGGGCGCTGCGGCCAGGCGGGTCAGGGTCGCGTTGGCCTGCATGGCGCGCAGGGCCCGCAGCGCCCACGCCTCATCTTGGAAGTGCTTCAGGAAGTAGTCCCGGAGCTCCGCCTCCGAGAAGCCCTCCACGTGGACCAGCAGTGGCTGCTCCACCAGGATGCGCAGCTCGCGCAAGGCGCGTGGCCGCGTGGTGACCAGGAGTGTGGCTCTGGGCAGCAGCTTCCGCTTGAGCAGGCTGCCCAGCAGCACGGCCGGCATCTTGGGCCGCCGCCAGTCGCCGCACAGGTCGCTGACCAGGGTGCCAGGGGGCACGCACAGCTGGTCCAGGCCGTCCAGCAGCAGCAGCACGTGGCGCGCCTCGGCCACACCGCGCAGCAGCTGCTCCTGCAGCTGGGCCGGGCAGTCCCTGGTGAGCAGCTCCGAGAAGCTGCACGAGGCGCGCAGGCGGCTGAGCTCGGGGCAGCTGAGGTAGAAGGCGAACTGGAAGGGCAGGCCCAGGCCGCGGTCCAGCCAGTCCCGCAGCAGCTTGAGCGCCAGCGCACTCTTGCCCACTCCCGCCGGGCCCTGCAGCACCACAGTCTGTGGGAACGGAGCCTCGAACGCCCTGGGGTGACAGAAGGGGATGAGCCGCTCGTATTTGCGGCTGAAGGCATTGATGCTCTCGCGGTTGCCTAGCCCGGGGCTGCTTTGCCAGAGCTGGGAGAATTTCTTCTTCATCAGGTGTTTGTACTGCGCCTCTGTGGCTGCGGGCGGGGAGCAGAGCGGAGAGGGGGGGAGCTGGTTTACTCAGAAAAGGGAAGGGAAACCTAGGCCTGCCATGTCCAGACCCGATGCAGCCCCCGCTTGCTCTTCCAGCCTTCAGCATCCCCCACCCCATCTGTCAACACATCTGCCCTGCGCTCCACTGACCGCACAGCCGGCTGGGCCCTGCAAGCAGCGGCAGCGGACCGGTCCCGCAGCACAGCCGCAGCTCACACCACTCACACGGGAGACCGAGTTGAACTCCAGGTTTCCCCGACTTGCGCCTGGCCCAGCCCGGGCGGTCACCTGAGGAACCGGAGGCTGGGAGATCTCTGGTTTGTCAAGTCGGAATCCAAGTTCAGAGTGTGGTGCGGCCTCCAACTCCAGACCCTCTCCCAGCCTGGACTGTTCAGGCCAGGCTGTGGGCCAGTGGAGAGGACGCTCAGGCCAGGCTCTGCCTTGGACCAGGGCCCTGCCTCCAGATCCGCGCATCTACCACAGGCAGCCTTACTGCCCCCATGGCGTGACTGGGCACAGTCCTAGCTCTTGCCGCCCCCGTAAAACAAGCCTGACAGAGCAAAAACAGATCTTCCTCACAACAGCCCTTATCACCATTTGCATATGGTGTGCGACTCCTCAGGATTCACCCAGGAGACCCGAGGACAGGCCCGCACAAACATCAAGGCACGCCCCTCAGCCAGCAGCGTTCAAGACGGAGGGGCCAGCCGAGCCCTCTGCCCTGCCCTGCTGAAGGCAGAGCCCAGCAGGAGGGGACAAGGGGACATCCGTGGGACCAACTGCCATCGCCTGGCCCTTGTCAGGCTACGGCTGGCTGGCAAGGCCGCCTGGGCAGGGCCGGAGATCCCTTGGCAGGAGTGGCCCATCTGTGGGCGCCCCTCCTGGGGACCCTTGAGCTGCTCGCTCTACAGGACCCCTCCACAGAGCCAGAAGTTACTTCTCCCGAGTTCTCGGTCGCAGAACACACGAGACAGTGAGGCGGCAGGACAGCTAAGACACGGAGCTGGGGGAGCGCATGCAGCCGAGCTGGCTCGGCCAAGGGGAGGAAGACGCAGCAACGAGAAGGAACCGATAGGAGACACGTATGACAGCGACACCAGCCAAAGAAGCTAGACGCGAGACCGCCCGCCTGGCAGAGGCAGAGCCAGAGGGTGGGCGATCCCAAGAGGTGGCTGCAGGGGGTCCCTGGTGGGGGCAGGGCTTCCTGGGAGGACCCCCTGACCCATGTGCTGTGTTCCAATAAAGCCATTTCAAAATGCTAACACCGGGCAGCCAGGGGCAAAGGCTGGCCTCAAGCTGACTGAAGCTGGCATGGGCAGCCATCTGCCCTCCCGTCACCTGCGGTTCTGTGTCACCGGAGCCCTGGGGCAGCTAAGCGCCATGTGGCCAGGAGCCCCCTGCTCTCCAAGGTCACCCCGCGGCCGGTGACCTGTCTCTTCCGGGAGTCGGGGGCGGCTCTCCAGGAGACAGAGGAAGACACAACTGCGGGGACAGAGTTGGAGAGGGCAGGGGCGTCCTTCAGCCCCAGCACCGGGAGCCCTGACCCACCTGGCTCTTGCAGGTAGCCCTTGTATTCATCCCCAGGTGGCAGTATGGGGAAGCGCCATGTGATTGCTGGAGAAAGAAGGACACTATAGGTTGGCACCGGAGCCCCTGTTTACCAAGGACCCCGGGTCGCCAAGGTCCATTTCACCCTGGAGGACATCAAGAGGTGGTTAGCGGGTGTCAGGCTGTGGTCTCAGGGTCACAACCCCGTTAGACAGGAGTTCCTGTATCCTTAGGAACGCGGCCACCTGTGCAGAGGCACGTTTGAGAAGGTGCAGCCAGCAGGTCCTCCCGCCCGACAAGGCATGAAGCTAGCCACAGTGTGATGGGGCAGCGTAACCAGGTGATGGGCACCCAGCTCCAACATGACTCAGAACCACGGGCATCCACGCCATCCGTCAGTGCCCAACTGGCCATGAAGACTCCCACTGATACCCACTCCCGGGCACCAGGAAGCCTTTGGGGACTGACTCCTGGCTTCTAGAACAGGGAGCCTCAGCACAGTGTGGCGTGTTCATGGTCGGTGAAGGTGTGAGTTCACACAGGAGGCCCCGGGGAGTGGGCAGGTGGACTTCGCGGGAGGGCCCTCTGCAGAGCCATCAGGAGCTAGGCAGCCAGCAAGCCCTGCGGGCTCAGCGAGCTGCCTGCCAGATGGAGGACGAGTGTGCAGGAAAAACGAGCCATGACAGGACAGCCACGAGCCGTGGCATGAGGGCCGAGAGCGGGGTGCCGGGCAGTTGCCTGGGGCAGCAAGGCAGACCCAGCCAGCAATGTGACCGGCTAGGCTCAGCATAGCAGCCGCCAGGACTGGGGGTGGCCAAGACAAACACCCCCCACCCACCACCACTGAGGGTACGCTTCTAGCTCCAAGGTGATGGTCCCTGGGAACACGAGGTGTGAGCAGATGGCATGGGCTGTGTTTGTGCCCATCCCTGCCCAGTGGACGGCTCGGCCAGGTCCCGCTGTGGGACACATGCAGTTCCTGTCCAGCAGAGGGGACCAATAGGTGCTGCTTCACCCAGTCCATGCCCCACTTGATGACAGATGTTGTCCCTTCAGCATTGCCAAAGACTGGAGCCAAGACGGCCAGCACAGTGGCTCAGCTGGCGAATCTACCCGAGGCATCAGCATCCCACATGGGCACCAGTTCGTATCCCGACTGCCCCACTTCCCATCCAGCTCCCTGCCTGTGGCCTGGGAAAGCAGTGGAGGACGGCCCAGAGCCTCAGGACCCTGCACTCATGTGGGAGACCAGGAAGAAGCTCCTGGCTCCTGATCAACCCAGCTCTAGCTATTGCGGCACTTGGGGGGTGAACCAGTGGACAGACAGCTCCGACTCTCCTCTATAAATCTACCTTCTGATAAAAATAAATCTTAAAGACCTGTCTTATGCATGGAATTTGCTTTTTTGGTGCCCAAACACTCATTTTCAAGTTTTGACTTCCATGAAAACTCCTGGTGCTCTTTGACAAGCTTGAGGGAGAAAACACAGCGGCTCTGTTAGCCGCTGGGCTGGCCCCCAGGCGGGGCTGGAACTGGGCTCCGAGGTGTCTGAGCAGGCTCTGCTGCAGGTGCCCCCCAAGCCTTCAGCTCATCCTCACTCAGGGAAGGCTCCCCGCTTCCCAGCCTGCTGGTCTCCAGTGTTCCACACAGCATCTCACGGAAAGAGAGGTTCCCGGTTCAACAAAGCCCATGGCCCTGGTAACTCACTTATTTTCCGGGGCTTCTTCCAGGGTTCTTCCTCAGTCGATGATGCTGGAAGAGAGGGGAAGTGGCATGAGGTGGAGCCGAGGAGGGCCACCCTGCTCTGCGGCTGGCAGACCTGGCAGCTCCCGAGCCAGGGAGGCCGCCCTCCAGCCATGCCCCTCAGTGCCAGCCTGAGGCCGAGTGGGCCCCGGCAGCCGGAGACTGAAAGCTTCTAAGAGAGCACCCCACTTCCTCTGTGGGGCGTCCTGCTGCTCCCCGTGCGCCGAGGCAGACACCCAGGGTAGTGCTCCTGTAAATGGGGGTACAGTGGTCTCCCCTACACTCGTGCTTCCTGCAAAGGGAAGCGTGGCACAGCAGGACAAGCTGCTCAGCCTCCCTCATACGTCATCTCTGTATACCTTACTGTAGGAATGGAAGCCTACGGGGCAGGTTACGGGGCTCGCAGGCCTCAGGGACACGAGCCCGGGGCTGGAGCGGGCAGTCGCAAAGGACCGATCACGTTTTTTCAAGAACTGTTTGAAGCACGCATGCTGGATACCCCAAAAGCACCCAGTGTGGAGGGAGGGTGACGGATTCGCACGCTAGATGTGAAGTGACCTGTGACGTCCACCTGCCACCCCCTGGCCCCTGACAGTACACCCAGCTGAGACCCAATAGTGGACCATGCACCCTCGGGGCCTGGCTACTGGGATGCCCCGCCCCCACCCCGCCAGCCCCCTCTGCCGTCATGAACTTGGTTCCTGCTGACACTGAACCCAACTGGTGCTGACGAGGGCAGCCCCTGGCACACGGAAGGCCTGGTGTGGGTGCCCCACTCCTGGCTCCGGTACCCGGCCAGACTTGGCTGCTGTGGGAGTTTGGAAAGCAGCCCGGTGGCTGGGAGCCTCTCTGTGCTCTGCCCCTCAAGTAAGACGGACGTACATGTCACACAGGAAGCAGGGCAGTTTTAAATGAAGTTGAAAGACAAGACAGAAAACCTCCTCTTGGGGTGGGTGCAAGTGGCACAGCAAGCTCCCACATGGTCCACGTCCCGGCTGCTCCAGCTCCCTGCTAATGTATCCGGAGAAGCACTGGACCCAAGTGGGCCCGGCACCCCCGTGGGAGGCCCAGGAGCTCCGGGCTTTGCAGCAACCCAGCTCCTGTGGCCATTTTGGGGGAATAAATTCGCAGATGGAAGATCTGTCTCTAACTCTGCCTTTCCAATTAATATAAACCTTTAAACAAAGCCCCACAGGTCCTGGCCCCGCCGCTCACCGCCAAGCCTGTCCTTGGCCTGCTCCGACAGGTCCACGCGGTTCATCTGCTTGAACACCTGCATGGTGACCATCTCCATCTGGTGCCGCTGGCCAAGCCTGTCCATGAGCTCGGCCAGCCGCTGCCTGTTGGCGTTGGCCATCTCCTCCTGGGAGATACGCCACAGCTCCTGCTGCTTGCCCAGGTTGCTCAGGATGGTCTTGAACGTGGCCAGCTCTTGCTCATCCAGCTGCTCCAGCAGCACCGGCAGGTCGGAGCTCAGCGACCGCGAAGATGCCATCGTGTCCTGCGCCGCATGAGCCTTGCGTGCCAGCAGAAGGGCGAGGGGGAGAGACGAGGCGGCAGGTGAGCCCCGCAGCTTGACCCTGGGCCGCTGCGCACCAAGTCCCGGGGCCAGCAGGCAGCCCAGAGGCCCAGCTGTCCATGCAGGAGTCCCCGGGTTGGCACCCCACCCTGGGCCCTGGACCCCCGCCTGCTCATGCCAGGAGAGCGAGCCAGTGCTAAGCAGATCTCCCTCCCACCCCACTGAACCTTTTTTTAAGGACACATGCTCTAGCAAGGGTGAAATTCATGTAGGACTCAGATTTCCTCTGCTCAGGAAATGTGGGGTGTGGGGGCGTCACCCCGAGGAGCTGCTGAAGGCCACTGGTCCTGACATGTGTCCGAGTGGAGGAGGCTCAAGCGGTGCTCATGACAAGGCCAAGGACAAAGGCACGACCAGCAGCGGTGACAGGGCAGCAGGGAGGCACCAGGCCGGGCACAGGGCCTTCGCTGCGGGGGCTGAAGAGCCTGCTGGCTAACAGGCACTCAGACACCAAGGTGTGTGGGGGGACCCACGTGGAGCCAGTCAGTGGGATTCCCATGAGACAAGGGCAGCCGCCCGAGGCGGGGACCCGGTCCAAGAGCAGAGTGAGGGGAGCAGACCACCCAAACCCCCGAGGCTGGGGTGCGGAGCCCCACTTCAGACGTAGCAGCTGCAGCCTGTTGGGACTGACCCCTCCCCCACCCCAGCCTCGGGGGAGGAACCGAGTCAGCCAGCGGGCTGGAGCCTACACTGAGGGCAAGAGCAGCCTCTTAACCAACCAGCCACGTGCCAGAGGGGCGGCCCCGGCCCCCATCACAGTACACAAGTGATCTCGCACCTCGTTAGACTCAATGGTGGACTCGGGCCATGAGATTCTAGAAGCCTCCATGGGGAGAATGGCTCTCACATCGAGACACGCCCACAGGGGCCTAACATCAAGGGGCTTCTGCCTGGCACGGAAGCGTGTCAGCGTGACGAGGGGGTGGCCTGTGAGGGACGAAGAGCTGGCCAGCCAGGCGTCTGAGAAAGGGAGAGCATCCAGGACACGCGAGAACCCGCAGCCCACAACCAGGGCAACGCCACGTACAACACAGTCCACAGCAGACAAACCAGCCAACAGGTGTGAAGGGGTGCGCACAGCCTCACCGGTTGTCAGGGGAACTCTGGGGAGGGGAGGGAGGAGCTGCTGAGCCTCAGGCACAGGGTGCCCAGGACCCCCTAAAATACAACACAACAGGAAATGAAGGGTCAGAAACAGACGTGCCCACATTCCGTCTCCCTCCCCTTACTAACTTGCTCTGTGCATGTGAGGGACTTCACACCCTCCCATCTAGTGGCTAGTGCCTGGCCCCCTCTGGGCCTTCCGGCAGGCGCTAAAAATCAAGACCGGAGCCAGAACCTGCTGCCTTCCCAGGGTGCCCACGAGGCGGCAGCTGAGCCAGAACCTGCTGCCTTCCCAGGGTGCCCACGAGGCGGCAGCTGAGCCAGAACCTGCTGCCTTCCCAGGGTGCCCACGAGGCGGCAGCTGAGCCAGAACCTGCTGCCTTCCCAGGGTGCCCACGAGGCGGCAGCTGAGCCAGGAGCCACAGCTGGGCTGGGACTCAGGTTCTGGGCTGCGGGTCACTTCACCAGCCGGCATGATGCCTTCCCTTCCCCGCTCAGGGGTGACGGGCAATGCCTCGCCTGCCCCACGATGTGGTCCGGGAGACACTCATGAGGCTAGGCCAGTGCCAAATACCTCATAGCTGTGGAGGGAAGCTGACATCAGCACCCCTAGTCTGGCCCCCAGAACCCCCAATTTCAATCCCTCTGCTCACCGACTTAAACAAAAGCATTAAGATTACCCCCAGGAGTCAATGTGAGAGAAAAGACAGTTGAACAGTAACAGTGTGTTCACGGCAGGAAACAGGAATAGAATCTGGGGTGAGGGAGCTTGGTGCAGTGGCTTAATGCCTCCACGTGAGGGCGCTCACATCCCATGGCAAGGTGCCCGGTTCTAGCCCCGGTTGCTCCATTTCCTGCTATCAGGGACCCAGGGAAGCAGCTGATGGTGGTTGACCTGCCACCCCAGTGGGAGAGCCAGGTTGAGTTCTGAGCTTCTAGCTTTGGCTTGATCCAGTCCCGGCTGTTGAGGCATCTGGGAGTAGCGAACCAACAGGTCCAAGTTGTTAGCCTTCACAATGACCCTGCTCTTCAGGGGTCTGTATTTCACTCTGTGTGGGAGACTGATTAAAGCTGTCCCCTTCCCTGCATTCAATTCTATATATATATTTTTTATCTGGGTGAGGACACAGGGAGTAGGTAGAAGGGTCTGTTACAGCATGGGAGCCGACTTTGCTGATAGATTGGGAGGGTGCAACCAACACCCTACTGAACCCTCCAAGGCCCAACACAGCTGAGATGAAATGGACGTGAGAGACGTTAAGCCAGAGGGACCAGGAAGGCACCCGCAAGGAACTGAAACACAAGGAGCTTAACGGCAAAAACAAGCAGGTATTTGCAAAGTCAAACCCAAGACAAGCCAGCAGAAGACCCAACAGCCAAACAGCACAGAAAACCAAGGTCCGACTCCACATTTCCCACCAGAGAACGTAGTTTCTGTAAAGACGAAGCAGCTGGCCAGCCTGCCCGAAGGTGGCCAGGACTGTGTCCAACACGCGCCCACAGTGACAGCACAGACCGTGGTCATGACCGGGGCTAGACTGTGTGTGGAAGTGGGTGACTGAGTCTCCCAGGCGACAGGTGCAGAGGCACCCCAAAAGCGTCATGAGAACAAGTTTAATCCAGTCAACGCTGAAGTTTACGTGTTCAAGGTCATCACCTGTTCCTGGATCACGCAGCCGCTGTGGCTGCGGCCCGGGGCGGGCTGCGGCCGCTGAGCGTGGCCTCAGAACGCGGGTGTGTGGATCTGACTATGGAGAAGGGACGCAGGTGCCTGCAGGGATCCCCCCCTCGGATGCGGAACCCTAAGACGCTCCATCATCTCCAGGAATGAAGCCAAACGCTTCCTGTTAGGAGATCTGGACAAACCCTGGCCTTGCCCGGCCCAGCGCACACAGCTGCAGCACCAGCCCTGTGAGGGAACTTCCAAAAGCCACAGGCAACACGTGTTAGGGGTCGAGTTGGGTGCAAAGAGACCTTTCAACATCTCTGTATCCCTTCTCAGGCCCTTTGAGAGTCTACCAGACAGCCCTGGATGCCTCCGAAGGCCAGAAAGGGACATCGACTGACCCGGAGTCTCCCGACACAAGATGCTGCAGCCTTCACGCTGGTCACAGGCCCCTGACCCGCACCCTCAGCCCTGTGGCCCCCAGCCCCCTAAAGCCGGCTCCACGCTTTACACAAAGCAGAGCTTGGCTTGGGACCCCAGGAATCCCACAAGGAGCGCCGTCCCAACGCTCCAAGGAAAGCAGGCAACACCTTACCGTAGGGGTGACGGTGGAAGGAGGCTCGCCAAGTCGCAAGCGGGCGCCTTGCCCACACTCCCGACTCAGCACCGCAGGTGCCGGCCGCACCCTTAAAATGCCTCCTCCTTCTGCGGGCGCTCTGTGATTGGTCCTTGGGGCCTGACCTGGTGCCCAGGTGGCTCTCGGAGAGGGTGAGTTTTCGCTTCTCCGCCTCTCTCAGCTGTGGCTTAGGCTCGCCTACCCGAGCCTCATCGTGGAGGGCCGGATTGCCTGAGCTCTCCATCGAATGGGGCCTGCCCAGCCCCAGCGCCTTGCCAGAGCCCCCAGCTGATGCTGATAGCAGCTGAGTGAACTGCTTATGACTGGTAGCTGTGTTCTGCTTGCTGGACCCAAGAGCCTTCGACCACCTTTCATGGCTAACAGGAGGGCACTGTAGAACATTCGTGCAAAAGGGAATGAAGAGTTTTACTGATACACACGAGGGGCCTTCAAAAAAGGGTCTGCAAAAGAATACATGGATTTTTTTTTTTTTTTGTAAATTTTCCCCCATGAACCTTCTATCCCAGAAGTGACACATTAGCTCCAAGATGACTAAGAGCCAGCCTGGTTCCCCGTGCTGGCCCTGGCAGGGGGAGTTTGGGAACATGCTGGGTGCAGGACCCCAGTGTGCATGCCCGCACGGTCTCTGCCTCCCCACTGACGCAGCTGCCTGTCAGCCCGACAGCAGGAGGCCCCATCCCAGGGTCATGCTCCCTGAGCTTGGTAAATGATCTACACCTGAGAGCCACAGAAGGCTTCTTCAGCGTGAATCCAACCTGATGTGTCCAAATGTTACTGAACACACACTCTGAAAACAGCTAGTATACTCCCAGAGGTGGCACAGCTGGGCCACGCACTAGATCCACTTCTAGTTTGTTTTTAAGTGTTGTTTATTAGTGGAAAGGCAGATTTACAGAGAGAAGGAGAGACAAAGAGAATGAACTTTCATCTGCTGGTATGCACCTGGCTGCAACAGCCGGGGCTTCCTCCTGGTCTCCCATGTGGATGCAGGGTCCCAAGGCCTTGGACCATTCTCTGCTGCTTTCCCAGGCCACAGGCAGGGAGCTGGATGGGAAGTGGAGCAGCTGGGACATGAACTGGTGTCCACATGGAATGACGATGCCACAGGGTGGAGGATCAGCCTGCTGTCACTCCAGTTCCAACTTCTTTCTAACTAAAGACTGGCTGGGGTGGTTCAGGCCGCTGCCTGTCGAGGCTTTGAAATCCAGCATTGCACACTTCTAGCTCCTGCGGGCCCTGGTACTCACAGCCATGGTGTGTGTGTGTGTGGGGGGGGGGGGGGGCAGTGGCCATCATTGGGACCTGGTCTAGACTTGAGGTTAGGAAGTAGCTTCGGCTGACAAAGGGAGGGGTCAGGGATCCCCAGACACGCTGACCAAGTGGGGAGCAGGATTGGCCCATTTCTCAGGAGCATTTGGGAAACCTGTCCGTGGCCTTGACAATCGCCAACAGCTGTGAGCTTCTGGGTGCTGGCTCCGGAGGGCAAGGGGCAGCAGGAGGCAGGGGCCGAGGATGGGACCAAGGGAGGAGGGCAGGGGGACAGGCTGCATGTCCCCCAGTCCCGCAAGAGCGCAGGGTGCAGCCACCATCCTGCCTCAGGCCAGGAGGACCCCGTGTGCCTCCATCTCTCATTCCTTTCTGACACTTGGGCGGGTGCATCTCTGGGTAGGTCTGCTGGGCAGGGCTGGTGTCCAGGGGCCCGGTTAGACCAGCGTGAGGACATCTGTGCCCAAGCTGAACTTGGAAGGCCTCGGAGGAGGGGTACCAGGCCAGGTGCCCAGCTCTGGCTGTCGACCTCCAGGGCTGGGTGCTGTGAGGGTGATCTGCAGTGGACCTGGGCACCACCATCACGGAGTATCTCCTGATGATGACCAAAATGCTAGGATTTGAGTCCACCTCTGGCACTGCTGAGGGCAAGGCCAGTGTCGCCATGTAGTGTCTCCAAGTGGGGCTGGAACCAACTTTGGCTTTCTTGTGAGTTTCCCATCTTCTCTTTTTTACATTT
The DNA here is from genome assembly GCF_030435755.1 of Ochotona princeps. NCBI lineage: Eukaryota > Metazoa > Chordata > Mammalia > Lagomorpha > Ochotonidae > Ochotona > Ochotona princeps. Next base: position 56,463,218 of record NC_080847.1, on the reverse strand, counting down.
TTAACATTTACTTGAGCAAAAGAGATACAGTGTGCATGTCTACTGCTCCCTGCGTATCTGCAAACAGCTGGGGTGGGCCAAGCCAAAGGCAGCAGCAGGCAGGAACTCAACCCAGGCCTCCCCGTGTGTGGCCGGGACCCAGGCACCGAAGCCACCATAGCTGCTTTGCGGATCTGCATTAGCAGGAAGCGAGCGCCTGGGGCTGTGGCTGGGAACCCAGCCTGGCCCCCGACGGGGGACGTGCAGGTGTCTCAGCCGAGCCAGGCTCTGCCCCCTTCATCTTGTTCATGTGGCAAACACCCTGCAGTTGTGAATCTCAGGTTCCTGGGGCGGCCATCTCTCCTGCACAGAGGCGACTTCTGTTTCCTTCCTGGGGGGCCGGCCATTTTCATCGAGGGTGAACCTGCTCTGTGGAGTCCTTGGTCCAACTCTCCGGCCCCTGCCCGCGGGGGCACTTGAGACACGTCTCTTCTCTGGAAGCTGACAAACCACAGCCCCAAGCCTGCAGGGGCAACATTCTGTCCAGGTGGGCTGAGCACTTCCGTTCTACTGGAATCAAAGGCTTCAAGCTGAGCTTTCGCTTCTGGGACTGGCTGATTTACTTCTTTGTGCCCCTGGGGACGAGGAGTCTATCCTTCCTGATGTGTGTGTGAGCTCGAGGCTGGCCTACGGCGGCCTGCTGGTATGCCAGAAGCTGGAACCCTTGTGAGGATACAGAGACATACCAGGTACTTGGACACAGTTCATGGAGCATGAAATTCAAATATACATTTTGGGAGCAAAAAGGTTTAGGAGGGCTCTTGTAATGGTTATGGGAAACGCGCATCATGAGAAAGCTATAGCTTTCCCTGAACATTCTGGGGTGCTGGCCTGCATACACATTGTTGAAAAGAAAGTAAATACAGACACAATGGAGCCTGGTGCCTGCGGTGCCAACGTCCCACAGTGGTGCCTGTTTGAGGTTCAGTGGCTCCACTCCCCATCCAGCTCCCTGCCTGTGGCCTGGGAAAGCAGTCAAGGACGGCCCAAAGCCTTGGGACCCTGCACCCGCGTGGGAGACCTGCAAGAAGCTCCTGGCTTCAGAATGGCTCAGTTCTGGTCGTTGTGGCCATTTGGGAGTGAAGCAATGAAAGGAGGATCTCTTTTTCTCTGAATCTTTAAAATCAAAAAAGAAAAAAATCCACCTTTTTAAAAGGGTAAATCTACAGACAATGGTGAATGCAAGCAGCATGATTTTCCCACCACCGCCCGTCTGATCTGCGCATGACAGATGTGAACAGCACTGTGGGCTCCCAGTCCTCCTCTGGGCCGCCCAGGCCCGCTGGCCTTGGTCAGGACCCGGAGCCCCTCCTTCCTTTGGGACAGATAGCTCCCCCAACCCAGCTTCCCCACTGACCCTTCCGAGGGCTTGCAGGGGGCTAGGGGCAAAACCTTTCACCTTCTAGTGCCTCCTCTGCGCGTGCCCTCTGGCACCTGCTCCACCCGGACCTGCCTGGAGCTAAACTGACCTGAAGCCAGGGTCTAAGAGTCTGTTCCTCTTCTACACGTGGGTGCAATGTCACAAGGCTCTGGGCTACCTTCCACTGACTTTCTAGGCCACAGGCAGAGAGTTGAATGGGAAGTGATCCCGCGAGGACACGAACCGGTGTTCGTACGGTACGCCAGCGCTGCAGGCTGAGTACTAGTCTGCCCGTTTCAGCTGCTCTCCGGCCTCTTACACCGTCCCCCCTGTGTTTTCTGCTCATCCCTGCCTCCTGGTTCCACATCCCCACGGACAGGAGTTTCTGAGTTAAGGTGGTGCCTGCTTCCATGCAACCGCTTCTGTATAACTCGCCTGGGCTGCCTGAGGGGCCTGGGCGATGGGTCCGGGATGCCACAACTGGGACTCTGGGCTGGCTGAGGGGCCTGGGCGATGGGTCCGGGATGCCACAACTGGGACTCTGGGCTGGCTGAGGGGCCTGGGCGATGGGTCCGGGATGCCACAACTGGGACTCTGGGCTGGCTCAGCTGACATGCCTCCGCCTTCTCCAGGGCCGCCTGGCTGCACCTGCCTGTGCACCCGAGACTGTGGTGGCACACCTGGGCCATACGGCGAGGCCCACGTGGCACAGCGGAGTGGGCGCTCGCAGGACTCGGACTGCAGTCTCCCAGCGATGGTGCTGTGACAGGGAAGCACTCTGCTCCTTGGTCCCCGAGGTTTTAGCAAATAAGGTGTGGGATGATGACATGGCAGGGAAATGCTCTCTCCTGGCCTCACAGCCCTAATCCACGGACAAGTGGACAGGAAGGGCTTGTCATCGGAGCCCGAGAGAAGAGATGGAACCTGAGCTACATCATCCTCCTTTTCAAGAACAGTTATTTTATAGCTAAAAGTTGTATGCCTCTGTGTTTTTCATGTAGCATGCACACACAGAGGAATGGCTAAACAGAGACGATTAATGTATGTGTTATCTTACATTCTTTTTTTTTTCCTATTCTGGGAACACTTGAAACATTTTTAACAGTTTTTTCTTCTTCTTCCTTTTCTTTCTCGCAGTTTCAACTACACAGTCTCCAGCTGCCATCACGCACAGCGGCTCTCAAACTTCCTCCCACGTGGCTTTGTAACTCTGTACCCTTCGATTTCTAGACACACACACACAGCCGGTACTCATCATTCTTTTCCTCTCTTCTTGTTCTTTTTTAAAATTAGACGTATTTGTATTAACATCTTACTGTTAACATCAAAATTAGCAGTACGTGGATTACACATTTTAGAGTAGCGAGAATGAAATAAAGAAAACACGTTTCATGAAATCATCATTCTTTCCAACCATATCCGGTGTCTGCTCTGAGTGCTTTGGCAGAATGCCCCTCTCACACGGCTGCAAGCTTGCACGCTACACTTCCTCTCATTTTGAATATGAAAGGAGCAAGAATATGGAAACGGACTTCTCTTGACAAGGCCAGGAATAAGCTCTCATCTTCCATTGCAGAATGATGCTCTGCATTCCAAATCAACTCACACTTGCAATTGCTTGTGGAACAAATACGCTACCAATTTTTCTTGGTGTTGCCAAAGACCCAATTATTTGAGGATTAACCCAGTCTCCCAAATCTCAGAAACAGCACTAACATGCCCCAAACAGGAACACGCTTACCACAAGTGCCACTCCGGAAGGACACAGCATGTTCCGCTTGAGCTTCTCAAAGGCAGGAATCTTTCCCTCGAAGGAAGGCTGCGTGCCTCGCACAAAGAGGAGAAAAAGTGGCAGGCATGTGTCTTATCACGGTGGCTTCTCCGCTGCAACCTAGCGGCATCTTACCAGGCACCTCCTCATCAAACGCCAAATACGAGACTTTAATCAGCTCAGGAGTGACAACGCTCCGTGTCTCCAAACATTACTGTTTTTTTTTTTTCCTTTTGCTCCAACTTATGTTTCACAAATAGACATTTTTTAAAATCAGTTATATGCCTGCATTTCAGGACTGAAATTCTTAATATCTCAGTATAACTGGATATACTCATCCCACCTGCAAACAGGCCCGATTCCGCGGGGCTGTCCTGGTGGAGAGTGCCTCCAACCCCACGCCCTGACGGAAATCTTCCAGGTCCCTCTATGTATCCCAAGGATTCCTAGGGCACATGGGCCTTCCCATTTGCAAACTCGGTCCAGCACGGTGTCCGTTCTCTCCCTGTTTGGGCCTGGTGGCCTCCAATCCACATATGGTCCATTTGATCATAGAAGAAAAAAAAATGCCAAGTTTTGTAGCCCCTTACGCCTGGAAGGATCACTCACACTGTCTTCTATCTTCCCCAAACTTGTGTCCTGCATCCTGAAATGCTAAAAAATCCCAGACTTGTAATCTTGTGCAAAAGTCCCTAGGTCAGCATCTTTACCATGAGAAGTACCGTCGCGCTGCCAATACCGCCCTAGACACGTGCCCCTGGCAGCCAGCACCGCACTCCCTGCCGCTTGTGGCAATTCTTTTGCAGTCTTCCTAAAGGCCACGGCTTCCCCAGGGTCCTCTCCAAGGGCACTGGGGCTTTTGGCACGAGAACTTCTACTCCATCAGCAGAAACTTGCTGTCGTCCTGGTCTACCAAAAACTCCAGGATAATGGCCAAAGCGCAACCTCGGAAAAGGAGCAGATTTCCTGTGAGCCATGCCAGAAGCAGCTGCCGCTCCCCTCAGGAAGGGCCAGCAGCACAGTGCCGGGGGTGTCGGCTGCAGAGAGCGAGTGGACTCCATGTAGGCCAGGCTCTCTGCTCTCAGTGTCCAGGTTCCGGAAGCCGGCAGCCTCGGCTATCCAGAGCAGTCGTCCTCACCCTCCCACAGGCGACGCTGCAGCGCAAACGCACTGGTGTCCCTGGGGACCCGGGAAAACTTGCAGTCTGCAGTGGAGCCGTGAGCAGTATTTTTGACATGTCCAGAGTTCTTATTCATCAGTTCCAGAATGAAAGGTGTCAATAAGGAGAACTGGTAGATTTCTGACTGGATGTTAACACGATACATTTTTTTAATACCATTGCGAGCTACCAGATCGAATCCTGCTGCCTTTGGGTTTCTATAAACTAGCTCCATTTTCTGTCAAATAGTGCTTGTAGCAGCACAAGTGAAACAGCGGGAAGGCAGAGCTGGCCCAAGTCGAAAGGGCCAAATCCCGTTCTTACTGATTCCACTCACTCGTGTAGTGTTTTGTTTGTGGGTAGGGAGTTAGTCTGTCCTCTTGACTTCTGGCACTGTTAAAAAAACAGCTGCTAGTTGACAACTGGGCTTTGAGGTCACACTTTGTCTCCCACGATGACACATGGGAATCACACCACGGACCGCACTCAACAGTGGCCTCCATTCTGCTTCCCAGCACTCCCAGCCCTCTGCTCCCGGCGGGCCGTGAGCTCCCCACCCGGAGAGTTCATGCGTGTTGTTTCTGGCTTATTTCACGTAGCACCATGTCCCCAGGTGCACGAGTTTTGCTGCAAACGTTAAGATTCCACTTTTCGTGGCTCAAAGCCACTCTGCCGTGTATCTGCCATGCTTCGGTGTGTGTCCACCTGGGTTGGCGTGGCCGCTGTGGACTAAGCTTTAGTGACCAGGACCTGCAGGACCGGACACTGTTCTTTTCCCTTGTTCCTCCCCCACTCCGGGTTGGGGCTGAGCTAGGAGAAGGGAGCACAGCATCCACACTGTCCCCGACGGCTGTAGATAGATCTGGGCAAAGCAGCTAAAAGCCAGGAACCTTGGTTCCTGGAGAAGACGGGTGTGGGACTGCGTGTTTGAGGAACTCAGCTGGGCTGAGCTGTGTTATCAGGCATGCTGGAGTAAAGTGAAGTGCTGGGGTTGGCTGCCAGGGAGGCTGCACAACCGCCCAGTGTTGGGTCAAGTTAAGAAGAAGCATGCTTAGGGGAAGGACCGGGAGAGTCTAATACACTCTTCTGGAAACCCGGAGATCCCATCGGCCACTTCCAGAAACCTGGGAACCTCGGATAAACGTTTCCTGAAACCCAGAGATCTGACGCGCTCTTCCAGAAACTGGAAAAGCCCCAAGGTGCCCTTCTGGAAACCCTTGACTGGCAACACAGGAAAACTTGCATTCTGATACGCTCTTTCTAGAAACACAGGGTTGGGGGCCCTAGGCTAGAGCCTAGTGCAGAGGCCGCACCAGAACAGGGCAACAATGCTCTCTGCTTCTCAGGTGGGGCTGCACGTGGAGCCTTCATTCCATGCGGGAAGTATCAGGGGAGGGGGGAGTACCTCTACCTCGGGGAAGCCCAGAAACCACCTTCAGCAGGCGCCCAGCTCAACGCCAACGAAGACACGGGAGAACCTTCTGGATCTCCACTAGGCAGGGACAGAAATGGCACCTGGCCCTGCATCTTCTCCAGGGTGACGCACCGCCCAGTGCAGTCACAGGGAAGGCGTCCACAGCTTCCTCTGGGTCAGGGCAGCTTTGGAAGTCTGGGGCCAGGCTGCTCAGCGCCATCATGTTCATCACCAACCTGACAGGCAATGCGAGAGCCTGGGGCGGACCCCAGGCCTCAGCTCGCTGGCAGCATGCTCGGCATCATCACGGTAATCCTTACTGTGTCCAGTTCTGCTCTCCTCTCTAGGCGGAAGGTGCTGGGCCGTGAAGACACTACTCAAGTCGCCCAATACTGTGAGCTGAAGACTGGCTTGGAAGTTCTGAGATTTCTCTTCTGGGAGTGGGGAGAGCTGTCTGTCCTGCACAGTGAGAAGGGACACCGTCAGGGACAACTGTGACATGTCTGGCTCTGCAGCATGGGTCCAGAGAGTGGGGCCGGGGATTTAGTGAGTTTTGGGGGGCTGGTAGCTTGCCTCTGATTCATTCAGGCCAACCTGCCTTCAACAAGTGATCTGAATCATGAAGCACCCCGTTCTGGTTTTATCCAGGTCACAAGGTGGGCACGTGGAGGCGCTCACGACACGTTTTCTATTGGAGACTCTCAGCATTGTTCCACTGTAGTTGTGCGCAGGGAGAAAGGAGGGGAGTTTGCCAGAACAACAGCTGCAGGCGGCAATGGAGGGTGCTGCCACACTCACTGAGCTGTAAAAGGATTCCTGGTCCCTGGCGCCATCACGCCGACATGGAAACAAATGTCTGTCTTCACACAGCAGGGCACGGCTGGGCTTGTGGGGCAGGGAGGATAGATGGACCCTGGCTGCCCCGCCCCTGTGAAGGCAGCTCTGCGCATTCCTTCCAGGCTCTGCGTCAGACACCTCTCAGGGGCACCTGCCACTGGCCATGATGTCCGGTACCAATCAATACATCAACTCAGACTGGGCTTGTCAACATGATGCCTTTCTTCTCAGAGAGGCAAGCAAGCAGAGCCCCCAGCGACCAGCCCTGCAGCCACAGGACCCTGATCCAGGAGGATCCTGGGGACGCCACAGCGTCCACACAGAGAGGACGAGGGAGCCAGTGGGCATCAGCGTGCATGGGATGTATCGTTCCAGCCTGAGATTGGATTTGCTCCTTTATTCTGTTCTCTGAACTCAGATCCCCGTTCTCTGTGACAACACGGAAGCTGGTGAACACAGCCTGGGGAGTGTGGCCATTGCAGAGCAGGACACTTTGTGAGCCCAGAGCCCAGCCTGGGGCAGGTGGTGCGGATCCACATGTGGCCTGCAGGAGGTGCTCTCCCACCTGAGAGGGACAGGAAGGAAGGGCCACCCAGCTCAGGCCAGGAGAGGACACAGCTCAGTGTGGAGGTGTCCTCCCTGGCTACCCCGGGCACCTTCCCACGCCTGAGCCATGTTGCTGGGCCATAACACCCCCAGGGGACTGTTCCCAGTGTCAGCCCAGAGCCCCCCTGGGACAGCACATCATCAGATCCAGTGGAGGTTGGTGGTCACAGTCTCCCTAAGCTCAGCGCTGTCCTCTCCCGGGGTCACCTGCTGCTGTGCCCCGGGTCCTCCTCGCGCTGAGCCAAGCCTCCAGCAGCAGAAGCCCGAGCAGCAGCAGGACCAAGCCCGCCACGCCCAAGCGGATGAGATTCTCCACGGTGTGGTCCTGGGGCTGGGGGGCTGGGGGGCTGCAGGAGGAGAGAGGGTGAGGCGGGACGGCCCTCCCCTGCAGCAGCCTGAGCCCTGAAGCTGAGGGTGCTGCTTAGTCCCCTGTGGGAGAGCCCTGCTGGGGGTGTGAGGTGCTGCTGGGTGGACAGAAGAGGGTGGGGACGATGGTGGAAAAGCCCCAAGTCCTCCCCCACAGGAGCACTGAGGCTGACTCAGCCCCAGAGCAGGTCCCATGGCCAGGGTGAGGTCAGGGGCTACTCAGTGGCAGGAGCACAGAGCAGCTGACCCACCACAAGCTGCTGGAACTACTGCTCCTCTTCCCTTTCGTTTCAGTGTGATTTTATGGATGGCCATTGCAATGAAAGCAAAAGGGAGCAACTGTAGGAGAAAGGTAACTCCCATACTCTGTTGGCCAAAAAATGTTCAGCTACTATAGAGGGCATCTGGAGGTGCCTCTGTGTCACCCCACAATCCTGCTTCTGGGCCTCACCTTTTTTTTTTTTAAGATTTATTTCTTTTTATTGGAAAGGCAGATATACAGAGAGGAGGAGACACAGAGAGGAAGATCTTCTATCCAATGGTTCACTCCCCAAGCGGCTACAACGGCTGGAGCTGAGCCAATCCAAAGCTAGGAGCCTCCTCCAGGTCTCCTGTGTAGGTGCAGGGTCCCAAGGCTTTGGGCCGTCTTCGGCTGCTTTCCCAGGCCACAAGCAGGGAGCTGGATGGGAAGTGGAGCTGCCAGGATTAGAACTGGCACCCATATGGGATCCTGGTGCTTTCAAGGCGAGGACTTTAACCGCTACACTATCATGCCGGGCTCTGGGCCTCAGCTTTGAGAACCCACAGTGGCGTCTTGCAGACCTGGGCTGCATGCCTGAACTTGCTGTGTTGTTAACCTATGGTGGCCAAGACACAGAAACAAGAGACACATCCACTGGATGATGAAAGAATGAGGCAAATGTGGCACAAATATCACAGAATATTGCCTGGCACGAACAAATAGAAATCCCAGTGACAGAGATGGACAGAGGGCCTGGGCATAAGTGAAACGAGCCAAAAACAGGAAGGTGAATATCCTGGGACCTCAACAGCAGACGGAACCTGAGACACACACCATGGAACCTAACAAAAGCTGGAACCTGGAACACCATGGCAGCTTTTGAAGAGCATTTCTCAAGAAATAAACCCACAAATATGACATGAGATGTTCCCAGAGAGAATTGTACAAATGCAAAATAAATTTGAAAAGATATGCTATTTCTATCTTAATTTTTAAGATCACTCTGGGCCTCATCTACACCTCCCACTTGCTCTGACTCTCAGAATAACTGGCCCAGGACCTAACACCCTCCCATTTACCCACCAGGACCATGTCCCAGGAGCCTAGCTTGGCTCTTGGTGCTGCTGTCCATGGTGCTGGCGGCTAGCGCCAGTTCAGCACTACGGACAGAGTCTGTAAGGAGGCAGAACTCCCACCATCTTCCCGTCCTCCTTTCTGCTCCTCCTATGCTGGGTCTCCATGCAGGAGTCTAAGACACCATTTGGCTGGAGCACGTGCGGCAATCAGAAGAGGCCTAGGGTTTTGTCCATGGTTTGCTTGAATCCAAACTCTACACACAGCCCAGTTTCTGAACAGGAAGAGCTCAGGATACTGGCTCCTGTCTTGGTCTGTTTTCTGTTGCACAGACCGTCAGTCGGGAGGGATGGAGGCTCTGTTTTGGCACAGGATTGTGGCTCCAGGTCAAGGAGCCACATGTGCCGATAGTCTTGTGGGCTGACCCCGAGAGGGCTCAGGGCATCACAGGGTAAGAGGTCTACCCAAGCTGGCTTTTGCAGCAGATCTTTCAGGATAACTCACTAACCTGTCAATCACATGAGCAAATCAGTCCATTCTCATCATCTCTCGAAGGTCCGAGAAAACTCGTGAACTCAGGAGGCTGCTGGCAGGAGGGAGAACTGAGGGAGTCAGTGGTGCAGTGGTCAGCCAGGTCTGATATGTTAAGCGAAGGGCTTCCCATGAAAGGACTGAGTGTCGGGAGGGAGACACGCCAGGGTGTTCAGGGAGAGAAAGGCATGTGGCCCTGGCTTGGTGAAATGGAGCCAAGTGCTGTGGTCAGCGGGTCCAACAGTCAGCTCAGCATGGAATCCGTTCCTCACTGGATGCCTGCTGGACACATGCTTGGATCCAAGGGCACGCAGGCTCTGGATAGGACTGGAAGCATTTCTGGAGCAGGTGGGTGGGCAGGGTGATCGGAGACCAACTTCCATCAGACATTGTCACTAGCATATTCTCCCAGGGACGAATCAGAGAGCAGGTGGACTGAGCCAGAAATGCAGCCAAAAGTATAACCAGAAGAGAGGGGAGAGAGGGGAGCACCCAGAGAGGCAGGAGCAAAGGGGAAGGGGTGGGAGCTCTGTCGGCTGCAGGAGAGGTACAGGTCAGAACACCCTGGCAGGGCATCCGCGTGGAGGTTTGCGCCTCTCAGAACTGGCTCCACACAGGATCCCTTAGAACAGACGCTGAGGTGAGTCCGGTTGCAGGGCCTTCCAGCACCAGCAGTGAGAAGCTGGTGTGTCTCAGCCTGGTGGGGCGGCCCTGGTCCCAACCCACCTGCTTCCCCTGACCTCGCCCCGCCTCTCCGAGTTCCTCTCAAACGCGTATTTTCCCAAACCATGTTTTTCTGCACTCGTTAGGTGCCCTCGGCAGTTTAGCTCACTCAAACCTCACAAGTCCGTCAGAACTGGTTTTCCTTCTCACAGCCTGAAGCTCAGCAGGCTCACAGTACTGGGAGCTCACTGCCTCCACTTCCTTAGCCTCTCCAGTCCTCACCAGGACATCTTAGGCTCCCAGCACTGGCGGGTGGGGGTGTGGGGGAGGGAACTGCAGGTGGTCCAAGCTCCCCAGCTTCTGGCCTCCTCCTCCTCCTCAGGCTAAAACCTCCTCAAGACCTAGGCTGGCCAATGTGGGTGCCTTTCCAAATTCAAACAATTAAAGTTAAATAAAATTAAAATTTCAGTTTCCCCCACCTCACTACAGCCACACCAGAGGTCATCAACAGCCATGGTGACTGCAGTATTGCAATCCCACCATTCCAGAAAGTTCTGTCGGACAGATCTCTCTCTTTCCTGCCCCCTCCTCCCCTCCCGGGTCTCCCTGGGACCCCTCCCTCTCTGTCTAGGTCAGCCTGCCTGACTTCAAACCCCGCAACCCAGCAACCTTAGCTAAAATGCCACACACACATTGGTGACTAGCTCCTCCTCCAGAAACAGCTCCATGGAGCACCGTGAGGCCCCCCCCGCCAACATCACACACCTGCCTGATGGTGAAACACGTTCATCCTCTGCCTTTTACAACCGTGAAGTGAGTGCCAAGGAGGAACCCCACTCATGGGGCATCACCAGGGCCCGTCTCCTCAGAGCAGTGCCTGCCTGTGAGGTTGGCTCTCAGACGGGTCTCCCACCCAGGGGTACCCCATATGCTGAAATGCTGTTCCTGATGATGGACCTGGATGGGGGGTTGAGGAAGCAAAGTGGGTCTCAAGCAGACCCCGCCAATGGGCCTGGTGCCAGAAGCAGGAGAGTCCCGCCCTTGGCACTGTGTGTGGACACAGCTGGGAGACAGCTGCCTGCAGGCAAGCTGCCCTCACCAGACCCCAAGTCTGCCAGAGCCTTGGCCATGGGCTTCCCAGCCCTGGCTGTGCCAGGCCACAGGGGGCTCTTAGGTACTCCTAACGGGGACAGGGAGCTCCCAGTGTCCCAGCCCAGAAGGCCCAGGGCACACAGGACTGGGGACAGGGCGGAAGGAAGCCTCCTAAACCTTGGAGATGAAAGTTTCTGTTATCAACATTCTCCTTTCTTCACAAAGAGGAAGTTAGCTCGCATCATTTGCTTCATTCAAAGTTGCAGACAGGGTCCCAGGCTGCCACGCCATGTCATTCTGCCACATCAGAAGACCAGGCTTGGGGACCTGTGGGCTCACAGGCCTGGGGGCTGTGCACTGCTCAGGGAAGGAGGTATGGGGATGTGTGTGAGGGGGGACCTCTGAGGGAGAACGTGACAAGTGAGGAAAGATTTCTAGGAGACTTACCAACGCACCCACTCACACAAGAGACCTAAGCTGGGTTAGTTAGCATCTACCACTGCTGCCCACTGCCCACAGGCACATACAAAACTTAGGCTCGGTGTGGGGTGGCCTGGCAGGGCTAGGCCACGGTACCTGCACTGAGTGTCGAGGTAGGGGATGGACCACAGTGCACTGGGTCATGACACTTCCTGTCGGGAGTGAGGGCAGGATGCAGACCAGGCCAGGGTGGGATGCAGCACCCACCAGTTCACATTAGAGCTGGCACTGGGCACTGGCTAAGCTAAGCTGCAGCAGCCCCCAGCATGAGCTGGGACTGTGGGTAGGCTGGGCAGAGCCAGGCTGCAGCACCCACCGGAGAATGTCAAAGTGAGACAGGCCATGCCAGTCTGGCTGCAGAACCTTTCAGCACGGCCAAGACCCTAAGCTGGGGGAAAACCTATGGGGGGAGGGGAGGGCACTGGGGACTCCTCTGCTGGGCCACTGCTCCCAGTAAGCATGAAACTTGGGACTGGGGGCAGACTGGGCTGGGCAGGGCTGTAGTAACTGTAAGCAGGGCTGCACACAGAGGGGCTGCTGTTCTGGAGGGCAGGGCAGGGGCGCTTGCTTCTAATTTGGCCTCTGTGTGGCCCCGGGTGAGTCGCTTAACTTCTCTGGTCTCCAGAATAGCCATCTCTGCCCTAGGCGCTGAGGACGGAATGAGTGAGTTCCCCTGGGCAAGGACTCAGATCCGTGCCCTGCCAGCAAGGGCCAGGGGAACAAATGGCAGCCAGCTGACACCACTGCGCAGCCAAGACCCTAAGAATTCCGACATGCATATTTGATAGGCAGAGTTGGGGGTGTGGGGAGGGGAGAGAGAGAGATCCTCCATCTGCCGGTTCATGTCCCAAAGAGCCCCAAAGACTGGGGTCCTGCCAGACTTAAGCCAAGACCCCTGACCCCCATTAGGGTCTCCCACACGCATGACAGAAGCCCAGCACTTAGGCCACCCTCCACTGCTTTCCCAGGCACATCAGCAGGCAGCCAGATAGAAAGCAGAGCAGCTGGGACTCAAACCAGCACCCACACGCGATGCCAGTGCAGCTGGTGGCAGCCTAACCTGCTGCCCCCTCCCCCGCAAAATTCTGGTTCCCCTTTTCGAAACACGTGAAGTTGGGGTGGGTCAAGGAAACAGCCATAAGCAACAAGCAAGAGGCCAGGGAACCAGCAGGTGTAGAGGTGGGAGCTCAACGGCAGCCAGTGGTGAAGGAGCAGCCCTGGGCCTCAGCGTCCCCCCTCCCCACGAGCCGGCCCTGGGCCTCGGCGTCCCCCCTCCCCACGAGCCGGCCCTGGCCCTCGGCGTCCCCCCTCCCCACGAGCCGGCCCTGGCCCTCGGCGTCCCCCCTCCCCCACGAGCCGGCTGGTCCTGCAGCTTGGCATCCCCTTGGGCCAGCTCTGGACCTCGGTGATCCCCTACCCTCAAGCTGACCCTGGGCCTTGGCGCCTCCCCACCCCCAAGTCAGCCCTGGGCCTCGGCGTCCCCCGAGCTGTCCGGCACTGGGCCTCAGTGTCCCCCCTCCCCACAAGCCGGCCCTGGGCCTCGGTGTCCCCCCTCCCTACGAGCCGGCCCTGGGCCTCGGCGTCCCCTGAGCTGTCCGGCACTGGGCCTCGGCGTCCCCCACCGAGCCGGTCTTGTGATCACAGCCGTGTGCTGGACGTTGTGTCGAGACCTTCACAGGTGGCATCTGACTAAGTCCTGCAGGTTATGACATACAAGAGAACTTTTTAAAGTGCCCACAGGGGAGTTACAAGACAAGTCTTTGGGATCCAGTGCTGTGGCATCACATCTTTCTTTTTTAAAGATTTTTTTAATTAAGTTTTATTGCAAAGTCATATACATAGAGAGGAGGAGAGACAGAGAGGAAGCCCTTCCATCTATTGATTCACTCCCCAAGCAGCCACAATAGCTGGAGCTGTGCCAATCCAAAGCCAGGAGCCAGAAGCTTCCTCTGGGTCTCCCACGCAGGTGCAGGGTCCCAAGGCTTTGGGCCGTCCTCCACTGCCTTCCCAGGCCACAGGTAGAGAGCTGGATGGGAAGCAGGGCCGCTATGAATACAACCGGCACCCATATAGGATCCCAGCGTGTTCAAAGCAGGGACTTTAGCCGCCTGGCCACCATGCCAGGCCCAGCACTACATCTTAGGCCACTGCCTGCAGTGCTGACACCCCACCCGTTTGCTGGTTCAAGTCCCAGCTGCTCACATCCACCTCTGCTGACAGCCTGGGAGAGCAGCAGAGGACGGCCCCAGTCCTTGGGCCCCTGTACCCACATGGGAGATCTGGAAGAAGCACCTGGCTCCTAGTTTCAGATCTGTCTAGTTCCAGCCAGTGTGGCCACTTGGGGAGTGAACTGGCGTGTGGAGGATCTCTCTCTGTCTCTCTTTCCTTCTCTGTAACTCTCCCTTTCAAATAAATACAATATTTTTGTAAAAAAAGACAGTCCTATTCGATAAAAAAATCATCCTGAAATCTATACATATGACAGATCTTCAAAAAAGTTCATGGAAAATGTACGTTATGAAAAACTACACATAAATTTTAAAAGTTTGCACGGAAGTAAATGTAACTGTTAACAATTTTATCCATTTCCACTTTATTTAAAAGGCAGGGAGACAGTGCCATCCAGGCCTCCCGCCGTACGGCAGGGACCCACGTGCTGAGCTGTGGCCAGCTGCTCCAGTGTCCCAGGAAGCTGGGTAAGAAGCAGGAAGCAGCTCGCGAGTGGCAGCGCTCCAGTTCCCAATGTGGGGTACAGGTCAAGTGTCTCGTGCCGCACCCATGCCTCCCCCCAAGCTCCCCTGCTCCCTCTCCCAAAGACAGTTCCAAGTAGTCACTCCATTTTCCAGACCAGAACATGGGATCAGAAAGCTTTGAGCCCTTGGTCAGAGTCACAGGATCATGGGGCCACAGAGCTACAGGGCCAAAGAGCCACAGGGCCACAGGGTATGGGGACACAGAGACATAGGCCACAGGACCGTGAGGCCGCAGGCACACCTGGCTATAGGGCCACACGGCCACTGGGTACTCAGCCAGGGCCACAGGGTACAGGGCCACAGAACCAGAGCCACAGGATTATAGGGCACAGGGCCACAGGCACAGGTAGCTGTAGGCTTAGACCTCCAGCTTTCACTCCTGAGAGCAGGTGCCGAGCTCAGGAATACTGCTCATGGCATCCTATGTAAGGCTGCATCCTGACCCATCAAAGCTTCACACACCTTGTGGGGGAGGCAGAAGTGTGGACACCGTGCTGGGCTACAGTAAAAATTGTGTGTGCACGCACAGGCTGCATGGCCATCAGAGGCGCTCTAGTCTGTGAGCACGTTAAGCCTTCTCGCTCTGTCTCTAACGTTCTCACCCGTGCTGCCCAGGTGCTGGGCGCCTGGCCTCACCGCGAACACTGGGTCATGTCGGGCTGGTGTCCTGGCTGTCCTACTGGGGCGCCCCCGCCCCCAGCGCTGCCCAGCGGCCCACACGCTGCCCACACTGTCCTTGAGCCTGCCGGGTTCCTATTTTCCAGGCAGGACAACACAAAGTCTGCCCAAGTGCGCACGGCTGGTCCAGGGTGCGCTCAGAAAACCACGGTGGCCGCCGGTGCTCCAGGAAGCCCTGTGGAGACGGCTGAGGTGCGGCGGGAGGCCGGCTGGACCCGCACCCAGCCCGGCACCCCACGCACCCCACTTCTCCAGAGGAGCCAGAAACACACGTTATCACGGTTTCCCCAAATCCAGTGGTTCAGACTCTTAAGGCCCAGCCCAAGCCTAGGTTCCCTTGGCATGGCGGGCACCCCGCTCCCCAGCTGCCCCCTGCACAGCCCACCCCGACTACCTGAGGCCTCCCCCTGCACGCCCACCCCGACTACCTGATGACACCCCCTGCACGCCCACCCCGACTACCTGAGGCCTCCCCCTGCACGCCCACCCCGACTACCTGAGGCCTCCCCCTGCACACGGACCCCGGCTACCTGAGGCCTCCCCCTGCACGCCCACCCCGACTACCTGAGGCCTCCCCCTGCACACGCCCACCCCGACTACCTGAGGCCTCTCCCTGCACACGGACCCCGGCTACCTGAGGCCTCCCCCTGCACACGGACCCCGGCTACCTGAGGCCTCCCCCTGGACACGGACCCCGACTACCTGAGGCCTCCCCCTGGACACAGACCCCGACAACCTGAGGCCTCCCCCTGCACACGGACCCCGACTACCTGAGGCCTCCCCCTGCACGCCCAACCCGACTACCTGAGGCCTCCCCCTGCACGCCCACCCCGACTACCTGAGGCCTCCCCCTGCACGCCCACCCCGACTACCTGAGGCCTCCCCCTGCACACGGACCCCGACTACCTGAGGCCTCCCCCTGGACACGGACCCCGACAACCTGAGGCCTCCCCCTGCACACGGACCCCGGCTACCTGAGGCCTCCCCCTGCACGCCCACCCCGACTACCTGAGGCCTCCCCCTGCACGCCCACCCCGACTACCTGAGGCCTCCCCCTGCACGCCCACCCCGACTACCTGAGGCCTCCCACTGCACACGGACCCCGGCTACCTGAGGCCTCCCCCTGCACACGGACCCCGGCTACCTGAGGCCTCTCCCTGCACACAGACCCCGACAACCTGAGGCCTCCCCCTGCACACGGACCCCGGCTACCTGAGGCCTCCCCCTGCACACGGACCCCGGCTACCTGAGGCCTCCCCCTGCACACGGACCCCGACTACCTGAGGCCTCCCCCTGGACACGGACCCCGACTACCTGAGGCCTCCCCCTGGACACGGACCCCGACTACCTGAGGCCTCCCCCTGCACACGGACCCCGGCTACCTGAGGCCTCCCCCTGCACACGGACCCCGACAACCTGAGGCCTCCCCCTGCACACGGACCCCGGCTACCTGAGGCCTCCCCCTGCACGCCCACCCCGACTACCTGAGGCCTCCCCCTGCACGCCCACCCCGACTACCTGAGGCCTCCCCCTGCACACGGACCCCGACTACCTGAGGCCTCCCCCTGCACGCCCACCCCGACTACCTGAGGCCTCCCCCTGCACACGGACCCCGACTACCTGAGGCCTGCCCCTGCACACGGACCCCGACAACCTGAGGCCTCTCCCTGCACACGGACCCCGACAACCTGAGGCCTCTCCCTGCACACGGACCCCGACTACCTGAGGCCTCCCCCTGCACGCCCACCCCGACTACCTGAGGCCTCCCCCTGCACACGGACCCCGACTACCTGAGGCCTCCCCCTGCACGCCCACCCCGACCACCTGAGGCCTTAGGGACAAGCGAAGTCACAACCAGGAGCGCCCCACCCCGAGCCTCAGCTTGGGGGAGACCCCCGAGGACCCCCCCAGTTCCTCTGGGCCTCCTACCTGTCGGCCCCGGGCGTCCCTCTCATGGCTGCTCGTTCCCTCGGCGCTCGCTGCATGTGGGGGTGTCAGCGACGCCTCTGGGGGCACCTCGGTCCTCAGCCGCCCGCAGACCCGCTGCCCTCCTTCCAGCTGGACCTGGGCCCCTCCATGCTGGACGCCAAGCCTGACGCCACGGCCGCCGCCACACGGGCCTCGGCAGGACGACGTCCCCGCACCCTGTGCACGTAAACGGCCCAGGCTGGCGCCCTGGGCTGCCCGCTGACCGCACGCTTGGTGGGGCGGAGGACATCACGCGGGGCCCGACGCCTCGACGAGCCAGGAGCGCCACTGGCCCAGGTCCGGAGGGGCTGAGGCGAAGAGTCCCGGAAGACTGTCCGCGCGGCCAGCGGAGCTCCGCCCAAAGGACGTGTCCACGCCGCGCTCCGCCCAGAAGGCGGTGCAGCGGCACCCCGGGGGCGTGGCCACAGGCAGCCCACCTAGAGGGCGTGCCCACGCAATGCCCCACCCAAGAGGCGGTGTCAGGCGTGCTCCAGGGGGCGCGGCCAGCGGAGCCCCGCCCAGAGGGCGTGTCCACGCCGCGCTCTGCCAGTAAGCTTGGCTAGAATGAGCTGGCAGTGGGCGTGCCCAGGCAGTGTCCCGCCCAGTGGGCGTGGCCGCCCGCCCGCCCCATCCCGCCATCCGGCACGTGGGCGCGGAGCTTCGCCGGGGCACCTGGCAGAGCCCGGGTCGTGGCATCACAGGGAACCCGGGCATGACGCTGCTGACCTGAGACCAGGGGGACTGGGGGCAGAGAGAAGGGCACCTCATATAGGACTCGGACTAGAGGGAAGGGCCAGCGGGCACGGGGCGATGGCCACAGGACCGAGGACAGGCGGACACGGGAGGCCGGGCACGGGGCGATGGCCACAGGACCGAGGGCGGGGCGCACGGGCCGCCCTCCCGAGGACCGGCGGGCGGAGTCGGGCGCTCACCAGCGCCCTGGGCGTGGCCGGCACCGTCGCCGTCGCCTCCGGACCCATGGCGGAGGCTCCTGCCGAGGCCCCCGCGGCCCCGCCGGCCTGCCGCTTCTTCCTGGAGGGCCGCTGCCGCTTCGGCGCCCGGTGCCGGCAGCCTCACCCGGGGGCTCACCCGGGGGCCCCGAGGCCTCACCCGGGGGCGCAGCCCGAGGCCGCGGCCAAGAAGCCGCCGCTGCGCACGGCCGCGGCCGTCATCCAGCGCATCCGCTGGGACCCGCGCCTCGACCCCGCCGACTTCTCGGTGGGCTACGCCGACCGCTTCCTGGGCGTGCGCGAGGAGCCCTTCGGCGCCTTCTGCTGGGACGAGCCGCTGGCCGCGCTCGGGCCGGGCGTGCTGGCCGTACCGCAGCACCGCGTGCGCTACTTCCGCTTCCGCGGCCGCCTCGTGTGGGACCGCGCCTCGCGCACCGACCTGGTGTTCGGCTCGGGCGCGGCGGCCGGCCGCGGGCCCACCATCCTGGACGCGCTGGACGCGCTGGACGGGTCCGGAGCCGGGGACGAGCCTGGAGACGAGGACCAGCACGAGGACGCGCCTGGGGACGAGGACGCGCACCAGGACACGCCTGGAGACGGGGACGCGCACTGCAGCGGGGACGAGCACCAGGACACGCCTGGAGACGGGGACGCGCACTGCAGCGGGGACGAGCACCAGGACACGCCTGGAGACGGGGACGCGCACGAGCCTGGAGACGGGGACGCGCACGGCAACGGGGGCAGACTGGATGCACACCGGGTCCTGAACGCACAGGGGCCTAGGGCTGGCCCTGCGCGACTGGAGGCCCACGCTGCCCAGGGCAGAGGTAGTGGGAAGCCAGCCCAGACACGGCCCCAGGAATCGAGTTCAGAGGAGCGGGGAGAGGCACCCGAGGAGAGTGGGCTGCAGGAGGCCGACCCTGCTGCCCGGGTTCAGAGCGGAGAGGTGGGGAGCGCACTGACGCCAGCAGGGCCCAGCAGGGCCACGGAGCTGCCAGGCCTGGAGGGGTCGGGGTGGTCTGCTGGGGAGCTGGACGCAGCGTGGGGCCCCAAGGCCGCAGCACCTCGGCCACCACGCCCCACACACTTCGTGGCGCTCATGGTGACCGAGCTCGGGCTGCAGAAGGCGGTGGCACGGGCCCAGGAGTACCTAGTCCAAATGGCCCCATCCTGTGCCCCGTTCCTGGTGCCCCCCGAGGCCCTGCACCTGACAGTGGCCCTGCTGCGCCTGGCGGGCCCTGGGGAGGAAGCAGCGGCCATCGGGGCTCTGAGACGGGCACTGTCTGACCCCGACTTGCCAGCACCCCGGTGGCTGAGCTTCAGGGACCTGGTGCTCCAGGGCCACCATGTGCTTTGTGCCCTGCCCCACCCCCCTCTGGACAGCATGGTTCAAGCCCTGAGCCAGAGGCTGGAGGCTGAGGGGCTGCAGGTGCTACAGCCCACTGGAAGCCTGCACCCCCACCTCACCCTGGCTAAGGTACCCCACGGCTCCAGTGTCTGCCTCCCCGAGCCTGGGGTCTGCCTGAGTCCTGAGGCAAGCCAGCCACTGGGGAAGGTCTGGCTGTGCCGCGTGCGCCGGGCAGGGGGTGCCTACCAGGCCCTGGCGGAGATCCACCTGGGGTAATCCCCGGCCCCCGCAGGAAGCAGGGGAAGCCACGCTCGCTCTCTCTTTCTCTTTATTTTGGTTTCTCTCAAGCTTCCAAGTGCTGTGCAGTGTCCAAGGAAAGAATGGAGGGGAGGGGGAGAGGGAGGCAGAGGAGGAGCATCGGGAAAGCGGCAGCCTGACAGTGCAGCTGTGGCCAAGCTCCGGCACGGCCTCCGTACATGGCAGACGGGGAGGGAGGGCCAAAAAGAAAGGGAGGAAGAAGAAAAATAACTTAAATCAACACACACATAAAGAAAAGAGAAGGAAGCATGGCGTGAGCTGTGATCCATGGAGGTGGAGGGGCCGTTTACCTGTGCTGAACCGAGGGAGGAAGGGCGGGAGGGAGGGGGAGGGGAGTCAGAAGAAACATGGGGGCAGAGGGGGAGGGGACATGGAGACAACTTAATACAACTGGAGATGAGGCGGCCCGGCCGGCGAGCTCCCGCGACGGCGCTGCGGCTGCTGGAGACGGCGACACGTGGCGACGGCGGCACTTCTGGGCCAGGGGGCCGAGGCTGGAGCACAGTCTTTACGTGGCTCCCCTGAACCCAAACACTGAGGCCCCACAGGGCTGGGCAACAAGAGTCTGTGATGAGGCCGACGAGGCGGGTGGAGCGCAGGTTTGCGGGCGCCCCCGCTGAGCGGGCCTGGACTGGACGGCCTGTCTTCTTGCCAGCGGCCCCGGCATGGCACGAGCCGGGCGTCGGGTCGGGCACAGCCGGAGTACAGCTCGAGAAAGAGAGAGAGAAAACACTGAGACAGCATTAGTGTGGTGGAAGGCAGCGGCCAGCCTGCAGACCACACCCACCCGCGCCCTCCTCCCGCCACCCCTCCCCTCTGCGGCAAAAATAAAAACGTAGAAAAATCTCTGTACAGACTCCCCGGAGGCGGGGCGGGGGGCCACTCGTCCTGGAGCGGCTCCCCCAGTTAATATACAACAACCCAAGTCCATGGCTCAAAAACAAATCCGCGACGCGGTGCTGGGGGGCTGTGCCCGCCCCCCGCCCCGTGCTGGCTGGGTGCTCAGAAGGCGGACAGCTGCGCCAGGCTGAGGCGGCAGTCGACGCTGGAGTTGTCCGGGCCCGTGTAGGCCAGGCCCAGGGGTTCTAGGAAGGCCCGGCAGGCGGCCTCGCCCTCGAAGGCCAGCTCGGCCTGCAGGTAGGAGACGGGCAGCGCAGGGCGGAAGCTATGGAGACAAGAGGAGAAAGCGATGAGGCGGGCAGGGGGGCTGCGGAGGGCCCCACCTGCAGTGAGTGGGGGCCCCCCATGCGGGCACCCACAGGACGCTCGCGGCACAGTGCCCTCTGGCTTCCCCAGCCCGTCCCACCTCCCCACCTCGGGGGCTTGGGGGGACCCGGGGTGGGGCTGTTGGCCCCAGTCCCGGATATGCCCCCCCTCGCCCTCACTTACCTGTGCAGGGGGCCAGGGAGGAAAGGGGGGCCCAGCTGGCTCCTCTGCCGAGTGAGGGAGCAGCCCATGGGCAGGGGAGGGCAGGGCTGCCAGCACTACCTGGGAACCCAGCCCTGGCGCAGGCAGGGCATGTCGGCCACCGCACTAACACGGCAGCTCTGGGTGCCACCAAGAACTCTATCCACAGGCACCCACTGGGTGCTGGGCGGCAGCTGCCCCGTTCATGTCCCGCACCCACAGTGGCAGGTGACAACTCGGGGGGAGCAGGGAACGGAGGGCACTCCACAATGGGGGGAGCACCGAGACAGCAGGGAGCAGGCCAAGCAGGAACCCGCTGACGGGCCCATGGCCGCCACGTGCACCGACACGCACACGGGCACGCGCCCACCAGCACGCTGACAGCTGTGTCCTGGCAGCCCCAACCAGGCTGTCTCTCCCAAGGCTGCCTGACCTGAGCTGGGCCCTAGAACGCGCTTCCTCCCCCGCCTGCCAGCTGCACTCCAGGCCAGGCCACAGCTCCCAGGAGCCCTCACAGACCACCAGTCGCCCTGGCCAGGGCTTCAGGTCTCAGCGCCATCACACGTGGGTCAAGGGACCCTGTGCCGCATGCCAGCACACCCAGCTATGACATCACTGTCTGGTGCCCCCTTGGGACAGCTCAATGCTGTGCCTGACACCACCATGGTACGCAGGAGTCACGCCCCCAGCCCACAGTGGTCACACCGAGGGACATGCTCAGCAGGGCGCCGCCATTCCCACCGCCCTCAGCATCGCTGGCGTGGCCTGTCAGGTCCCTAAGCTTTCCTGTTACTCTGTACGGAAGCAGTGGCACAGAGGTGGCCTGATGCAGTTTCTCTACAGAGTCTGCAGGCCAGCTCTCCCGGGGAGGGAGCGAGAGCCCCGAGAGAACACAGCCCCCAGCAGGCTGCTGTGGCCAGCAGAGGAGCAACGGGAGACAGCGCCATGGAAAAGGCGCCCAGAACACAGCAGGAGGGCGCCAAGAGGCCCGCGTGGAGGAAGAGGTGAGGAGGGAGAGCCGCCGGGGCAATGGGGGAGGCTGGCGGGCCAGGTGCAGTCAAGAGCAGGTTCGGGGGGCCCGAGGCAGCAGGCCCACGCGGGCAGAGGGCAGGAAGGCACAGGGCCACATACGTTTTGATCATTGCCTTGAGGGCAGCCTTGCGCTCCCGATCTGCAAACTTGTCCACAAGGTAGCCAGACATACAGGGCGCGTGGCTGTAGAGCCGGAAGAAGCGGTGGTAGTTGCCCAGAGCCCAGGCTGCCCGCAGTGCCAAGGCGTGGGCCACACAAGGGTCTGCCTTCAGTTCCCGGGTGAGGTAGGCGAGCTCTGTGGTGATGTCTGTGCCAGGGGCAGGAGGCTCAGTGCCGGGCTCCCTGGGGCTCCCAGGGCACACCCCGCCCCCAGGGCCTGCCATCTCTCACCTCCCGAGTTGTTGGTAAAGATGTAGTAGAGGATCCGGTAGGCAGTGAACTCACCCACGTTGCCCGGCAAGTTCTCGGAATACAAGGATTTCAGCTGTGTCTGACACTGGTTAAACTCCTCATGGTCCCCCTGTGGGCAGCACAGGGAGAGGGCAGCGGCTGAGGCCAGGGCACCGGGCCGCGGTGGCAGGGGGGCCTGGGCCGGCAGCTCACCTTCTCCAGGGCGATGCGGGCATGAGTCTCGTACACTTCCACCGTGAACTCAGTGCGGACGCCTTGTACCTTGGGTAGGGGCAGCATAGGGTCAGCGGGCGGCCCAGAGACGCCTGCCCCAGCCCCTGCCCAAGCCCCTGCCCCGCCCGGGCCTCACCGTCAGGTCCTGCCGAATGGACTTCATCTGCTCACAGGCAAACGCGTAGTCCTGCTTCTCCTTCCAGTGGGACTTGACCATACACAGTGACTTCTTCAGAACCTGGCCAGAGAGGAGAGCTCAGAGAGCAGCTGGGGGGGTGGGAGCTCAGGGAGCAGCTCCGGGCGGGGGGGGGGGAGCTCAGGGTGCAGCTTGGGGTGGGGGCTGAGCTCTGAGGGTAGCTTGGGGTGCGAGGGGGGTATCCAGGCCCACAGCTCTACGGACAGGAGACTAAACTGAACTGCCGTATAGACCACTAGGAACAGACGACCAACAAGGCAGGTCTGACCCAGAGAACCCCTCCGGCACGGCTGACGGGCTTCCTGTGGCGTCAATGGTCCCTACCCCCAGGTGACTCCCTGCAGGCACACGCCAGCACCCAGGCTCCTCAGCCCTGCCCTTCCTGGCACTCACAGACACAGGGCGCACGGTGGACGGGTCCGGGGCACAGGTGAGCCGCAGGTAGTGCTTGGTGATGTCGGGGCAGGTGCCTACGATCTGCAGCTCCTGCCAGTCGGGGTCAGCCCCACTGGCCTCCAGGCTGCCCATCTGCAGCACCAGGGGCTCCAGGCGCAGGCGGCGCGAGTGCCCATGCTGGAAGCGGGCCGCGCGCTTCTGCCTCTTCAGCTCGCGCTCTGGGTCCTCGCACTCCAGTGCCGCCATCTTCTTGCGGCTGCGCTTGGTGGGTGCCAGGTCGTGCCTGGGAGACCAGGTGGGAAGGCAGACATGAACGCTGGCCACCTCCGGCTGGCCACCTCCGGCTCTGGCTCCCAGCTACCCTGAGCCCGAGTCTTACCTCTTCCCACGCTGTGCCCTGCCACGGCCCCGGTCCATGTGGGCGCCTCGCCCACCACGGCCTTTGGGGGGTGGGTTCCTGCGGCCCACAGGGTGACACTCATTCCCCGAGTAGGAACTGTCGGTGTCTGAGTGGGAGTCACTGTGAGAAGAAGCCGGATATAAGGCAGGAGTGGCCCCCACCTGCAGCCCCTGGGCCAAGATCAGGCGGGTGTGCCCACCACCGGCAGCCTCCCCACCCCAGCCCTCACACCTTCTGCGGAAGTGACGGGTCGGGGACCTGGAGGAGGAGCGGGAGCGGGAGTCCGTGCTAGAGGAAGAGCTGTTGTCCTTCATGAAGACGTTACGGTTGCCGAACTTGGCGAAGCTGCTGCCCCGGGCGCGGCCGGCACCCCCGGCGCCCGGAGTCCCCCGCTGGGCCTGGGTGCTCCCGCCCCTCGCAGCAGAGCCAGCGCCCCTGGGAGGGTGCAGGCTACTCGGAGCCTCCCACCGCTTCTTCTTGGGGCTCTCGGCCACAGGCTCCCGGGTCAACCTGAAGACACAGCGGGGCAGGCGTTACCTCTTCTGCCGCAGACCGCAAGAGACCAGCCAGGGCCAGCTCCCCAACACCCCGCAGGGCAGCGTTCACCAGGTGACTCGGCTGGTGTGGTACAGAATGGGCAGAGGGTGCCCGCAGCCCCAAGCACCCCGGCCCCTCCCTTTGGCAGGAGCGCACCCCGGCAGTGGTTCCCGACTCCAGTCGATGGTGTAGGCCGAGCCGTCCTGCAGCCGGGCCTGCAGCACCTCCTTGAGCAGCTTCTCGGTGCGGTCCTTGTCCTCCTCGGACTCGCAGGCCGTGAAGCAGCGCTCCACGTATTCCTTCATGTCCTGGGGCCAGTCGTCAGGCTTCCCGGAGAGCCCGCCCCGGGGCGCAGGCCCGCTGTGGGAGAGCCAACAGGACTCAGCACCCCGAGTGGCCTTGCACACCCACACGTGGGTGGGTCTGTGCCCGCCTGGTACTCAGGACCTGGAGGCTCCAGGAGGAGCAGGGCGGGGCACAAGGCACCTGTGGTTCTGGGCTTTCTCCGGGTTGGGCTGAGGGCCAAAGCCACTATGCTGGGCTTCCGCACTGGAGCCGAAGTTCTGGTTGGTCACAGCAAATGGCCTCTTCTGAATGTTGAACTTGAGCCCTCCGGTCCCAGGGGCTGCTGTAAGACCAACACAAGCAGGTGAGGCCCCTCCCAGGCGCAGAGCAGGGCAGGGGGAGCCTCCCACACAAGCATGGCTTCAGAGCAGCCCACGCCCAGATCCCAGGCCCCACCAGCACCCTGTGTCCTGTGTGTCCCCAGCTCACGTTTCATGCGGTTCCACAGCTGTTGGCCCTTCTTGGGCTTGGCCGGCTCTGTGTAGTGTGGCCCATAGGCCTGGCCCACGGCAGGGCCTGCCTGGCTGTGCTGTGTGGCGGGTGCTGTCCCAGGCTGAGGACCACTGCTCAAGGCCTGAGCCCCGTGGGAGGGGTTCGAGGGCTGAGGGGGCTGGGCAGCAGGCAGCTGCTGCGGGGGCGCCTGGTAGCCCAGGCTCTCGTCCAGGCCAGGGACCGGGGGCTGCGGGAGGAAGCAGGCACTGAGCGTGGGAGGATCTGCGCTGGCACGGCCCTCACCACATTCCTCAGCCCCAGCTCTGCCCAGCTGCCAGCAACGGAGTGACACCACCATGACAGCTACTCCTGGCACAGGCACCTCAACACAAGTGCCCACAACCACACACCGCAGCCACGACGCAGGTACCGTCCTTTGTGGAGGCAGAAACCACGCAACAGACCTCGGCCAGGACTGGCCAGGCAGCAGAGCGCTCAGCCCTACAGCTCTCTCAGCCCGGGTGCCAGCTCGGCGCCCCAGGGTACACACCAGTTGCAGAGGCATGCACAGGCAGGGGGTGTGCGCACACACAAAGCACCAGGGAGGGCAGGCTACACGAGACTGTGAACAGGAGGCCAGCGCCCCATCTCAGCCCTGGCCTGGCCTGAGCCGGACACTACCCAGTCCCGAACTCTACACTGTCCTCACTTGTGGACCAGGAGCTGCCTGGCAGCCGACTCCCCTGAGCGGCGGTGCTGGGTTACCTGGTTCATTGTCCCTTGGTGCTGGGGGGCTGACGGCTGCTGGGGTGTGGCTGAGCCATAGGAGCCGCCCATCCCGTACTGCGAGGGGGAGCCATAGCTCTGGTACACGTTCTGCCAAAGGCACAGAGGAAGGCAGGGCTCAGGGGCCGCCTGGGCACTACCCCCAGGCTCTCCACTGCACAGATGCAGCAATTTCGGGCGGACATTGTTTAAAAACAACGAAGACAAGCCTCCAGCAGTCCCCCTAAGGCCGCCGTGACAGCCACATGAGGGTGGCCCTCCCAGGCTCTAGTGAGGGCTGCGTGCACTTGCGCAGCACGGCTGAGAAGGGGTCGGGGACAGGCAGGGTGGGCCTCTAGGAGGGTGAGGGCACGGTGGCGCAGCACTCACCATGGGGTAGTAGTAGCTGTAGGGGTAGGCGTAGCTGTACTGCTGGTACCACTGGTAGTACTGCTGCTGCTGCAGCGCCGACGCCTCTGCCTGGGACACGTACTGCGGAGTGGCCGTGGCGTCAGCACGCGGGAGCAGCCCACACACGCCACGGCCATTCCGCGCAACAGGCTCACAGCCGAGCCAGACCGAGCGTGTGCCACAGGAAGCAGAGGCCCTACTCCTGACTTGACTGGTGTGCACATAGCCTGCCTTTCTTAGGGAGCCAGATCCTTCCTCCTCTGGCAGGCCGGGTTCCACACCCCTGCCTCTCCCACAGCACCCCCCCGCAGGGCTCCTGTGCCCATGGCCCCTCATATCCCTACCTCTCCCAGCACCCCACCCCCTGCAGGGTCTCTGCGCCCGTGGCCCCTCACACCTCTGCCTCTCCCACAGCACCCCCCGCAGGCCCCTGCACCCCTCACACCCCTGCCTCTCCCACAGCACCCCCCGCAGGCCCCTGCGGCTCCTCACACCCCTGCCTCTCCCACAGCACCCTCCACAGGCCCCTGCGCCCCTGCGGCCCCTCACCTGTGCGCCGCTCACGGGCCCAGTGCTGCTGGCTTTGGAGCTGCCGCCGGCTCCTGCCTTGCTGATGCTGGCCAGGGCCTGGCGTGCCTTCTCCCACTCGGGGTTCTCGTGCGTGGGTGTCTCTGCCCCAGACACCATGCTGTACTGAGAGGACCTGCAAGGGACGTGGAGTCAGCCTGCCCTCTCCCAGCAGCACCCGGGAGCACAAGATAGCCAGCAGCAAAAGGCAGATCCTTCAGGCCTGCCACCAGGCCATGCACCCCTGGGGCCTGTGAGGGACAGAGGTGACCCACAGAGGGTGCCACCCAGGCCCAACACATTGCAGAGCTTAGCGCCACATGACCCAAGGACACTCAGGGCCCAGAACTTCATGGCCAGCGGCGAGCGGCCTCACATCCCACCCTTAGGGGCTCCCGACTCCCCAGCAGCAGCTCCCACTCCGGGAAAATGCAAGGCCTCGCAGCAGGGCACGAGGCCTGGGCGGCCCCAGCCTGCAAGGCAAGCCCACTCCCGTGGAGTGGCAAGCGCCAGCGCACCCTCAAGGCAATCCGTCTCCACACACAGCCTGCGGAGGACCCCAGGGGACAGCACTGAGCTCTGCCCACTGGCCCCACTAACCAATCTGTGCTCCGCTGGTCACCCACGTTGGCCGCCATCTGCACCTTGGGGCAGGAGGGGTGGGTCTCGGGAGCCAGACTGCTTTCTTCCTGTCTGCGAGAAAACAGGGAGTCAGGGAGACCCCAGCAATCAGAGGTCTACGTTGCAGGAGAACCCAGGCACAGAACCAAAGACTTAGGACATGGGGAGGCTGCCAGCCACCAGGGCCTGGCCGGGAGGACTTCCACTGCCGGACAGGAAGGGATGGGAGGGCGAGGGGGACCCCAGGGAGGGTGGAGGAAGGGGGCAGGGGCCAGGGAGCACAGAAGGGACGGCAGAGGGCATCTCTCTGGGGGCGCAGGGCTGATCCCAGAGAGGGGACATCTTCACACGTCACCCCACTCCCAGAGGCAGGGGGTAGATGAAGGCACCCCAAGGGAGCCCATGGAGGCTGACCCCCGGAGTCCCCTAAGGGAGCAAGGCAGGCCTGGGAAGTTGGGGGTAACGAGACAAGGTTCTGGGGTTGCCTGGCAAGGCCCGGGAGAAACAGCTTTGGGGATTCATTAAGAGTGAGGCCGAGAGAGAGGCTGTAATGGCTCAACTGGTTAATCCTGCTCTTGCAGGCGCCGGGATCCCAAGTGGGAGCCGGTTCGTGTCCCTGACTGCCCCCACTTCCCATCCAGCCCCGTTTGTGGCCTGGGAAAGCAGACAAGGACGGCCCAAAGCCTTGGGACCCTGTACCCGCGTGGGAGACCCCGGGGGGAGCTCCCGGCTGCGGCCCCTTGGGGATCTATTTGTAACTCCTCCTCTCAGAAGAGAAATAAGTGTTTAACAAACAAATAGGGAGTGGGGTGCAGAACAGGGAAGGGTGTTCCGGAGGCACCGCCGAGTGCCTGTGCTCCCATGGGGGTGGGTTCAAAGGGCAGTCGGGCCGGGGAAGGAGACCCTACGGGGACGCGGGCGGAGGGGCGCTGGGCAGGGCCGGCCGCCCGAGGCTCACCTGGCCGTCCCTGCGCACTCGGGCCGCCCGTCGCCCGGGACAACAGGTCCCCACCCTAGAACCGCGAGCTCAATGAGCGCCCGCACCATTCCAGGCTCGGAGAACAGGCCGCGAGCGCGCGCCCCAGCCGCGCAGGCGCACTGGGAGCGCGCGTGCCCGAGCCCCCGCCGCGCAGGCGCACTGGCTGCGCCGGCCCGCCACACCCTGGCGACGCTCGCACTCGGCGTCCGTTGCTGCGACGGACGAAGACCTCGGCGCGTCGCCCCGAACGGATAAACGTTCCTCGCCCTCCCGCCCGCCCACCGCGTCCCGTACCCACCACAACCCTTCACTCCCGGGACTCGTCGGAACCGCCCAAGACGGAACCGCCACGGCCGCCACCCTGTTCGGCTCCGGCTCGCTCCGGGCTTCCTCGGGCTTTGACCGCCGCGTCCTGACGTCACACGGAGGCCTGTCCCCGCCCCCGCGTACGGCCAATGGGAGCCGCCAGACGGGCTTGGGCCCGCCCACGCGGTGACGGGAGGGGCGCTTGCAGGCAAGCCGGAAGACAGGTCGGCGACGGTGGCCCCGCGGGGACAAGCGCGGAGGCCGTGATGGCGGCCTAGCTAGGGACGGGGTGGACGGGCGACGGAGGTCGAGCTGGGGACGGGGTGGACAGGGATGGACGGGCAGGGGAAGAAGGCCGAGCTGGGGGCGGGGATGGACGGGCGGGTGACGGAAGCCGAGCTGGGGACGGGGGTGGACGGGGGTGGACGGGGGTGGACGCGGGTGGACGCGGGTGGACGCGGGTGGACGCGGGTGGACGGGCGGGCGATGGAGACGGCCGGCCGCAGCTCGGGGGCGGCGGGGTGTCCTCGCTGAGCCCGGAACCCACCTCAGGCCCGTCCAGGGGGTGAGCGTCCTGCGGCATCCGGTTGGATCCGGTGTGCATGTATTTATTTGTTTTTCACTAGCTCAGCCGTCTGTGTCCTTGGAAGCCGCTGTTTATGACGGTATTTTTATGTTGTTGGGTTGTTTTGTTTCTTTCCCCTCACCCGGCAGCATTCTGTGTATTCTAGCAGGGTAAAACAAAGATGAAGCAAGTGTATGAACTCACCTGGAGTATTGTGTGAGTTCACGCTTTTTGTTTTTAAGATGTCAGTGGAAACTTGCCGGATCCCTTAGGAAGACTAGACCAGCCCTGTGACTGGGGAGGCCGTGCTGTGCAGGCGCCTGCCTCTCCCTCCTCCTCTTCCTCGCTTCCTCTCTCCTTCTGCCTTACTCCTCTGGTCCCTGCCCAGATCCCTTGCAGGTTAACCGGGTGGTG
The DNA here is from genome assembly GCF_030435755.1 of Ochotona princeps. Lineage (NCBI taxonomy): Eukaryota > Metazoa > Chordata > Mammalia > Lagomorpha > Ochotonidae > Ochotona > Ochotona princeps. The sequence continues at coordinate 56,433,573 of NC_080847.1, read as the reverse complement.
TAACCCTGCTTCTGTTGGGCTGTGCCTGTGGTTACAAACCTGTCCTTTCGCTGTTTGGTTTCTATTCTAACTCCCATCTTTCTTCTTTTGCTTCTTTTCCCTTTCTGTTTTTCTGCACTGGCTTTTTTTTTTTTTTTTTTTTTTTTTTTTTTTTTTACCTAAAACAGGCTTTTTGTTTCCCTGAGTAGTGTTGGATTCAAGGTTCACGCTGTGCAAGGCCTGGCTGACACCCCCTGGGGTGGTAAATGGGGTGAAGGCATTGTTGTCCCATCAGGGCAGACCCCAGCCCTCTCCCTGTGTCTGTGTCTCCTGCCTGTGGGGTCAAGGCATCAGGAGGTGGATCCCTTTGCGGGGGTCACAGGGGCAGAGTCCTAGCCTGTGGGGTCCCCAGAAAGCTCACATCTCCCTTCGTCCTGGAGGACCAGCAGGTGGACTTGCGGCAGACACCAGATGTGTGGAAGGCCGGGGTGTGCAGTCTCCCCACGCAGGGGCGCTGGCTGGAGGCTAAGATGTCCTGGACCCTGGCTTCTTGCCACCTGGGACTGGCTAAGGTTCCAGAGTGACTTCCTACAGAAGGGTGGGCACCCCAGCTGACACCCCTGGGTCCTCACATGGTGCCTGGCCATGTGCCCACCTGGTTAGGTGCTGGCTCCTAACAAAGGGGTGGATGGGCAGCCTCGGGCATGGCCAGATTCAGGTCTCCTCCTATCAGACTCTCCCGAGCGCTGCGCAGGGGCCCAGGCTTGCTGCTGAGCCCTCAGTCCCTCCAGCAGGCTCTTCTGGGGCCTCCAAGGCCAAGAGGATGGTGCCCTGCCCATGGGGAGCCACTTCCTGTGGCGCCTTCTCCCTGCACCTCCCTCCCAGGTGGTGAAGGAGCTAGAAAGGGCTCAGGCAGCAGTGTTGGGGAGGTGTTGCCCTGGGCGCCTGGCCTTGGCCTCTTTCCTCACCCTGTGCCCACCCCTGCTGAGCTCCCAGGGCCCCCCATCCTCCTGGCCCTGCCCATGGCCAGCAGCTCCCAGGATTGGGGGCGGAGCCAAGTTCAGGGTCCACCAAGTTGGGCTCACTTCCCAGCTGCCTGGGTAACCGAGAGCCAGCCCAGCCCTCAAACTCCATCTTAATGGAAAGTGGAAGTCACAGTAAAACCCAGGTCCAGGGCGCCCAGCGGTGTGGCCCATCCTGGATGTGAAGCCTCCAGGCTGAGGACGGCAGGGACACGCAGTAACTCCAGGGGCTTCCAGCAGGGAGGGCAGCCCGCAACCCCGTGACAAATGCATCTGATCTGTGCCCGCAAGACGCTGGGCAGCTGGGTATGCCTGCTTCCAGAGCCTCTGGGGACCAGTGTGTTTTGGGCCTGAGGTGTCTCCCTGACACCCACGCATCCCTGGGCATGTCTGTGGGGAGATGGACAGGATGTGGACAGCACACAGGGTGCCCAGTGGCCACAAAGGCTCAGAGAGATTGCTCATGGAGTCTGGGGGCGCTAGCATCCTCAGCGCCTCCTGCAGGCCGGCGTCGAGCACTCGTGACCCACATGTGACAGCTATGGCAACCGAGGTCCTGCCCACTTCCTTCAGGGCCAGGACTGGACCCTGAGGCTCCTAAAGAGCTGGGCCAAGCTGCCCTCTCGCCCACCTCCCGCCCTGGTACCCTCTGCTGTCCAGGTCTCCACCGGCAACCCCAGCCTCTCCCAAGAGGCCTGCGGTGCCATGGAGGATTGTGTGTGTGTGTGTGAATCCTGCAGCGGCGTGGACGTCTAGGGGGTTGTGTGTGTGTGCTGGAGCACCGTGGAGGGCCTGTGGCAGGGGGCGGGGGGCTGGCTTGTTCCTGGCCACATGGGGCAGGCTGTGCAGCAGGGTGGCCCTCCCGGCTCCAGCAGCATGCTGCTCTGACAGCTGCTGAGTGTGGATCTCCACTTTGCTACCAAATAAACTGGCACCACGAATTACCCCGACTCGGGACAGATTTCCCACTCATCTTGTGTTTAGGATCCTGTGGCCGCCAGGAGCGCCGCTTCCTGCCTGGCCCTTCCCTGCCTGGCCGTGTTGCCGCCTGTGCTCCCCGAGTCTATTTCTGGACCCTCTCTTGCTGCGGGGGTGCCTGCCTGCTGTGCCAGGACATGCCTGTCACTGGTAGAAACGGCAGAGAAAGGTATTTTTAAACATGCTGGGGAACACAGCACCTGGCCTGGACAGCCGGCGGTGTCAGGAAGGACTCACTGCTGGTAAAATAGAAGTTTTCCCGTTTATTTCAACTGAACCCTTGCAAGTTAGTGCCACAAGTTCCAATCTGGGGTCTCAGGCTCAATGGGACATGGCAGGGCCAGGGGGATTCCTATCCCCTAGCCTTGGTCCCTGGCTTGGCCCATGGGTGACCTCCAGGCTAAGGACGGATGTGGGAGGCGCAGGACCAGGTGGGAGGCAGCCCGGCTCAGGGTGTCTGTTGCCAGGAGCGTCAGGTTAGTGGGGTCTCCTCCGGCAGCCAGGGAGGGAGCTGCAGAGAGAGGCAGAGGCGGGCGTGACGCTGGCCGCAGGTCACTCATCAGTCAGCACATCCACCCAGACTGGGGGACGGGGCACTGTGGGCCCAGGGCACTGTGGGCCCAGGGCTGTCACCTGCGAGCTCACCGGAGAGGGAGGCGGGCTCCAGGCAGGCGGGGGAGGGGCTCAGATAGACGACTGCCACTGCACAAAGCGCTTGGACTCCTGCCCGGAGACAGGGCCTAAGTGGCTGCCCTGCTCACCACACCCGGGGCCAGCCCTCCCCACTCAGACCAGGGGCCAGCCCTCCGCCCTCAGACCAGGGGCCAGCCCAGCCCCTCCTCCCTCACACCCAGGGGTCTAGCCCAGCCCCCCCCCACACCCAGGGGTCCAGCCCAGACCCTCCTCCCTCACACCCAGGGGTCCAGCCTAGCCCTCCTCTCTCACACCCAGGGCTCCAGCCCAGCCCCTCCTCCCTCACACCCAGGGCTCCAGCCCCTCCGCCCTCCCACCCAGGGGTCCAGCTCAGACCCTCCTGCCTCCCACCCAGGGGTCCAGCCCAGCCCCTCCTCCCTCACACCCAGGGGTCCAGCCCAGCCCCTCCGCCCTCACACCCAGGGGTCCAGCCCAGACCCTCCTCCCTCACACCAGGGGGCCAGCCCAGACCCTCCTCCCTCACACCCAGGGCTCCAGCCCCTCCGCCCTCCCACCCAGGGGTCCAGCCCCTCCTCCCTCACACCCAGGGCTCCAGCCCCTCCGCCCTCCCACCCAGGGGTCCAGCCCAGACCCTCCTCCCTCACACCCAGGGGTCCAGACCCTCCTCCCTCACACCCAGGGGTCCAGCCCAGACCCTCCTCCCTCACACCCAGGGGTCCAGCCCAGACCCTCCTCCCTCACACCCAGGGGTCCAGCCCCTCCTCCCTCACACCCAGGGGTCCAGCCCGGCCCCTCCTCCCTCACACCCAGGGGTCCAGCCCAGCCCCTCCACCCTCACACCTGGGGCCAGCCCTCCGCCCTCCCACCCAGGGGTCCAGCCCCTCCTGAGACCCAGGCCTTGTACCTGAGGGTTGAAGGGGTCATCGCCGTCCATGTCATCGTAGCCGTCACTGGGGTGCGATGCGGGGAGTGGCAGAGAAGCAGGATGGGGCACCCATCAGGAGGCTTCCTCCCCCCCAGCAGTGGTGCCCTGGTGCTGCCCGTCTGTCCCCTCCCCCAGAACTCTGCCCTCTCTCCCCTCCTGACCTGGGCGGGAAGAGGGCCCAGGCGCGGGGCAGGCTGCACAGGGCGGTGGCCAGGGCCCCGGCGGACAGGAGGGAGCAGAGCAGCAGGAAGAGCAGGCCCTCCAGGGCATCCTCACACAGGCCCCGCAGGGCGGCGCCATAGTCCTGGGGCAGGTCAGGGCATCAGTCCACAGTAGGGCTGCAGGCCACCCCCCTTTCACTGCACCCCCTCAGTCCCGCCAGAACCACAGCAGGACAGTCCGACCCAGCCGAGCACAGGCAGGCTTGAGCAGGGCAGTGCCTTCCTGCGTCATGCTCACATGGGGCACCCCTGTCCCCCAACACTGGCTGCTGTGGCCATCACCCAACGGGCCCTGCTCATGGGTGCAGCCCACCAGCCTCCTCCCCCAGCACCGCAGCGGTTCAGCTGGCCCCACAGGGCAGCTCTGGTGACCAGGCAGATCAGCAAGGTGGGCAGAGATGTGCCCTGTGGAGGGAACCAGGCCCCAGGGTGGTGGAGGTGCCCCTGGGGAGGCCCTTGTGGGTCGGGACAAAGGGAATCTCGGCAGGGTTCAAAGCCAAGGGAGTTGAGCTCCAAAAGCAGCATGGAGCTGTGAGTGTGGCAGGGAGGAGAGGCCCGGGCAGGCAGCAGGGCCAGAGTCCAGCCGGGCTTCCCGGTAAGGGCCACTTCGGGGAACAGGGAGGCCCAGGAGGGGAGGAGCTGATTTGCACACCCGGTCAGGACAGGACTGGCAGATGCAGCTGAGGCTCTGGGCAAGCAGCTTGCAAGGCCAAATTCCCCAATGTTCCTGCCCTCCACAGGGGGGTGGAAAACAGCCAGACCCCACAGTCAGTCCCGCCTCCAGCCCAGGTCCTTGGCCCTGGGGCCCAGCTGGGTGCAGGAGAGATTCTGATCCATTTGCCCCAGCTCACACAGGGAGTCCTGGGACCTGTACTTGGGTCAAGGTTCTGCTGGGACCAGGAGAGGTGCCCGGCCCCTGTGAGCCCTTCCCTTCAGGGCGTGCCTGCAGCCATCTGTGGCTCTGACACTGGCCGGTCCGAACACCGCCCAGGCCCCATGGCCCGCTAGGGGGCGCTGTAGTCCAGGTGGGGGCCCAGGGGGCAGAGCTGCCAGCTGGACCTGGCACCCCTACTCCAGGGCACACCGAATATGGAGAGGGCAGAGAGGGAGGTAAGGGTGCCCGTGGGGGGCAGGGGGTCAGGCCAGTCTGTCCTGCAACAAGGGCCCAGGAGGGTGGGTGGGAACGTTCCTGAAGCAGAAGGGGGCGGCGGAGAGAGTGGCCCCCGCCCCCAGGGGTCCCATTCCCTGGACCTGCTCAGCGCCTTCTGTTAGCTCTCCAGGGTGGGACAGCGGCACCCTCAGGGCAGGGGTGGGGTGGGTAGGAGGGGCTATGGGTGCAGACCTGCCCTAGCACTGAGCTTTCCAGCCCACACAACCACCACTAAGAAGTTGTTCTCCCAGTGCCCAACAGCAAGGAAGCCAGGAGTCTGACACGCTCCCTGCCTGCGACTGAGCAGCCCACCTGCCCTGCGAGGGACAGAAGGACTGTAGGTGTAACAGGTGTCTCGCAGGCGGGCACAAAGTGATAAACAGGGATGGATGGGTATTCTCAGGGGCGGGGGAAGGCCAAGAAATGGGGTTCTGTGGATGCACAGGGTCCCCAGGGAAGGGGACAGGCAGGGGTCACCTTGTGCAGCCCGCGGCAGTGCAGCAGCGCCACCAGCTGGTGGAAGTCTCCTTCTGTCACATTCAGTGTCTCCTCCAGAGACAACAGAGGCTTCTGCAGTGGGAGGACAGGGGGCTGTTCCTTATGGCAGTGCCCGCCCACAGCCCTGGGCGCACCCCGTCCCAGGCTCCGCCCTATCCCAGCCCCCACACAGACCTGTGCGGAGGGAAACTGAGGCACGGCTTCACGCTCCAGGCCCTGTAGCTGCGAGTGGATGTTGGCCAGAGCTCGCTGGGACAGAGTCAGCCTCTATGGAAAGACAGGACAGGGACAACCCGGTGGTCGCTGGTCGGCAGCCGGCCCCTCACCGGGCCCACCCCCACCCACTTCCCCCCCGGCCCAGCCCGGACCTGCTGGAAGGGGTTGGAGACCGCCTGGTTGCACAGAAAATAGTAATTCAGGATGTCTGAAGTGGGGGAAGAGCAGGGAAGGCAGTAAGTAGGGCTGTTCTCAGTCCCCCCCAGGCCCACCCACTCCACCACCCTAACCCTAACCCTCTCACCTCCCCCACCCCAACACAGGTCCAGGCACCTGAGCTCAGCCCAGTCTCCTCCTGGGTCAGGTTCAGAACATAGGTATCAGGATTGGAGCAGAAGTCACTGAGGCCCTGAGCAAGGGCAGGGTGGGGGCTCAGATGCCATGCCAGCTAGCGTCCAGCCCTCCTCCCTCAGACCAGGGGTCCAGCCCTCCTCCCTCAGACCAGGGGTCCAGCCCAGCCCTCCTCCCTCACACCCAGGGGTCCAGCCCAGACCCTCCTCCCTCACATCCAGGGGTCCAGCCCTCCTCCCTCAGACCAGGGGTCCAGCCCAGCCCCTCCTCCCTCACATCCAGGGGTCCAGCCCTCCTCCCTCAGACCAGGGGTCCAGCCCAGCCCCTCCTCCCTCACACCCAGGGGTCCAGCCCAGACCCTCCTGCCTCACACCCAGGGGTCCAGCCCAGACCCTCCTGCCTCACACCCAGGGGTCCAGCCCCTCCTCCCTCACACCCAGGGGTCCAGCCCAGACCCTCCTGCCTCACACCCAGGGGTCCAGCCCCCAGCCCTACAGACTTCCTCTCAAACCCCAAGGACCACTTTGCACTCACCACAGCTGTGGCCGCCTCCAGGCCCATGGAGGCCCAGCTCAGCACCAGAACCAGGAAACTCATCACCGTCATCCTGGGGAGCAGAAAAGGCCCAGGAACCTTAATCTCCCCTCACCCCAACCCCAGGCCAGCAACCCCTGAAGCCCAGGATCAGAATTAGGGGCCAGAAACAGGGGGGAGAGGACAGGCTGGTGGCTGCTGACGTCAGAAAACATCTGGCCCACGGGGTAGGGGGTGGCGGGCCGTGAACCTGCAGCTGCCTTCCTTGGAAGGCTGGCTGGGGACTGCAGGCTCCATCTCCCGGGCTGTAAGATGGGCAGGCCTCTCTCAGCGGCAGGTGGTCCGGTCTGACCACAGACTGACAGTGTCAGGAGAAGCCATGGCAGGCACGGAGCCCCAGGAGCCTCACACTGCTCAGAGGTGATCTAAGACAGGCTGGGAGGGTCCATGGTGAGACCCCGTGGCAGGGAGGAGCTGGGCATGGCCTGGAAGGCACCATCCCACCCGTGCCCTTGGTTGCCCACTCACACGACCACCAGCCACTTGCTCTGCTTTGCCAGGCCCAGCAGCGTGAAGAGGCAAACCAGGAGCTCCAGCAGCAGCAGGAGGACGTAGGCCAGCCACCTGCAGGGGTCACAGGGCATCCCTGAAGCAGCGGCCACGGCAGCCTGGGGCAGGGGTGTGGCTCCCAGGACGCCAGCCGTGCCACGCTGAGCTGTGGCTGAGTGTGTTGGACTGTACCCAAGCGCTGAGCAGGGATGGCGCCTGGGCTCTCGGAGCCAGGCCTCCCCAATCCCATCCTGCCAGGTGGCACCAGCTAGGACCTCCCCGCACATCTGGGGTGTCAGGAGGCAGAGGCAGCCCCTGTCTGCCCCTCCAGCCACCAGCCGTGAATCGTCCCAAGCACTCCTCGCCAGGCAATGGAGTGACCCCTGGGAGGTGCTTAGGGAACTGACAGCCCATGGTGCACTTCAGCAGTAGCTTCACTCTGGTTTCCAGTGTGAGTTGGAAACAGGAATGAGGGGCCACAGTAATCCTCCACCCGCAAGTGCCAGGATCCCCTGTGGGCACTGCTTCGTGTCCCAGCTGCTCCACTTCCCATCCAGCTCCCTGACTGTGGCCTGGGAAAGCAGTGGAGGATGGCCCAAAGCCTTGGAATCCTGCATCTGTGTGGGAGACCCAGAAGAAGCTCCTGACTCCTGGCTTCAGATGGGCTCAGCTCCAGCCATTGTGGTCCTTTGCGAAGCAGATGGAAGATCGTCTATCTCACTTTCAAATAAATTAAAACTGCAAAATCTCTTTTAAAAAGAGAACCAGTATGACTGCAAACTTCCCGTGATCAAGGAAGACAATGTCCATGAGGTCCCCACATGGCCCACACGTGACTGACCACGTTCAGCACCTCCTGGAACCATGGCACCTGCTTGCTTCTCAAAGTCACTTCTGGGCATCTGTCCCACCCTGACTCCCTCCTCAGCTGCCCCTGCTGACCCTGAGAGTAGGCACAGTGTAGGCGGGAGTCGTGCAGCCCTGGGCACAGCTCTAGCACAGCCCATGGCCCAGCCTGGCCCTGCCTCCCCCTCTCTTGTCTGTCCCTCACCAACACACATACACAGTGTGTCAACCTCTTCCAGCTCCACCTGTTGGCCCCCAGGAGCACAGAATCCAGGCCTCAGCGTGCCATGGGCAGGGTCCCCAGGGGGCTGTGAGAGCAAAAGCTAGCCTGCCATGAGAACACCGCCCCGCTTGCTGGCTGCTGGGCAAGGTGGCTTCCCCGGGTGGCCACTCGCTCGGCGTGTCCCTGCCAGGACCGGGCTGTCCTGGTCGGCCTTCCCTGAAGCCATGCTCACCTTTCCCGGTTGGCCTGTTTCCCTCCTGGTCCCACACTCACTGCGGGACAAGTCCCCGTGGGCTCTTGCTGGTGGCTGTGTCCCCACCCGTGGCACTCGCCACTGCCTAGTGTGATTCCCATTTCACAGGGATGGGAGGGGCCACAGCAGAGGGTGAGCACACACATGCCAGCAGGTGCCAAGCAAATGTTGGCAGGATGAAGGCAGGCGTGAGTGAGTGAGTGAGTGAGGGGGTGGAGTGGCAGAGTGAGGGCCGAGGGAGCTATGTGGGAATACGGTCTACCCTGTGCCCCCCATCACAGCTGCCACGCGGGACTGGGTCTCCCACACTCTGGGAGAGCTGAGTGTCAGCCCAGCCCCTGGCTGACAACCAAGGTGCCCAGTGCAAGGAGGCCCTCACCTGTACTCCTCCACGAAGGCCACCTCCTCAGCCACCTGCAGGGGGCTCAGGGGCACGCCCTGCCAGAAGGCCAGCCCCTGCAGCTGCAGGGCCACCGCCTCGGCCTGCCGCCGGGCGCCCCGGGCAGCGGCCACCAGCTCCGTGCGCTGGGCAAGCACCTCCTCCAGCGTGGTCAGCTCTGTCCTCACCGCCTGGTCTAGCCTCTCCACCGTCTCTGATGCCTGGTGGGGAGTGCAGGGTCTTAGCTGTGTGGGTGCATCCTTGAAGGAGCCCCAGGTGGAGGGAGGGGGCGCTGGGGTCTGAGTTTTGAGGCTAGAGCCTGGGCCTAGGGCTGGATCCTGGGTCTTGGGGCTGGAGCCTGGGCCCTGGGGCTGGAGCCTGGGCCCTGGGGCTGCAGCCTGGGCCTTGGGGCTGGAGCCTGGGCCCTGGGGCTGGAGCCAGGGTCTTGGGGCTGGAGCCTGGGCCTGGGGCTGGAGACTGGGTCCTGGGGCTGGAGCCTGGGTCTTGGGGCTGGAGACTGAGTCCTGGGGCTGCAGCCTGGGTCTTGGGGCTGCAGCCTGGGTCTTGGGGCTGGAGCCTGGGCCCTGGGTCTTGGGGCTGGAGCCTGGGTCTTGGGGCTGGAGCCTGGGTCTTAGGGCTGGATCCTGGACCTGGGGCTCGATCCTGGGCCTGGGGCTGGAGCCTGGGTCTTGGGGCTGGAGCCTGGGCCTGGGGCTGGATCCTGGGCCCTGGGGCTGGAGTCTGAGCTTGCTTGGGAGGGGCGGGTAGGGGAGCAAGCAACAGGCCCTGAGCTGACCCCCAGGGCAGAGATGGGTCCTCGTGTGGTCTCTGCTGGACCTGCAGTGCCAGGGGAGGCCCTCCATTTGCATTCAGTGCAGTCCAGACCCGCAGTCTCACTGGGTGGGGGTCGCCTGGCTCTGAGTTGCACCCCTTGGTCCCTGGGCAGAGCTCCCCTCAGCTTTGCATAGGCCCGGGTTCCCTCACCAGGTGGTCGATGGCGCTGAGTGTGTGGTTGGCATGCAGCAGTGCAGAGCTGAGTTGGGACACCCCATCGCTGGTTTCACTGTTGCCATAGAAACCGATGCCAATCCCGATGCTGAGAGGAGCAGGAGGGAGGGGGAAATCAGCAGGTCCCGGGACCCTGGGGTCCCCACTCCTCCCCTCCACCTCCTCTCTTCCCCTCCTAGACCAGGCTCCAGCCCACCCCCCCATCGGTCTAGTCTGTCATGGGAAAACCTCAGCTGCAGCCTGGCCCCCCACCCGTCACCAAGGCAACAGGGAAGGCCTCACTCCCCCGGCTGCGGGGACGTCATTGTGATGCTAATGGTAGGCGGGGTGGGGGGGAGAGAGCCCCCGATTTAACTCGCACCTCCCTGGAGTGGGGGCAGCCCTGTCCTGCCCAGCCCTGGGAGGGAAGGCCCTGCCCTCCCGCAGCCGCTCTCTGCCCCCACAACCCCCACCATTGGCTGATCCTCCAGTGCCCAGTGTCCTCTGCTCTGGAGCCCTGGGGTCAGGTGCTCCCCGCCCCACCTCCCTAGGGTTCCTCGGAGTGCAGCCGCCTTGTCTCCAGGGCAAACCATGCATGGAGCTCCCAGCCTGGTCTCAGCCAGCCGGCAGGGAATGTGGGAGGGAGGGTGGCCCACAGGCTGGGGGTGGAGGGGGCGCCCAGCCAACACACAGAGCTCCATTGTAGGGCCCAAGCTCCCCCCACACCCCGTCTGTGCCCCCACAGTGGAGGGGCGAGAGCTGGACACGGTTCCCAGCCTCCGGCCTCGCGGGCCCCAGCCCAGCCCTTGGGTCGGGCGCCCGGTGCCCCCACCCCATTGTCCAGAGTCCCACAAAGCTCCCCTTGTCCCAGGGCTCTGGGGACTGGGTCCTTTGTCTGCCTCCGCCCCCACCTCCGGCCCCGTCCACCACAGCTTTCGTTGGCTTGGATGCAGGGAGCCCAGCCCCCAGCCACCCCCAAACAAGTTGGGGGCCGCAGGGAGTGCTGCTGGCAACTCCCAGCTAGCTAGCTGCGGGATCCAGCAATGCCAGGTGGGGCAGCTGCCCAAGACCCCAAGGGTGCTGTTGCCAGTCAGGGGCCTGGGGTGGGGGGCCCAGAAGCAGCCCCCCACTCCCTGAGGGGCCCGGACCTCCACTCTACCTCCTCTCCTCTCTCTCCCTGTCAGAACTGGGCAGGACCCCTGATGCCAGAAGGAAGTGGAACCTGTTCAGCTCGGCCTGGGCAGCCGGCCTGTGCCCTGACCAGGGGTAGGTGGTCACCTGCTGCTGGCTGAACGCGTGGGAAGTGAGGCAAGGGCACCTGAGGAGGCCACAGGAAGAGGACAGGTGGCAGCCATGCACTGCCCTTGCTGATTGGAGACGGGGGCACGGGAAGGCCCATTAGCTATCTGTCTCCCCCTGAGGCCTCACAGAGCCACGCCTGCCCCTGGAACCTCAGTTTACCCATCCGCCCAATGGGGACAGTTTTTCCTGCTAAGAGGCTGCGATGGGACCCAGTTGCTGTCTGCTGGCCTGCTCACCACCCTGCCCCTGGATGCTCAGGGGTTGGGGGTGCTGCCTCCGCTCCCCACCCACCCCGGGGCCCCATTACCAGCCGACGAGAAGGGCAGCAATGCAGCTCCAGATCACGCAGCCTCCCCCAGATTGGGGGCTCTTGGTCCCCGGGGGCTCGGGGGGTCGGCAGCAGCAGAAGCGGATGAGGTAGACAGCGATGAAGATGAGGCTTAGGCCCAGGCCCAGACCTGCTAAGGCTGCCACCAGCAACAGGGCCTAGGGAGGGGCGGGGTGGGCCGGGGGCCACATCAGGCATGTCCTGGACTTGGGGCTCCCCCTCGCTGCAGGGCCTGGGGGGCTGGGTCAGGACGGCACAGTGGAGGCATTGCTAGCCAGAAGGGGGGCGCAAGCCTCCTGCAAGCTGGCAGCTGGGGTGCCGGATTTAGTGCCGAGGGATTGAGGGGAGCCCCTGTTTGGGGGTGCTCAGCCTTACTCTGCCCTCCACAGGCTGCGTGACCTTCAGCAGGGCCTCCTACTGCTGGGCCTGGCTTGCCTCCTCCCTCAGGTAGGAGCGTGTCCCCAAGACCTACCGCCCCCCAAGCCCAGGGCTCTGTGGGACCCCGGATTGGGGAACTACTCCTGATGCTGTGTGCAAAGTGGGGGAGGAACCTCCCCATCCCTCCTCCTCGCTGCGTGAGCCTTTCACCCAGGCCTGTGGCTGTGTGGGGGCCGTGAAGATGGGGCACAGAGAGAGACGGACACAGGCAGTGAGGCATAGCCGCAGAGAGGGGCGATGACTAGAAATGGCAGTGTACAGAGATCCCAGGGGTCAGTGAGGGCATGGCAAAGGTACATGGTGCTGGGGTGAGCTCGGGAGGCTGGCGGGGAGCATATGGGGCCCTCTGCCTTGCGGGACCTTGGGACCATCCTGCGCAACCCCCCAACACCCCGAGGGCCCCAAGGGGGGCCAGGGTTTCCCCTGAGCCACACAGCGTACAGGGCAATGCCTGGCTTGGAAGCTCCCCTCTGTCCTCACACCTGTGTGTGAGACACGTGTGCACACTGTCTGTGTTTCTGGCATGAGACCCAATCTGTGTGCCCTGAGTGGAGACGCCGTGTCGTGGGCACACCTGTATGAGGGCACCTTAGGCCCCTCATGTGCCCTGAGCACCTGACCACCAGTCTGGTGGCGTGTGTGTGGGTATTCATGTGTGCTGTGTGTGTAACTGCACACCTGTGCCCCAGGTAGCAGGAATGTGCTAGGGGCTCGCGACTGTGTGGCCGTGCATGTCCCCTGCACTGACCCTGACTGCGGCCGTGGGGAACCGCAGGACCCCTGGGCGGCCTGGAGCTGGCGGGGAGGTGGCCTTGGAGGCTGCGGTTGTGTAACCGAGGCTGTGGGCGAGGGGATGGCCATGCCCGCGCGGCGGGGAGAAGGGGTGGATGGAGGATGCGGGAGAGCTCAGGGCTGGGCTATAGCCGTGACCCAAATAGCTCTGGATGCAGCGCGCGCCCAGCCCCCGCCCCCGCCGGGGACCCCCAATCCCTCCCAGCTCTTCCAAGCCCCAGCCCCCTTTTCCGGGACAACACAGGACACAGGGGAGGGGCCAGAGGGCCTGCCCCCCAACACACACACACACACACACACACACCCCTGCTCTGGCCAAGCGTTTCTCCTCATTAACGTCAAAGTCAAGGATTTGAATTAAACTGGGTCGGGGCGGCTGCCCCAGGCTGGGTCCCCTTCCCCTGGGGGCCGCGGGGCTCTCACTGCAGCCCCACCCTCAGGACCGAGCCCCCGGCTCCCAGAGCCTTTCCTTGCCCAACTTCTCCCCCTGCCCTCCCTCCCGCAGCCCCCTGGCAGCCCCTCCTTCCCGGGACAGGCTGCCAGCGCCCTGCCCGCCTGCCCGCCTGATCCTAATCCCCCTCCCCCCTTCCCTGAACCCGGCCGCCCCCCGCCCTTCTCTGAGCCCCGACCCGGGTCCCACCCTAACTGGGGCAGGTCCACCTGCTCCCATCCCACGGGGCGGGGTCCTCTCCTGTGACACCCAGAAGACCTGCCCTCAGGCTGCCTTCCCAGCCAGTCCTCGGACAGCCCTTTACTTAGGGAGTCGGGGGTCCAGCAAGCCCCCCATTTAAAGGTCCAAGGGCCTAGTCTCCCTGCGCCCGCCCCAGAGGTAACCCCTCAGGTGTGGGTGCCCTACACTCCTTCCCCCTCGGAGACCCCAAAGTCCAGGCTGGGCCGCCGCCTGGGTCAACCCTGGGTCTGAGACCCGCGCCTCTCCTCCCCGGCCCGGCCCCAGATCCCCTCGCACCTGCTGGTACCCCTGCTCCTGGGGCGCGAAGCCGCTGGGCACCGGGCGGAGCTGGAAGTCGGTGCGGGGCAGCTGGTGCAGGAGATGCACCCAGGCCGAGGGCCGGTAGCCCGGGGGCGCCCCCATGGCCCCCGGGGAGGGGGCAGCGGGGCGGACGCCGGGCCGCGGAGCCTCGGGAGCCTCGGGAGCCGAGCGGGGCGCGGGCGGCGCGGGGTCTGGCGGGGCTGGGGGAGCGGGCGCAGGGGGAGGGGAGGGGCGGGGCCTAGGGGCGGGGCGGGGCCAAGGGGCGGAGAGAAGGCGGGACCTGGGCTGGGGCGGGGCGGAAAAGGGCGGGGCCTGGGCGCACGGTACAAGGCTGGAGCCAGGACCGGGGCGGAGCCTGAGCGCAGGGCGGGTCCAGGCGGCGCGGGGCGGAGCCTGGGCGAGGGGCGGAGCCCGAACGCGGGGCGGGGCCTGGAGGCGCTGGACGCTGCTGCCCCTGGCGGCGGCGACGGGCACTGCGCGCTCCGCCCCTGCCCCGCACCAGCCATCGGCCACTCACTCTGGTGCCAACTGGAGCCTCTGGTCCCACGGTCCCTGGCTCTCACGTGCGCTCACTCTCAGGCGGCATGGGTTCCGGGCGCCAAGCCCCTTTAGAGAACTGTGCTAGCCCACACCCACTCAGCCCAGAGCCCAGATGCCTGGGGTTCGGCCATGCTGACAGTACTGCATCAGCGTCCCCTCCAGCTCCTGGCTTAGACAACGGCCCAAGTCCTTGGGCCCCAGCACCAGCCAACACACATACTGGTGGATGCAGCTGCCTGGTCAGTTGAGTCCTCTTCTACCCTTGCCCCCAGGGCTGTGCCAAACCCTGAATGCTGTAGGTGCTTCACCCCCAGGGTTGTGCCCCGCCCCCCCAGAGCAGTGTCTGTGCCCCCCAGGGTTGTGCCCCGCCCCCAGGACTGTGCCTCTGGTGTGCTGACCCCAGGACCGCCTCACTGGTGTCTTCCAGGGCCGCCTGCGGAGGTTGGCTTTGTACAGGTGGCTGTTGCTGCCTGCTGTGGGGCAATGGTTGACGTTTGGGAAGGGGCGCCCAGCAATACCAGCTGTTCCACGTTTCCAAGAGTAGGCAGGAAATCTGGGTATTTTTAAAAGCAAAATCCCTCAGCTCTTAAATGTTAAAACCTAATTCAAATACAGAAAAAAAAAAAGGCACTGTGTGTGGGGCAACGAAAGCCCCTTCCCGTGGGCAGGTGCTGGCTGGCTCCCAAGCTCTGCTCTCTCTAGGGGAAGGAGCACGAGGAGGAGCAGCTGGAGGAGACTGGGGCCAGGACACCTCCTGTGGGAAGCCCTCCCGTCAGGGGGCCAGGGCAGGCCGAGGGGATGGCTGGGTGGGTGTGACCAGCGGCAGGCCTGGGGGTGTTGACTGGATGGTGACCAGGGGCCCAGGTCAGCCCACCGAGCTCTAAGCCTCGTCTTTGATAGCAGTCAATAACCGTGCCATGTGGCCGGTCGTGACTTGCTGGCCTGCCTGTGTCACACATGTGGATTGATTGTCTACCCTGCCCCAGGTCCTACCTTACTCTCTGGGGAATGGGGACAAGTCTCTGATGGCTGCCTGTCACATCCCTGCCATGGGCAAAGCAGAAACTAAGCCACGAGGAGGTGAGGCCGGTCTCCCCGCAGGGGTGAGGCCATGGCCATGAGGAGGTGAGGCTGGTCTGCCCGCGGGGCGGTGTGCGGCCATGGCATGTGGAGGTGAGGATGGTCTGCCCAGGGGGCGAGGCCATGACCCCTGGAGCAGCAGGCGGCGAGCATGGTGGTGCTCCAGCAGGTGTTGGTCCCTGTGGCCACACTGCCAGCCCTGGAGCCCCTCTCTGCCTGCCGGCCCACTGCCATGTCCCCATCCCTACAGCGACCTCAGGGCTTCCACGGATCCCTGTGAGGCCGAGAGCGTGCCCGTGGAGCGCGTTCCAGCCAGAGCACCAATTCAGTTCACTGCTCTTGACAGAGACTTTTTTCCTCATGGCCCCTCTCCCTCCTAGGGGGAGAAGAAGGTAGTTGAATGAACTCTCGGATACACAGGAAGCGCTCTGGCCAGCCTAGTCTCTCCCCACATGTGTCTACCTGTCCATCAGCTCCACTCCATCTGTTCACCCGCTGGAGTGCCTTCCAGGTGTCAGGCCCTGTGGTGACCGGTCCCAGGCATCTGTGAATACAAAAAGGACACTCCTGTGGGCCTGCATGGGACACCCCTACATGCCGGGACATGAGGCGATGGGCTCATGTGGCAGGCAGGAAGGCACAGCCCTCGCACAAACGAGAGAATACACACCCAGGAGCAGCCAGCGAGGGGGCTCTGATTCCTGCGTCACTGGCAGGACCAGCAGCATCCACACAGAAGCACCGTGTCAGGTGTGTCTGTGTGAGGGCTGTCTGGAAGAGCTGGGTACAGTGAGCTGGGCTCTGGGGTGGGGCAGCACCCGCCCGCCAAGGGCCTGGACAGCAGAGGGCAAAGGAGGGACCTGTCCCTGCCTGCTCCTGGGCCGAGGCCCCCGGACCTGCAAGGCCTGGCCCTGCGTTCAGGGTCCTTCACCGGCACCAGGTGTGTCATGGGCCTTCTCCACGTCTGTGACTCTGCGGGCCAATTGGCGTAAGATTCCATCTGAGAAGTCCAAGTCAGTGTCTGCGTCGGCATCACCGTGTACACTGTTGTCCGCATCCATGCCTGCGGATCATCTACGTCTACAGATGACGACACTCACACCCGTGCTGCTCCTCTGCCATGCCTTCAGCCTTGTGCCTCTCTCTTGTCGCTTCTGAGTCTGTTGAACAAGGCCTGGGTCAGGCATGCGCAGTGACCTGCTAGCACCGCTGTTAGCTTGTCCAGCCTACGAAGATGGAGCGGGTGTAACCTACACCCGCTTGTGAGCGTAAACCTACACCCTCTCCGACAGTGACCCACGGGCCTCCCCACCGTGCTTCTTGGAGAAGCAGCAGCTCCTGTTGAGACGGTTTGCGGCATCTTTAGTCCTGCAGCCTCAGGCGGGAAGCAACTTGCTTGTTGCCCTTCAGGGAAGGAATCAGAAACCAGGTGCATCCACGCAGGCCAGCAGCACTCAGAAGTCAGCGATGCCACGCGCCCGGGTCACAGAACGGCTGTGGCAATGCCAAGGCAGCCAGCCTCAGGAGCGGGTGCTGGGCACTGGCTGCCATGTAGCTGCTGTTCCCGGCAGGCAGCCCCAGAGCCGGTGGCAGGAACGCCAGCTTCCCCCAGCAGCGGGTGGGCTGCAGGAAGTTTCTGGAAGGTGGGCATTGCTTTGTGCCCTGAAGATGGCCAGGCTGTGTCGCAGGCTGCACCCGTGGCCTGCCTGTTCCCCTGCGTTCCACTGTGAGCACATTTCACTGAAAGGCTGACGATGTGCAGCCTTGAGCACTGGCAAGAATGCGGTGGTGTCTGCCGGGTCCGTGAAGTGAATAAAGAGAAGTGGACGCGGATGGCAGCACAGAAGTATAGCTGACAAAGGAAAACATGTTTTAAAGTCATGTGCATTTATTTGAAACACCGAGTGACCCAAAGAGAACCAGAATCCTCCGTCCACGGGCTCACTCCCCAAGTGGCTGCAATGACTGGGGCTGGGCCACGTCAAAGCCAGGATCCCACATGGGTGCAGGGGCCAAGCACTTGGGTCATCTTCTGCTTCCCCGGGTGTATTAACCGGGAGCCAGACAGGAAGTGGAGCAGCCAGGACTGGAACAGGTGCCCACAGGGCTGTCAGCATTGCAGGCAGCAGCGTAACCCATTGTGTCACGACGCTGGCCTCTGAGCAAAGATAAATATTAACGACAAACCCAAGTGGGAGGGCTCTAGGTATTCACCGTGACAGCCTGAACATTTTTTTTTTAAGATTTATTTTTATTACAAAGTCAGATATACAGAGAGGAGGAGAGACAGAGGAAGATCTTCCGTCCGATGATTCACTCCCCAAGTGAGCCGCAACGGGCCGGTGCGCGCCAATCCGATGCCAGGAACCTGGAACCTCCTCCAGGTCTCCCACGCGGGTGCAGTGTCTCAATGCATTGGGCTGTCCTCAACTGCTTTCCCAGGCCACAAGCAGGGAGCTGGATGGGAAGTGGAGCATCTGGGACATGAACCAGCTCCCACAGGGGATGCTGACACTACAGACAGCGGCTTTACCAGCTGTGTTGCGATGTTGGCAGCCTGTTCAATTATTACTGAATCATAAATGTGTGTTTTTTGTATGTGGGTTATAGTGCAACCCTACTTTACTTTTTGTCATTGTTGCTCAAATGATAGTCTTGGTTCTAACATTTTATTATGAGAGAAAAAACTTACAAATAAAATATGGATTTTTAAAATGTTCAGGCTGGGGATCCCATATGGGCGCCGGTTCTAATCCCGGCAGCTCCACTTCCCATTCAGCTCCCTGCTTGTGGCCTGGGAAAGCAGACCAGGATGGCCCAAGGCCTTGGGACCCTGCACTCACTGGGAGACCCAGAGGAAGTTCCTGGCTCCTGGCTTCAGACTGGCTGGGCTCTGGCCATTTTGGTCATTTGGAGAGTGACCCAGTGGGTGGAAGATCTTTGTCTCTCCCTCCTTCAAAAAAAACAAACAACAATAATGTGGGGGCTGACCTCACAGGGGCACAGCCCACCCCACGGAGGTCACTCGCACTGCCAAATGTGGCGAGGGGGTTAGAACAGGACACGCGTGGCCACAGCCAGGACTCAAGAGGGCTCTGCTGTGTGGGCAGCTTCCCTACCTGTGAGCAGGGCCCCAACAAGCCCTCCACATAGGGGACACGGAAACCTCGCTGTCCCATACACTCCAGTGGGAGAGCTTCAAGAAGGACCTTCAGATTGCAGCGGGGCGAGCTGAGAGCAGTTTCTCTCTCTGGCTTCACGCTCTTCCCTGCCTGTCCCATCCACTCGCTGGGTCACTGGGTGGTTCTTAACTCACACGTTGTGGCCTACGGTTTTAGGGCCTGGGACGGCCCAGGAGCACGGCGCTGGCGGCAGACAAGAGTCTCACTGCTGTGCTGACCACAGCAGAGTGTCCCCAGCCAGACCTGGCAGGTGTATCAGCGGGGGACTCCGCCCCTTGTCCGGTCACCAGCAGACCCTGCCCCCACCGTCCAGCCCTGATGACCTTAGGGCCATCAACAGCTGTCCCTGAGGGTTGAGTTTCCCATTGCATAAGCCACCCAGACACAGAAGCCCACACAGCCAGGGGTTCCTCTCACAGTTTCCAGATCAGATTGGGCAAGTCCACAGTGGCCTCCTGGGGCTGGGGGTCCGGAAAGGCGGAGTGGCTGCTGCTGCCTGTGGGGTCTCCCTGGAGGGAGGACCATGCCTTGGAGGTGGACAGCGGGGCTGGCTGCACCACAGGGAAGGCGCTGAATCCCGCGGCAAACAGCAGCACGTTGTGGGAGAACAAAGCCTTGGGACCCTGCACCTGCGTGGGAGACCTGGAAGAAGCCCTTGGCTTTGGATCAGCTTGGCTCCGGCGGTTGGCAGCCACTTGGGGAGTGAACCAGCGGGCAGCAGATCTGTTTCTCTTTCTCTCTGTAAACTTGCCTATTGAATAAAAGCAAACACATTTTAAAAAAATTGTAATAGATAGGACCAGTGGCGTTCACAACAATCTGCCTCTAGAAGGCATGCCTGCCACTCCAGAATGACTCAGTGACACCCCCTGTGTGACTTAGTCACCCCAAGTGCTTCAGCCTCGGCTCGCAGCGTCCCGTGGGAGCACGGCGTGCTCCGCTGCCATTGAGGGAACAAGAGAGCAGAGACTGCACACCCGCGTCTTCACTGTGATTCTGAAGTCTCACTCCAGCCAGTGAGAGCCCAGCCCAAGTGCACGGCTGGCTGATGTGAGACGGGTCAGGAGCACAGGGCCGCTGTGGGCGCCGCCTGCCTAAGCCGCCGAGGGAGCAGGAGTCAGCGGGGAGAGTGGGATGAGGACCGGGGAGCTGGCTGTGGGTGACACAGTGTCGGGGGAACAATTCCACCTGTTCTGGGAAGCTGGAGCTCCACGTGGGAGACAGAAGCAGAGCCTGGATATTGAGCGGGACCCGAGGGACACCAAGGAAAGATGGTGGAGCTATTGCTAAGAGAGCAGGGACAATCCCATGCTGGGTCTGGCCTGATCCCGCGGACATGTCATGGAGTCACCACGGGCAGGGAGGACAGTAGCTCCCTGTTGCCAGCAGTCACAGGCAGGCCTGGAACTGGGTCCCCTATGTGGGTGTGCTGTGTTAGACCTGGTTCATAGGAGAGAAGGCTGAGACACACATGAAAGAAACAAAGCCAAGTTGGATCAAGACACAGAGAGGGAGATCTGCTGTCCACCGCTTCACTCCCCCAGTGGCCACAGCAGCCGGAGCTGAGCTGGTCCAGAGCCAGGAGCTTTTTTTTTTTTTTTTTAATCTCCCACACGGATGCAGGGCCCCAAGGCTTTGGGCCGTCCTCAACTGCTTTCCCAGGCCACAAGCAGGGAGCTGGATGGAAAGTGGAGCAGCCAGCACTTGGACTGCCGATCCCATGAGGGCTGGATTTCCACTGGGACTGATACTGTGTCCTTACATTTAGGAAAGACATTTTAACCGAAGAGGTGCAGATGGACCAGGCAGGAAGTTGTTGACTCTGGGCCAGAGACAGACTCTTGGACTGAGTGCCAAGGAGGCCAGGATTGACAGGCGACAGGGCGTGACGGGAATGCTGGCCTGGAATGCTGGGAATGCTGGCGGGAATACTGGAGCAAGTCTGACTTTCAGAATGCCTGCCCAACGCCCAACTGCAACCACTAGAAAAAGACCCCCCAATAAAGGACATCTGTGTAGAGGTCTTGGGGTGTCTCCAGAACAGAAGTGGTTTGAGTTTCCAAAAAGCAGAAATGGAAGGAAACCCGGATGGGGAGTCTGGAACCACAAGTTTACTGATTGTGAAAGTGAATGCGGAAGGACGCGGAGCTGAGTGGAAGCCGGTGGGAGGATTTCAACAGAACGCTAGGAAAGGCGGAACAGCTGGTGGGACAGCAGAGCAGTGACCACCACGACAGGCACTGGACGGGAGGGAGCCGGTCTCAGCTGCAAGCCCGGAGGGCAGCAGCAATGTCAGAAGTGCTGCGGAACCGGCCCGGCCCTGGTGGCTGTGGCCCCTGGGGAGATGGAAAACCAACAGATACCAGATTCCGCCAGGCTAGGCTGGGGAGGGTAACCTGACAGTCGCTACATTTACCGAGTCCAGGAAAGCGTCCAAGCTGACCAGCACACATCCAGGGCGGCACTCGGGGCAGCCCGAACCGGCGACTGGGTGGGACAAAGGTCAAAGCTGAGGGCGTCGGGAGGGGACAGGCACCTATCTTGGCTGTGCTCATCTGTTCTAGAGTTTTCTGATGCTGAAAGCTTGGTCCCCCAGCAGGAGCTGAGCACACGGACTAGGTGTGAGGGAAGAGCAAGTTCCACCTGCTGGCAGGTGAGCAGGTGTTAGGCTGTGGTCTCAAGGATGACCAGGGATTTCCAACTGGGATCTCACAGGGTCCCACGGCCTGGACACTCTGAAGGCAACAGAGCGGTGCGTGGCGGGCACTTGAAGGACGCAGTGTGGTGCTGAGCAGCCGCCAAGCTGAATGGGCCATGCTCGTGGCCCCCTGGCTCCCCAACTCCGTCTCCACTCCGTCATCACATAGTCAAATCTGTGGCCCAAGCAGCTTACCCAAGGCCGCTTTCTGGAATTCACCAGACACTGAATTTACCAGAATCTGCCGGAATTTTACCAGACTCACAGGCTGAGTTGTCAGAATACAAAAAAAAAAAAAAAAAAAAAAGAAGGAAGGAAGGAAAGACACAGTTGATCTTTTTGCGGTTGGTGACAGTGGCTGGGGACTGGACACCGAGCTTGGCTGTCTCTCCCTCTGCTGTGCCCTCGTCCCTGCCCTGAGTGTGCATGGCGGCCGCCACACAGGTTGTGTTCCTGGGTCATCGGATTCTGCCCCGAAGTCCCCATGGCAGATTGAGACCTGTGTGGCCCTGGGTCAGGCAGGGCACAGTGGGACTCCGTGGATTGGACTCCGCTGGTCCAGGGGCTGCAGGTGGTGGGGTGGCAGCCGTGGGAAGGTGGGAAGGTGGGAGGGAGGGCAGGTGGGGGTCAGACTCCCGGCCCCAGCCCCTTGGGGATCCACACTGAGCACCCCATCCAGCCTGCTCCCCAGGGCTCCCCAGGGCTCCCCAGGGCTCTCAGGGCTTGCACTCACATCCCAGGGCCACCGGCATCTCCCGCCTGACAGAGGGGTTCCTGACACCGGTGGCCATGGCACCTTCGCTCACATCCCAGGGCTCTGTCTTCGAGGGGCAAGCAGATCCACCAGCTCCCCTTAGGGGCGAGCAGGTCCCCTAGCTGGGGTCCTTCCCAAGACAGGGTACACACAGGGCTAGATTCCTGCTCAGATCCTGGGAGACTGAGCCGCCGTGCCCCTCAGGAGTGGAAGACCCGGGTCTGGGGGCTGACATGCCCACTCGGGAGTGGAAGACGTGCGTATGGGGGCTATGGAAGACCCGGGTGTGAGGGGCCGCCCGTGCCCATTTGGGAGTGGAAGATGCTGGTCTGAGGGCCGGAATCCCCACTCGGGAGTGGAAGACGTGGGTCTGGGGGCCGTGGAAGGCCTGGACCTGAGGGGCCGCGGTGTCCGAAGCACTCGGGACTGTAAGGAGCACCGCCCACAGTAGCAAGCTTGTCTCTGAGGCTGCAGGAGCGCACCAGTCCTCGGGGCGTGGCGCCAGGACGTCAAGGCGTCAGGGCGTCAAGGCATCGGTGCTCAGGGCATCATGGGTTAGGATGGCGTGGCCTCAGGCGTCACGTCTCTGGGCGGTACATTATCAAAGCCTCCCCACAGCCTCACAGAGTCCTTACATCATGGTCCCACTGTGTCCTGATCGCCACCTCGGTGCACCATGAACCGCGGCTTCCGGCTGCTCGCTGCGTGAAGCGGTGGGGCCAGTGCGTGCCCCCAGAGAGGCGAGGAGGGGATCCGGGAGTAACCTGGTCTCAGAAAGGGATATTGCCCACCTGTTGGGGTCGGGGTCGTGTGGGGGACCCTGCTTGGAGCCCCTGTGAGGCTTGTGAGGCACAGCCCAGGTCCTTCCCAAATGCAGGCTAGGATGGAGGCCCCAGGCCCTGCCAGTTCAGAGGGAGCTGAGGGAGAATGGGCCGGGCCGCTGGTCATCGGAGCACACCTCTGCTGAGGGCCGTCCCAGGGCTGCTTCCTGGACCCAGTGGCCATCATGGGTAGAACCCAGAGCTGCCTCGGTGCTGGGACCTGCCAGAGTCTGCAGCCACCAGTGCTGGCTTCGTGCCCTGTGCCTGTCTGCTGCAGGGCTCTCCGGGTCCTTGTGTTTGCCGCACACAGAGCCCCAGTACTAGCAGTGGATGGGGGATACGCCCATGTCCGCCCGCCCAGGGCTGAGGCTGCTCCGGGGCCTGCTGTCCGGCCACAGTGTGGACACCCCCAGCATCCGCTCGGCCCACCACCTGTCGCCGTGACAGTCGCCGGGGCTGCCGTGTGGAGCTGCAGGTTGAGACACAGCCTGCTTTGTAAGCATGTACAAACGAGCGCCAGCTCCAAGCCTGGCGGCTCCGCTTCCAGTCCAGCTTCCCCCTCATGCACCAGGGAAAGCAGCCAAAGATGACCAACTAGTATTTTATTTGAAAGGCAAAGTTAGAGATCTTCTGTCTTCTGGTTGACTCCCCAAGTGGGCCTGTGTTGTGCTGGTCCAGGGCCAGGGATGCCAGACCGCTGGTGTTGCCAATAGCGTGGGCATCGTGGCTTCAGTGGACTTACACTTGGACTGGGCTGGACAGCTGTGGTTGGGGACCCCTGGGGAGAGGGACATCTTGTAACTCCTGGGCTCTCACACACAAACGGCAGCTGTGATGGTCCCCACACCTGAGGGGCCCAGGCCAGGTGTGTCCTCCTGCTGCAGGACTAGGGTCCCCACATCGCAGCCGCCATGCCTCTCAGGGCTCCCGCCCGCTCTGTTCCCTGGGAATGTCTGGGCGTCCAGATTCACCATCATCAGCCACTGAAACCTCCATGTCTCTTTTTTTTTAAAGATAATTATTTTTATTTTTAATGATTTTTTATTTTAATGATAGTTAATTAGGGTGCAAAAGGTCAAGGAATACAGGAAGGTGGGTGAGACCATCATTTCACACTCCCTTTTCTCCTTCCTGCATTCGGGGGGAAGAGGGGAGATAAGAGAAGTTACACCCAGGCCGCCACGTCTCTTAGGGCTGCCTGCCTCCTGCTCTCCCCGTACCCCCTTGCCCCAGGATGTCTTAGTGTCCCCGATATTCTCGGCACATCCCTGAAGGGAAGCAGCACGGGGCTAGGGTGGGCGTCCCGGAGACCAGCTCTTGTGCCGCAGGGCTGGAGAACACAAAAGGCAGAGCCCTGGCTGCCCAAGCCCAACTGTTCGTGTGGCCCAGCACAAAGTGCGCTGATGTCAACAGGAAGTGGGTGCAGGGGTGTGGGCAGGAGGGGGTAACCAGGGAAGGGTGTGTCTTGGAGCATTCTAGAAACAGCAGGCGAGATTCGGGCTTTCAGGAAACACATTTGGAAGAAGGCCCTTTAGCTCTTCAGGAGGCGCCCAGAGACTGGGGACGCTAAGAGCTTGGAGGTGACCAGGGATTGGGAAGCTTAGAGACTGGGGTGATCAGATACTGGGGTGATCAGTGTCACAACTGATTGAACCGAGCAGGAGGAGATGGTTTACAGAGAAATGATTTTATCGCTCTCTACTGCAGCCGTCCTCCACACTTGCAGGTTGATGTACTTTGCTTAGGAATATACAGCCTTTTATAAACTCAAAGCCAAGCTGTCCTACCAAGCTTTTGTTCATCATCTTGGGTGAAGCTAGCAGGTTCTGGAATTGTTTTTTCTCAGGTTAATTGAAACTATAGAAAGCCAGAAAGAAGAGATTGACATAGAAACTTGGTATGCTTTGATCCGCTGTTTACAGCTGGAGGAAGGCTAGCGCTGGGGACACCTTCTGGGAGGCAGGCAGGAGAGATGGTGTTCCAAGGTCACTCACGACTCCAGGTGTTCCTGGCTTGTGAAGAGTTGCCCTATCCTCTGATGCACTCAGCTCCTTCACTCAGAGTGTGGGGACGCCCAGAGACTGGGGTCTGAGGTGGAACAGGCAGTCCTAGCGAGGCAGCAGACTCCTGGCACTTGACTTCAGATTGGCACAGCTCCGGCCATTGTGGTCACTTGGGGAGTGAACCATTGGATGGAAGAACTTCTTCTCTGTCTCTCCACCTCTCTATATATCTCACTTTCTAATAAAAATAAAATAAATCTTTTTTTTTTTTTAAAAAAAGAAGGATATGCGTGAAGCTTATATGAACAAGGCCAAGCTGGAGTCTTGCCTGGAGGGACTGACAGGATCCACTTCCTCAGGCAGCCGTACCAGGTCTCCGACACGTCCGTGGTCCTCTCCTTGGGCAACAGTCGCAGCCTGGACATGGGCAGCATCGTGCACAAGGTCCGTGCCCAGTACAAGGAGATGGCCAACCGCAGCTGCGCCGAGGGCATGTACAGGTCCAGTATGAGGAGCTGCACAGGCAGCCTGGCATGCACAGCGACGACTTGCATTGCATGAAGACGGACGTCTCCAAGATGAACGGGAACAGCCTCATTCACCGAGGGTCTCCAAGGCCAGAGGGTGAGCCTGGAGGCCGCCATAGCGGACATGCAGCAGTGTGGGGAGATGGCCCTCAAGGGCGCCAACGGCAAGCTGGCCGAGCTGGAGGCCGTCCTGCAGCGGGCCAAGCAGGAAACGGTGTAGCAGCTGTGGGACTCCAGGAAGTCACGAACGTGAAGTTGGCCCTGGACATCGAGATCACCACCTGCCGTCAACTGCTGGAGGGCGAGGAGAGCAAGCTGGAATCTGGGAAGCCACACCAAGACCACCACTGGCTGCGCAGGTGGGCTGAGCTCTGCCTAGCCTCACAAGCCCTGGCCCCATCTACGGCCTCAGCTTCTAGTCCGGCTTTGGCCCTGGCGGGGACTACAGCTCCATCACCTGCAAGGCCATGGTGGTGAAGAAAGGATTGAGATCTGTGACGGGAAGCTGGTGTCTGAGTCCTCCAACGTCCTGCCCAAGTGAACGGCAGCCCCTCTGGCCACACCCTTCTTCCCGGAGCTGCCCGTGGGGCACCTGAGAAGGGCCCTCAGCCCACCCTGGGGAGGAGTCTGCTGCCCGGGTACTAGCACTGGGTCCAGTGTGCTGCCTGCTGGCTGTACCGGGTACTAGCACTGGGTACTAGCACTGGGTACTAGCACTGGGTCCAGTGTGCTGCCTGCCTGCTGGCTGCACTGGGTACTAGCACTGGGTACTAGCACTGGGTACTAGCACTGGGTCCAGTGTGCTGCCTACTGGCTGCTTCAGGTACTAGCACTGGGTACTAGTACTGGGTCCAGTGTGCTGCCTGCCTGCTGGCCGCACCGGGTACTAGCACTGGGTACTAGCACTGGGTCCAGCGTGCTGCCCGCCTGCTGACTATAGCGGGTACTAGCACTGGGTCCAGCGTGCTGCCCGCCTGCTGACTATACCGGTTACTAGCACTGGGTCCAGCGTGCTGCCCGCCTGCTGGCTGTACTGGGTACTAGCACCAGGTACTAGCACTGGGTCCAGCATGCTGCCCGCCTGCTGGCTGCACCGGGTACTAGCACTGGGTACTAGCACTGGGTCCAGTGTGCTGCCTGCTGGCTGCACCGGCTACTAGCACCAGGTAATAGCACTGGGTCCAGCATGCTGCCCACCTGCTGGCTGTACCGGGTACTAGCACCAGGTACTAGCACTGGGTCCAGCGTGCTGCCCGCCTGCTGCTTCCCACCGCAGACCTACACCATCAGCACTTGCAAGCGGATGTTCTGCTTCTACTTTAATCATGAGGAAATGAACATTTTGTCACAACGCCCCGCCCCAGAGCAGAGGGTGCGAACCCTTCACACTACCTTATCCCATGGATTCAGAGCAAGGTGGACACCTTGGGGCCGAGCTGGGTCTGCTGGGAGCGTGTACACAGGAGGCCTCTCCAGAAATCTAGTCAGCAGGGAGAGGGGAGGAAGAGGACGGCTGCCCCTCCTCTCGGAGGGAGCTGGTAGTGCTAAAACCTGGGACGCGGCCAGCACTCTGCCTGCAGCCATGACCCCTCAGCCCGCCATCCTCCTGGGCCTCGGTAAGTCCTGCGGGAAGGCCCGGTGGGGATAGGGGGAAGGGCTGAGGCCTCCTCCAGTCCAGGAGACTCTGGGGTGCCCTGGCTGCCCCTTCGCCCTCCCCCAGCCCTAGTCCTGGAGTTGGGACAGGGCCAGCATGGACCCAGGCCGAGTTCAGATGGTAATGGGGAGTTGTGGGGCTCCCCGTGAGGGGTAGCCCAGCACGGTGTCCCCCTCAGAGACCCTTCCTTTGCAGGGCTGTGCTTGGGCCAGCTGATCCACCAGCTGTCAGGTGAGTGCCTTGGGCAGCCAGGGTGGGGCTTGGGAGGGAGACCGGACACCAGTCCAGCGGGACTGAAAGAGGTGTTTATTTTGGTACCAAAAAATGTTGTGGAAATTCACACCTAGCCTGCATGAATCTCCTGATGTGTATTTTCTGTGGACCTCCCTGCACCCCAAATTCCAAAAACCCCATTTGGGTGTCTCTACCTCATTTGTCACCTCCTAAAACTTTTAAAAGTTACTGACGAATCGTGGTGTGCCTGCGTATGGGGTGCAGTGTTTTGTGGACTAGTTAATTCAGGCCAGTGAACTTGCTGCTGTTTTTTGTGGCGGGGACACGTAGAAGCTTAGCAGTTTTGAGACGTCTGAGTGCGTCAGCTGTGGTCCCTGCGCTGTGTGGCAGGCCTCGGGGCCACGTGAACATGTTGCAGGCAGCATGCCAGGGCAAGTGTCACTTTGATGTAGAGTTCCACAAACACATTTCTGATCCCACGTGACCGAGGCTGACCCCAGAGCTGCCCCCTCCCCCAAACCCAGCAAGGTCTTGGCTGGCCTGAGCTGTCATCCTGGTCCCCTCTTGCTCCCCACCCTGCAGGTTCCCAAGCCTGGCCTCCCCTCTCAACTGCTTCTCCCCGCTGCCCTGCACACAGCCCTGGCCTGTCCACAGCTGCTGTCGCTTCCACGGCCTCTGCCCCGGTGGCCCTCAGCACCTGTGGACTGTTGCTGGCAGAATAACCTGCAGGCTGGCTTCTCCTTCCACGAGCTGAACCCTCTGTCTTGAAACTTCTTTCCACTCTTGCCTGGCCCTCTCAGCCTGATGGACTTCTGCCAGCCCCCGCCACATCCTGTCGCCCGTTGCTGTGTCTGCCAGCGAGCGAAGCTGTGTCCACCAATGCTGTGTCTGCTTTCACTTGCTCAGAGACACCTGCTCTGCTCAGCCCTGCACCTCCTCACACGATAATTAGTCAACTCAATGAAAATCAGAAAAATGGGGCTGGAGAGGAGAGATCCCACCTGCTAATTCCCACAAAGACCTGCAGGGGCCCCTGGCCAGGGTAAAGCCAGGAGTCCAGGCAGGTGGTTGGAGCCCGGGCACCTGAGCTGTGCGCCGGGGTCTGTGTGGAGTGAGGAGCGGGAGGCAGGAGTGGATCCAGGCCCCCTGCTGTGGGCTGTGGGTGCCCGACCGGCCAGGCCTGTGTACCTGACACCGTGCAGCGTGCTGGCTTGCCTTAAGCAGGCACACGCTATGCAGTGGCTGAGCCCCGCTCATTAGCTGTGGTCCCATGGCACACCCCAGATCTCTCATCCCATCCTCCTTACAAGCTTACAGCCGCCCCCTCTGCCTGCTCCCAGGGGTAATAGGGTTGCCCCTTGCCTCTGCCCTGCCTCCCCAGGCAGCGCCCCAAGGCATTTAGCAGAGTTGGGGGTGGATGGGGTGACTCCATTGACACCCCCAAGAAGGCAGGTGGTGGCTGTGTGCCTGGTGTTTGTGGGGCCTTGAACATGGACAACCAACATCCCCGCACGAGGGCAGAAAGCACAGATGGAGGGGGGGGCTCAGAATGCTGGTCACGGGCCGCCGAGGTTCAGTGAGTCAGGAGGGCCTGGCTGTGAGAGCCACGGCACCGCACGCGAGGAGCGGGCACCGCGTGCCGGGAAACCGCTCTGCTGCCTGCAAACGGTGAGTGAGCGCGTGGAGGGACGCGACTGAGCCGTCCCGTGGCTGCCTTCCTCGTGTGTGTGTGAACATGTGCCGTGTCATGTCTGGTGGACGTGGGGTGACAGCACGTTTTGCGGGATGCAGAGTGACACCATCGCTGTCACTGATCATGTCTGTCACTCAGGAAAACCAAGGACCGACGCACAAATGTGTGCACTGAGTGTCTGCTTGTAGCGGGGGCTTTGCTGGCTGTGGCACGGCCTTCCTGTTTCGGACCTTCCGGCCCAGCCCGCCCCCATCCTCCACCCCGCCTGGACGGGGAAGAGGAGGCTGGGCAGGAGTGGAGGACACAGAGAGAAACCCCACGCCCCACAGGGGAGCTGCCCGCAGCGGGATCTGCCTGGCCCATTGCCTGCACTCAGGGGTCCCCTGGATGGGCCAACCACCTGCTGCTCCAGCCAAGGTCACTCCTGACCCCTGCACACTCCATGCTTCCCTGTCCCCCCAAGATGACCTGGCCATCCCAAACTGTGATACCCCCAGAAGGCTCAGACCAAGGCCCAAGGTGGGGCTGCCTTGGGGTCCTTGCCGTCAAAGCCGGGGTGACCACAGCGGCAGGTGGGATGTGCCCCCAGCAGTGGCTGCGATGCTGTAATTGGGGCTGTGAGGAGAATGCATAGCAGTGCTGTTGCTTAGAAAACCTCTGTCCGTGGAAACGGAGCTTGGTGGTGTGGCTGCTCTGAGCAGGTACTGGGATCCTGTCTGATTCCTCCAGGGGCCTGGTCCAAGCCATCCATCTCCGCCGAGCCGGGGCTGACCATCCCCCTGGGGCAGAACATGACCTTTGTGTGCCGGAGTCCTGAAACGTTCAGCCTCTTCCGCCTGCAGAAAGAGGGAATCAAGGTGAAGGATGAGAAGAACACTTCACTCAACCAGACCGAGATGCGGTTCCCCATGGGCCCAGTGGAGGCCAGCATGGCCGGGCGGTACAGCTGTGTCTACCTTACTTCACATGTCTGGTCTGACTACAGTGAAGCGCTGGAGCTGGTGGTAGCCCCGGAGGAGGTCACCCAGGCCTCCGACCCCGACTCGGCTGTGCCCTCAGGTCTGTGTCAGGCCCTGGGCCCATCCTAGGGCCTCCCTCTGTCCCTGGTTTCTGCCATGCCCTGGCCCCCAGACACTCCTCCTCCCTGCCCTGCACACACACACACACACACACACACACACACACACACACACGTTCTGCCCCACACTCTGGCTGGGCAGAGGGAATGGAGGCCCACTCTCCCCACTACCCCCAGCAAATTGGGGCAGGGTCTCTTCCCTGGCTCCCTCCCCCTGCCCTGTGTCTCCAAGAGCCAGGCCCTTGTCCGGGCCCACCGCTGGCCAGATGTGCTTCTTGCATGGACGCCAGGGGCAGACCAGGACCAGCATGCGTGGGGTGGGCCAGGCAGCCCTGAGCTAAGCTCTCGGGCCTTCTTGCCCTGTCTGTGGAGTCTTGCCCATCCAGCTCCGGGAGGACATAGGGAGGGAGGGCAGGCCCCAATGCTCAGCGCCTGTAGGAGGGAGGTGGCGAGGGCCTGGAGGGTGGAGGGCACCCAGGCCCAGGCAGGCTGGCTGCGGGCCCTCGGGCAGCAGGGCAGGTCCAAGTTCCTGCGGGGTGGGGGACTGCTGTGAGGGGAGGAGGAGTCAGACATAGATGGCTGTGCTGGGCGGGACGGCGGTCAGGGGGCTCCAGAGGAAGCCAGCAAGTGTGTGTGGGGGGGTCCTGCTCCCCCTTCCTGCCCACAGGCATGGTGGGCAGTGTTGTCCAGCGCAGCTTCCTGTGCGAAGGGCAGGTGCTGCCCACAGCAGGTGCCATCAGCACCAGTGACCACTGAGCCCAGGAAGTGTGGCCAGTGAGACAGGGTTTGAATTCTGAGAAAATGTCATTTATTTCCATCTACTTGAAAAGCCAAAAAGTGGGAGTCAGCATTGTGGGATGGTAGGTTACGCTGCTGTCTGCAGCAATGGCATCCCACATGGGCACTGGTTCTAATCCCGGCAGCCCTGCTTCCCCACCAGCTCCCTGCCTGTGGCCTGGGAAAGCAATTGAGGACGGCCCAAAGCCTTGGGACCCTGCACCTGCGTGGGAGACCTGGAAGAGGCTCCTGGCTCCTGGCTTTGGTTGCCTGGGCAGTGACCCATCAGATATACATATTCTCTGTTCTCTCTCCTTCCCTTCTCTGTCATTCTGCCTTTGACACAAAAATAAATAAATAAAACAGAGGGAGGGAGGAGAGTGAGCCATCTTCCATGTGCTGACGAACAGCCAGAGCTGAGCCAGCCCAAAGCCAGGAGCCCAGGCTTCCATCTGGGTCCCCACACGGGTGCAGGGTCCCGAGGACTTGGGTCAGCCCCAGCTGCCTTGCCAGGCCACAAGCGGAGAGCTGGATGGGAAGTGGAGTGTGTTAGCTCAGAGGTGAGGGGTGCCGTGAGAACCAGCCGCTGAGGCCCGTCCCTCTCTAGGCACGTCTGCCCCAGTGCCTGTCCCGGGCCCAGGGCTGCTGTATGTCGTCACGGGCGTTGCCGCGGCCTTGCTGCTGGCCTTCCTCCTGCTGCTTCTCTTCTGCCTCCATCGCCACAATCAGACAAAGCACGGTAGGTCCGGGGTGTGGGTGGTCTGTGAGGGTGCCGGGATGCACCCCTCTAACCCAGTCCCCCACTATCCTTAGGGTCCCCAAGCAGCAAAGGTGAAGGATGGAAACCGCAGGAGAGGTGAGGTCCCTGGCACAGCCCTGCCCCCAGCCCTGGTCCCCGCGCCCGGCCGCCCTCAGCGCTTCGTATTCTCTGCCTGCAGGCTCAGCAGGAACATGGAGGACTTAGAGACGACACCAGGTAGAGGGCAGCGGGAGGACTGGTCTGGAGTGGGAGAAGTGGGGCAGCGGGGGGGGGGGGGTCTCAGCAGGGGAAGAGGAAGTTCTGGAACCTTCCAAGAGATTCCAGATGAGCTGTGGGATAAAGGCAAAAGCTGAGGTTCAGGAAGACCTTCCTCCTGACCTCTACCCTGGAGAACTCACCGCACTGTCCTTTCCTGTCTAGACAACGCCAAGGTTGACAGGCTTGCTGGGAAGGACGCACAGGTGGATCCGACTGTGAGTGTCCGCTGCCCAGGGAGGAGCTTCATCCCAATCCCCCCGGCCCGCCCACGCTGCCGCCCCCCACTGCCCCTCCCCGTCCACGGTGCCGCCCCCACTGCCCCTCCCAGTCCACGGTGTCACCCCCTGACACTGCCCGCCCTAGTCCACTCACAGTGCTGCCCCAGCCCTGTCCACAGAAGCCCCACCTGGGAAGTCCTCGTGGGTCACAGGCCAGCAGGCAACAAACGCCCTGTGGGGGCCGGTGGTCCAGGAGTGGGGGGCCCTGTCTTCACCTCCCCTGACTGGCCAGGGCCCTCTCCCTCAGGTCCTGGCAGCAGGCAGTGGCCAGGATGTGACCTACGCTCAGCTGGACCAGCGGGCACTCATGCAGAGGGCGGCCCCGCCCATGGAACCCTCAGCCGAATCCAGCACGTATGCGACCCTTGCTGGATGCTGACCCTGTGCCCACAAGGTTCATGTGTCTGAGGCCGCTGAGGTGGCCCATGTGGGCAGGCGTGTGGAGGCGGACGTCAGCAAGACGCGCCTCGGAGGCTCCCTGACCAGGCACCTCAGTCTGCTGCTGCTCGGCTGCTTCCGGAGGCCCAGGTGTCACTGCCTGGCTGCTACAAGGACCCTGCTGGGGCTCAGGGGACTCTGGGCAGTGCTGCCTTCTCCTGGCTACCCTCAGAGCCCTGCTGTGAGCCCCAGCCACCCAGGACCTGCTCGCTCTGTCAGCTGACCTCAGAGTCCGGCTGCTCCCAGCTCTGGCTCAAGCTCTACTTGGTGCATCAATAAATACGTTGTGGGGTCTGGACAGAGGTCCCTGCGAGCCCCCCCAAGTCCCTGCTGTGCTGGAAGCCGAGAGGGGGCTTGAGCACATCCATCGCCAGCACCCTGCCCACCACTGACCTCACTCAGTGGGTCCTGATGGGGGCAGTGTCCAGGCTGGACGAGGTGGCGTGGAGGGGTGCCCCGCCTATCCACACACAGGCACCCACATGCAGCGTAGACACACCCCACAGTGTGGACACATGTGCACATGTCTCCTGCATGTGTCCAGAGAGCTCTGGGCCCACCATGCCTGGCCAGGGCACTTACCTCAGCTGACCTCTAGGGGGGAGGGTGTGCCATCGTGATCAATTTGGGTAATTTGTACTTTTCTCTTTTAAAATTGTTTTTATTTTAATATTTATTACAAAGAGGAAGGGGTTGCAGAACCACGTGGGGCTGTGATTCCCGCTGGGATGGAGAGGGAGGCGTGTGAGATAACTGTTTATTTCCCTCCTGTGTCCCGGGCAGAAAGGTGTGTCACTCCTCGCTGTCCCACTATGTTGGTGCCTGGGGACAGGCAGATGTGAGGAAGAGCGTCCCGGGGGTGTTGCTTAAGTGGTCTCTATTGTTCTGGAAGATTGTCACGTGGTCACAACAGAGGTGCCATGTCTTTCTGAGGCCTGTTGGCTGCCCGTATCTACCTCCGTGTGCCCACAGACCTGGGTGCTGGCTGCAGAACCCAGCTTTCCATCTTTTGAGGAGCTACTGGAAGTCTGCTGTTGGCTTAGATGAGCTGGCTGTCTTTCCTGTTTACCTGGGTGTGCTCTCCTTCTTGCGAGGTGGCCCAGGGCTGCAACACGTGCTCCAGGATCAGACCACATGTCTGTGATTTCCCTGAGGTCGGGGACCCAGTGTAGCAGTCAGTGGGAGAGCTCAGAAGTCCTCAGACCTTGCTCTCACGTGTGCCAGCTGGTGCAGGGTCAGGCTCAGTCTGCCCCCTGCACAGCCAACCCACGTACCAATGGGCACAGCTGCCTGATCAGTCCCGTCCCCAGCCCTGGCTCTCGTGTGAACTGGCTCCAGGTGCTATGGCCTAGTCAGGGGAACCTTGAAGAACCCCTACCTGTACATTTCTTTAAAAAAGTACATTCTTAGTAACAACAAAAACTATCTTTGTGTAGTGTTACTTGCCGTTTTTTGACAAAGGATCTCAAACAAAATAATGGGGAAAGTCCGCATGCCTGTTACGAAGCAGGGATTTCAACATGTTCTTATTCATCTGAAGAATGCAAGAGCTCAGCCAGCTGCCCTGTGGGCCTTTAACCAGAATGAGCCCCACAGCCTGCAGGACCCCACAGCTGCCCCCACAGCTGGCCTCCTGGGCCTCCAACGTTGGCCAGTTCTGAGGGAGGGAGTGGAGGCCCCGGGGTCACAGCTTTGAGCCTCCATCCGGTGGGATTCTGCGACCTCTCCAACTCTGATTTATAGTGGGACTCCGTGTTAAGAGTGGAGTGTGATTCCTCCAGCCGTCCACCTGCTTGCTCCACTGTCTGCTCCATGCCTGAGATTCTTGCACATTCTCTGTCTCCCTCTGTCACCCTGGCCAGTGCTGGGCAGCTTCCTGCGAGGCTCCAGGGTGGGGCTGCACAGATGCATGGACAGTACCTGGACCCTGGGGCCAGCTGAAGGAGGTGGCCAGGTGGGATGGAGGGACCTGTGTATTTCACAGACACCCAGGCCAGCGATAGGGCCGTGTGCCTGGAGGAGGGCACCTGGCAAGCCTAGGCCCAGGCTGAGACGGAACAGCCCCTCACAACAAAGCCTTGCTGGAGCCAGACGACAGAGCCGGGCCCGCCCAGAGCCACAGCCAGGCACCCGGGATGTTGCGACAGGCAAGGACAGAGCCCCATGGCTGACCTGGGGACAGCTGCCCAGGGCGCAGGGAGGACAGCAGCACTGTGGAGCTGGACAGAGCACCTTTCAGCACCGGGCTTCACCCGCTGGCTGCCCGCTGATGAGCTCTGGGGACTTGGGGGCGAGGAATTACTGCCTAGGGATGTCCATGGGTAAGGCCACCATACATGTAGGAAAGGAATGAATCCTGAGGGACTCCCAACAACAGGGCCACCGTACTTGCAGGTGAGCGAGGGGACTGAGACCTGGTGGTTTGCAGGAGAGAGACTGGAAGATCTGTACAGGACAGACTGATCCACCAGCCCCCATGGGAGTCCTGAGATGGGCTTGTTAGCTCAGAGCATCGCTGACCGCCACACGCCAGCCCACACAAAAGCTAGGGCTGAGGGCCTGTCTAGTGGGGCTAGATCCCAGTACCTGACTGAGTGTCAGAATAGGGACTGGTCACATTAGGCAGGGCCATGACACAAACCAGCATGCGAGAGAACCAGGTCCATGGGTAGATTCTGCAGGGGATAAGTGGGCCCAACCCCGTGGAAATACAGTTCCCACTGGTTAGCTTGAGTTGGGGTGGGACCTGGTGCAGTAGCCTAGCAGCTAAAGTTCTCACCTTGAATGTGCCGGGATACCATATGGGCTCCAGTTCTAATCCTGGTGGAAGCTTCCCATCCAGCTCCCTGCTTGTGGCCTGGGGAAGCAGTCAAGAATGGCCCAGAGCCTTGGGACCCTGCACTCATGTTGGGAGACCCAGAAGAGGATCTATACCCTGGCTTCGGATCGGCTCAATTCCAGCCACTGTGGCCGCTTGGGGAGTGAATCAACAGATGGAAGATCTTCCTCTCTGTCTCTCTTCCTCTCTATATCTGACTTTCTAATAAAAATAAAATAAATTTAAAAAAAAAGAGTTGGGGTGGTGATGGGCTGAACTAGGTGTGATTATGGAACCCTCTAACACTCACGGGTGCGGGGCCGTGAATAGACTGGGCAGGTCCAGGTTGCAGCACCTGCATGTGCATACTAAAACAGGATGTGGGGTGAGCCGAGCCACAACATTCATCAGCCCATACAAGGGCCAAAATGGAGGGGCAGGCTGTGCCGCACAAGGGCCTAGCACCTGCTGGAGCATATGAGATCTGGGTCTGGGACTGAACCAGGTGGGGGAGCCTGGGAAGCTCCCCTGCGGGGTCATAGCTCCCACTGGTGAGCATGTGGTCCAGACTTGAGGGTCAGGCAAACTGGGCAAGGTAGCTCCATCTGTTGGCAAGTGTGTGGGTTGGTTTTAGAAGGGGGCGGACCAGGCAGGGCCTAGCAAACCTTAACTTAGCTCACTGTCAAGTGCAGAGGCCAGGCTGGAAAGCAGGTCATGCTGGGCTAGGCTGTCACACCTACAGGTTTCCATGAGCCAGGGATGGGAGCAGACTAGCAGGGCCAGATTTCAGCACATTCCAGCGAGAGTTGGGACTGGGGGCCGGCTGGGCCAGGCCAGGCTACAGCATCCAAAGGCAAAGACCAAGGCAGGGGAGGGACTATGCCAACCTGGGTCAGGCAACCACTGGCATGTGTGAGATCTGTGGCTGGGAGCAGGCCTGGTTGGGGAGCTAAAGGGACACCCTGGGTAGGTTGTGGTTCCCACTGGGCCAGAGTAGGGGCTGTGGCAGGTCTGGACATGGCTGCAGTGTCCCTTGGCACAAGTGCGGACTGTGCTGGGGTGCACCAGACTGGGCCAGGCTACAGCACCACTGGTGCTCATGAGAACCTGAGTGGGTGTAGGGCTGGCTGGGCTAGGTTTCTGCCCCTGCTGAGCCAAGTGTGAGCTGTGTCTGGGTGTGGGCCAGGCTTGGCTGGGCTGTAACACCATCAGTAAAAACTGAAATAGGTGAAGGCCAGTCAGGGAAGGCCACTGGGACAGCAGGTGGACTAAGTAGGGCTGGCCCATGGATCCACTGATGTGAGCGGGATCTGGCACTGGGCGAGGTTCTGATGGAGGAGCTCGGGCAACTCCTCTGTCAGGACACAGTCCCTGCAGGTAAGCACAAGAACCATAATAGGGAGCAGCCCAGAGCAGGCCAGGGAATGGTACCCAGCAGCATACGTTTGGCTCAGGTCAGGGACGAACCAGGCTGGGCCAGTTCATATCATCCCTTGGTGAATCCGAGCACCAGAAGAGAGTATGGGTTGCGTCTGGTCGGGCTGCAACACGAGCCAGTTCACATGAGGGCCAGGATTGGGGGGCGGCTGGGCTGGGCTAGACTGCAGCCCCCACCAGCGTGAGCTGGAATTGGGGGTGGGCCAGGCCCAGCCAGGCTACAGCACCCACTGACAAATGCCGAGATGAGCTGGGCCATGCTAGACCAGGCTACAGTGTTCAACCAGCACACGTGAGACCGAGCGTGAGGGGGTGAACCTGGAAGGGAGGCTATGTGGGGCTCCCCTGCTGGACCACCACGCCCCTGGAGAGCCTGAGAGCTGGGATGGGAGCAGACCAAGCCAGGCAGGGCTGCAACACCTGTTGACCCGCATGTGAGCTGGATCAGGGGAAAGCCAGGCTGGGTTGACTGCTCTTACTGGTGCATACACAAGCCAGGGTGGGTGTGGGTTGGTTGGGCTTTGCAGCAACATCAGCTGGCAGAGGCTGGCACAAGGAGCAAATTCTGTCAAACTGCAGAACCACCTGGAGAGTGCAAGGTCCAGGAGTGGGAGTGGCCCAGGAGGGAAACAGTGGGCACGTCCCTCTTGGATTGCCATTCTGACTGGCAAGCATGAGAACCAGGACTGGGGCAGGCATGGCTAGTCAGAGAATGGC
Source organism: Ochotona princeps (assembly GCF_030435755.1). Classification (NCBI taxonomy): domain Eukaryota; kingdom Metazoa; phylum Chordata; class Mammalia; order Lagomorpha; family Ochotonidae; genus Ochotona; species Ochotona princeps. The sequence continues at coordinate 56,396,210 of NC_080847.1, read as the reverse complement.
ACCCATTGGCAAGTAGTGGACAGCATATCCAGGTGCACATGGAGGATATGGCAGTCCATTGGAGTCTGCAGAGGACACCTGGTACCACAACAGAGGATGGAGGACAGAACAAATTGATTAACCTCTCCAGCCAAGAGTTGGCAGTGAATAACTGGGCAAACGGAGACTCTAAAGTGAACTATATCAACCACTGGATTCTGGAAGGATTTCATCGTGCTTGAAGTGGCGAGATCAGCAATGATTCAGAACTGTTGAACTATCTAAACCTCTTGAGCAGGACCTTGGAGCGTGCCCCACGTCAGGGACCCTGGGATGGCATCAGGTGGCTGTCCTCCATCCCAGGATACGGAGGCGGGTGGGAGGCTGGGTGTGGCTTCTCCCCTTGTCTCCCCTTTCCCCCCCAGATACAGGAAGATTAAAAAAAAGAGAGAGAGAATGTGGAAATGTTGGTCTCACCCACTTTCCTGGAGCCCCTGACCCTCTGCACCCTGATCAACCATGTACAAATCATCAAAAATAACAATAAAAGAAGGCAGCACTGTGTCCTCTCACTGTGTGCTGTGCCCTGCAGGTGCGGCCCCCAGAGGCGTCAGGAGGATTTGTACTCCCCACCCACCATCCGTCAGTCCTCCACGCATCTACCCACGTACCAATGTGCCCACGGATCCATAGCTCACCATTTATATCCATGAGTGATCTGTCCTCCGATGTGTGGGTCTGAGTACACACATGTACACGTTTGTATGCAAGCACGTATTTTCCAAGCAGTCTATGTGTCTAGCTCAAGTTAACACTGCGGGTTCGGTCTGGCCCTGAGTTCACCCTGGTTAGCAACACTTTGCGGAGACCAGGGCTTTCCTGGAGCTCCCGTGGAGGACACTGGAGTCGGGGCTGGGCCTGGACCACCTCACTTCCTGTGGGCGCTGGGTGACCAGCCCTGAGAGGAGGCCCTGTTGGTTCCTTCTACACGCTTCCTCCTCAAGCCTCATCCTCCATCAGCGACCACAGATTAGGCTGAGAGGGAGGACCATGGCCCCCCGTTCCACGCTTCTCGGCCTTGGTGAGTCCAGGCGTGTGTGTATCAGGGATCCATGAGACGCCAAACGGGGGGAAATGGGCAGCCCCAGGCCCTGCTTCTGGTCCAGGATGTGCTGTCCCCGGGCTGGGGCTCCCCTGTAGGCACCACTGAGCCTCAGCCAGCAGGGGTCTGGGGGGAGGTGGGCGGAGAGGGAGCGTCCAGTGTGTGGTGGGGGTCGATGATGCGGCAGGTGTGGTCGGGAGGCGCTGCGTCTGGCCAGCCTGGTTCCCGCTCCAGAGAAAGGCAACTGCTTTCCTGGGTCACGCTGAGTGGGGTGGTGGGGGTGGCAGACAGCCAGCATCAGACCCCGACCCCCCAGTTTAGAGAAAGTGGGAGGCGGGCCTTTTCCTCACCGCGGCATCTCTTCCAGTACTCTGCCTGGGCCAGACCGTCCGCTTCCAGATGGGTGAGTTGTGTCTGTAAGATCCCAGCGCTTGCAGCCCGGGGCAATAGTTACAGATGGGCCAGTGGCTACTGCCCCACAAACCGTTCCGCCGTCACTTCCTCCTGGGTCATCTACCTAGGCCACACACCCTTGCTTTCCCCTCGCCTTGCCCCCATCTTGAGTTAGTTGTCACATCCTGTAGATTTTACCACCAAATCTCACATGCTTGTACATCTCCTGGTAGACACCCCCCTCCCTGATCAGACTCCACTGAGGCCACACAGCCACTCCAGCAGGTGCAGAATCTCCTGGCTGCCAGTATTGAGGTGATACAAAGTGGCTGCTGTTGCTCCGGCTGCCACCTCTGTGTCCAGGCTGGAAGACAAGGAAAGGCAGACCCTCCAGGCGAAGCTGCTGCCCTTTCAAGTTCCCATCCTGGGACTGTCCGCAGCAAAGCTGTGTCCTGCTGGCCTGCACACGGACTTGCAGCTGTACAAGGGTGATCCAGGGCTTCCCAACTGCACCTGGAAAAGCACACTCCAATTCCAAGGAGGAAGTGGGTATGGCTGTGGAGGCAGCAGGGTCACGTCTGTGTGACTTCCCATCTGCCCCCACAGCAGGGACGGGTGGCTTCCTGCAAGTGGGCACTGAGCTCCCGTCTGCTTCCTCCAGGGGCCTGGCCCAAGCCGTCCATCTCCGCCGAGCCGGGGCTGACCATCCCCCTGGGGCAGAACATGACCTTCGTGTGCCGGAGCCCTGAAACGTTCAGACTCTTCCGCCTGGTGAAAGAGGGAATCAGGGTAAAGGATGAGAGGAGCACTTCACCCGACCAGACCGAGACGCGGTTCCCCATGGGCCCAGTGGAGGCCAGCATGGCCGGGCGGTACCACTGTGTCTACCTTACTTCACATGGCTGGTCTGACCACAGTGAAGCGCTGGAGCTGGTGGTAGCCCCGGAGGAGGTCACCCAGGCCTCCGTCCCTGATCCGGCTCTGCCCTCAGGTCTGTGTCAGGCCCTGGGCCCATCCTAGCAGCTGGCCTCTGTCCCCAGCCTCGCCTCTCCCGCCTGGCCCACAGCCCGGCCTTACTCCCTCGACATACACGCATTCCCTCTGCCTCGCACCTGTGGGTCTTTAGAGCCCTGGTCTCCCCTGGGACCTGCACACAGCATGACACTGGCCCTGTTGGCTGGGTGGGGCCCACCCGCTGCCAGGAAGCACGTGTTTTAGCTCAGGGTGACCTTCCGACCGAGCCGAGCCTTGGGGCCCAGCACTCTGTCCCCTGCTCTGCTGCACCTCCAATGGGCAGGCTGCGTGGTCAAGGGAAGACCCTTCCCCACGGCTGTGTGTTGCTTTGTGAGGTGTGAGATGGAGCTAACCATGTGAGGGGACAGGAGTGAGGGGAGAGGAGGTGTGGGAGGAGGGAAGGGGTGGGAGGAAGGGAGGGGTGGGGAGGAGTTCTTCCCAGAAGCTGAGGTCTCTCCTCGTCCCTTCTCTGCTGTGACTTGGGCTGCCCGGGGTCAGATCTGGCTGTGCCAACTGCATTTACCCACAGTCTGGGACCCCAGTAACCTGGGTACTCACCCGGGTACCATGGCCCTGGGTGGGGCGGGCTTCCAGGATCCTAACCCTGTGGCCCCACGGTGTTAGCCCAGGCCAGAGCCCAGCAGGTCTATGCCATGGGCATGGTCGTTCTTGGGGAGCACCGAGCTGAGCCTGTGGGAGCCAGGGCGATTCCGTCCTGCCTGTGTGCCTCCCTGTGCCTTCGCCTGTAACACAGGTGCAGAGCAAGGCCCCAGGGGCCTGGGGGTGCTGGGGGAGCAATGCAGGACAGACAGCGGGAGCTCAGCTCTGAGCCCACGCCCAGCTCAACAGGCAGAGGCGTCAGCTTGAGAGTGCCATCTGTGGGCAAGTGCCTGTGTGCCTACCTGTCTGTGCGCAGTGTCCATGTGTGCAATCTGTGAGTGTGTGTCTGCCTATTCATATATCCGTGTCTGTCGGCGTGTCTATCTGGCATACACACACACACACACACACACACACACACACACACACACGATGTTGAGCTGTGATTAACCCCACAGAGATGGCCATGCTGGAAACAGACCTCTCCACACACACTGGGGGGAGACCCTGAACTTCTAGGGTGTTTCCTCAGCACAGGCAAGGGCCCCTGATAGGTGAGAGGGGTGAGGCTTGGCCAGGTGCCCCCCACACCTCCTCTGCCTCCTTCTCAGTGTTTAGGGGGTGAGGCTTGGCCAGATGCCCCCACCCCTCCTCTGCCTCCCTCTCAGTGTTTAGGGGGTGAGGATTGCCAGGGGCTGCCCACACCTCCTCTGCCTCCCTGTCAGTGTTCAGGGGTTGAGGCTTGGCCAGGTGCCCCCACCCCTCCTCTGCCTCCCTCTCAGTGTTTAGGGGGTGAGGCTTGGCCAGGTGCCCCCACCCCTCCTCTGCCTCCCTCTCAGTGTTTAGGGGGTGAGGCTTGGCCAGGTGCCCCCACCCCTCCTCTGCCTCCCTCTCAGTGCTCAGGGGGTGAGGATTGCCAGGTGCCCCCACCCCTCCTCTGCCTCCCACTCAGCTTTCAGGGGTGAGCACCCACCTACCTGCACCTGCTGGGCCGGCCAGCTGGGAGGGCCCAGTCTCACCCCTGCTTTGCTATTTGAATAGAACTTGCTTCAGGGAGGAGGGGGCTTGGAGGCCACTAGGACCCTTCCCATCCCTCCAAACCCCGTCCCGTGTAGTTGGGGGCCTCTGGGACCCTTTCTAACAATCTCCACCCCACATATGGGGTGGGCTTCCTGGGACAGCTCTGGGGCCAGGAGTCCTGCGCAGGAACCTCGTCCCACCGCAGCCCTAGATCCCCCAACAGCCAGAGGAGGGTCACTGAGCACAAGTCCAGGCTTCACCCACCCCCGCCGCTCCCCCACCATCCCAGATGAGGCTGGGGTGGGGTGTGGGTGGCAGGTGAAGTGAACCTGGAGAGGAAGGGGCAGCCTTCACCCCAGAGCCAGGCCAGCCACACGACGGGCTGTGGCGGAGCCCCAAGACCTCACTGAGGGGAGCAGGGACGGTGCTTCCTGCAGTCGGGGGTGGACACCACCCAGCTGTGAAACCTCTGGGTCCTTTGTCCCCCAGCCTCCCGTCACCCCCCTTTACTCCTGAACAATCCGTCTGAGTCTGATCCAAGGCAGCTGTGTGTTTCCCCGCCCTGGGGCTCGGTCGGGGTGGGCGTGGGGGCAGGGACTCCCGATGAAGGGACAGTCACATGCGGGGCTGGGGAGGCCCTGGAGGGAGGAGCTGCTGCCCAGCCCGGCCCTGCCCTGACCTCCAGGAGCTTGCTGTGGAGGCAGCCCCAGGCAGGTAAGCCACCCGGGAACTCTGTCGGGGTGTGCCTGGGGGGTCGGACTCTGGCCAAGCTCCTGCCCTGCTCTGGGCTGGGCTGCGTCCTGTCCACCGCTTGGTGACTGTCCCATGTGACCTGCTCTTTTTCCAGTGCCTACCTTCTGGAAGCACACGGTATCCAACGGCATCCGCCTGGGCCTGGCCGGGGTGGTCCTGCTGATCCTGGCAGCCATTCTGGCAGAAGCTTGGTACAGCGAGCGCAAGTCCCAGTAGAGGTGTCCAGAGTGGACATTGGAGGGCACCCTCCGGGGGGTTTAGACCCCGCAGCACTGGAGCCCAAAGAGGGGGGCTGCTGGCAATGCAGCATTGCCAAGGGTGCCAGGAGAGGAGGTACCTGCCGAGTCCAGACGGAACACAGCAGCCCACACCCCAGCCTGCCCTCCGTGGGCACACTGGGCTTCTGCTGAGCACTCCAAGGTGTGCTGGGCGTCCTCTACCCCTTGCCACAGCCCCTTGCCCACGCCTTGCTGGAGATGGTCTCTCACCCCATCCCTCCCCATGGGCGTCTTCCTGCCCTCCCCACGGGCGTCTTTCTGCTCCGGCCTCTCTCTGCTCCCCTGCTCATGCTCCTCCCGCCAGGCCCCAGACCTTGACAGCGGCTGCCAGAACGGGCCTTGTCAGGCGCAGCGCGGGGTCGCCTCAGAACCGCGTCTGTCGCTGAAGGCAGGTTTTTCTGTTTTGTCTGATACGAGCAGCATCTTCCCTGCTCTCTCTGCTTTCCCTTTAGACTTGTGTCCTTAACGCCAAGCCAAGTGTCCTGAAGATGCCGGGAGGTTGTGCCCCCTTGTTGCTTGAGCTCATTCAGCTGTTCTGTAGATGGAGAAGTTGATCCCTCACAGTTTAACATGGTTATTAAAATGTCATGGTTCCTTCATTCCAGGCTTTTCTTGCTGTCTTATTATGATCTGATGACTGTTTTGCTGGTAATGATAAATTTTGATTTCTTTACGTTTTCTGTATCTGCTACACATTTATTTTTATTGGAAAGACCGATCTACAGATGGGCGTCTTGGTAGACCTGCCGTCCAGCGCTGGTGGTGGCAGGTTGGTGCCGGTAGCGGCTGGGGAGCTTGCCAGTTGGCTGGATTCCCTCGAGGGCCACGTGGCTGCAGGTCATCACGGGCTGAGGTCAGACTCGGGGAGTCAGCCGCCAGCCTGGGTCAGCTGCAGGAACAGAGTCTGCAGTGACCCACAGGCTCCAGTCTGCTTCTAGAATGGGGGAAAAAAGACAGCTACGCCAGGACTCAGACCCGCACTCTGACGCCAGCCCTGGAGGCAGCGGGTTCACCCGCAGCGCCACCACGCGGGACCCTGGGGGCAGGCTCTTGCTTCAACTTGAACAATTCTAACTTTTCTTGCAAGGCTAGTACAGGATGACAAGCTCTCACACTTCTGTTTGGAAAAAAGTCTCATGTCTGTGTCTCTTTTGAAAGCCTTGCCTTTTTAGAGTTTGGTCAGAGTGGACTACAATCTCATATTCAGTCCACCTGGAATTCTCCAGGCTTCATGGATTGCACTGTTCAACTGTCTCTCTAGAGTAACATTTGGTCATGATTCCCTTTCAAAACATTTGAGAAAGAATACTCTCCTTTTCTGGTTCACTCCCCAAGTGACTACCATACAATTAAAAAAACATCACCCAAATATTGCTGAGTGAAACATGAAGGACTGTGACCTGGAGCAGGAAGCCAGGGAGACAATGAGGCAGAGAACAACTTACTAAAAATGAGAAGCGTCGGCGGGCCGCTGAACCACTGGAGGCTCTGCCACGTGGTTCCCTTCCCTCGTGGTTCTGTCTGCCGTGGGTGTCTCCCCTTGCCACTCCCGAGGCCCCGGCCTGGCTGCTGCTGCCTCCTCTACGGCCCACAGGCCTTCCTCTTCTGGGATGGCTGATGTCCCTGGCTGAGTTCCAGCCAGCACGCCAGCAGCCAGCACCCCTCCTTGTTCAGGGTTGACGGTGTCCACGTGTCCTCTGCCCCACGGTCTCACCTGCTCCCACCCACCCAGGGTACTGAGAGCTACCTGGCTGGCCTAGGTCCAGGGCAACCCATGCTCTCAGATCAGTCTAGAACCTTCCCATCCTTACACCTGCTCTCCCTGTCCTAAGCAAACCAAGGTTAGTCCAGGTGAAAGCCAGGAGGCTGGAACTCAGGTGGGGCTCAGAGTCAGGACTCAAGCCCCTGGACCATCTCCCGCAGGGACAGCTTTCCCAGGGCCTGGGCAGGGAGCTGGGTGGGCAGTGGCACAGGCGACCTCCCCCACCACATCCACACTCCCTGGGGTCACATGGATTCCGGCCCCTCCCTCAGGCTGGGCCCTGCCCTGGGCCTGACCTCCGGTCATGCAGCCCAGGAAAGGGAAGTGCCTGCCTCAGGCGTCTGAGAAGCATCAGTGGGCAGCTTCCTGGCCCCCAACCTCGGCTTCTCTCATGGGCATCTCTGGGCCAGAGCAGGCAGGGTTGGGGAGAACGGCAGGGCAGGTGCAGAGGACAGCTGAGGCCCAGGCCTGGTCCTGAGTGTCCCAGAGCCCGCTGTGGTCTGTCCTGGTCCGTCCTGCGGTTGCAACCCACAGAGGTCAGGGGGCTGGCTCCCCTTTGCGTAAGGGCTCAGATAAGGAACCCACAACTCTGCAAGCACCCTCTCCTCCCTCCCCGCCAGACTCTAAGCCGCACACAGCCGCTCTGCTCCTGGCACCGTGGGCAGGAGCACGACCCAGAGCACTCACTGCCCTCCTCTGTCTTAGTGAGCTGGGGACACAGGACAGCAGGACAACCCACTGGGCCTCAGTGCCTGAATCCCAGGAAGGCAGGGGCTCAGGGTGGTCCCAGCTCTACCGCATGGCTCAGAGGCACAGGGCAGGAGAGGCGTGGTGGACGCTCTTACAGGGACTTCTCTTGTAGGCTTTTTCTGGGGGTCCCGGGATGGTACGCAGGCAGGTGAGTCCTCCCAGTCTCAGGGTCTGGAACAGCTGGGGTTGGGGAACCTGGGACAGAGGTGGCAGGTGGGCTCCTTGGGATCCTGGGGACTGGCCGCACAGGGCCCTGCTGCTCACACAGAGTGACAGCCCAAGCCCTTCTCCTTTCCGCTGTGTCTCTCCCCTTCCTCTCCCTCCCTCCTCCTCCTCCTTCCCCCACACATACTTGTCCTTGTTCTGTTCTTGAGTGTAACTTCCGTTTTGTTTGCCTGGCTCATTGTCACATCCAGCATTAGGATGCTCTTAGAAGATGATGTTGTGGGCCCAGCACAGTAGCCTAGTGGTTAAAGTCCTCACCTTGGATGCGCCAGGATCCCATATGGGCACCACTTTGTATACCAGCTGATCAACTTCTCTTCCAACTCCCTGCCTGTGGTGTGGGTAAGCAGGTGATCACGTCCCAAAGCCTTGGAACCCTGCACCCACATGGGAGACCCAAACGAAGTTCCTAGTTCCTGGCTTCAGATCAGCTCTGCACCCGTACATAGCAGCCACTTGGGAATGAACCAGCAATGGAAGATCTTTCTCTCTGTCTCTCCTTCTCTCTATAAATTTGACTTTCCAATGGAAATATATAAATCCTTAAAAAGGTGGTGATGTTGTGGTCCTAGACAGCTAGTTCAGGGTCACGGGCTCGCACGCCGCTCCTCTCCCACCCAGGTGTCCTTGCTGCCAGCCTGTGACCCTCGCCTATCCTCGCCTGGAACCTGAGAGGGGGCGGTATCGTGTTGTTGTGTAAAAGCTGCCCTCGCAGGCCCCCATAGAGGCCGGTGACAGGGAGGGGCTCTCTCGTGGCCACGTGTTTCTGTCATTCTCCCACTCCAACTCTCGGCTGCCCGCGGACAGACTCTGAGGACAGGGAGCCCCTGCGTGTCTGTGTTCCTCACCCTCTGCTCGTGGCTCGGGTGGCTCAGTGAAGGTGGAAATGCTAAGATGCTTTCTATTTCTAATTTGTGCAATTTCAAGAGTTCCAGAGAAGTCCTCGCAGTCATGAAATGTGGAGAGAGGATGTTTGCAGCTCTGTTAGTGTGTCCAGGTTGTTTGTTGAATGACTCTTCGCATAATTTGTATTTCTGGGGAAGCTGGAACACAGGTTCAGTGACACAGACGATTTCCCAGAAATGGCCATTTGTGCCTCTCAGGGCTTGGATTCAGACTGGATTGTTGTGGAGATTCATTAATTATGGAGATCTGCCCCCCAAAAACCAGGTCACGATGCCCGAGGACTCAGAACCTCAACTGTTCTCAGCAGCCCGAGAATGCTGCAGGAAGCAAACGCCTCTCTGGGATCGCAGATAAGCCTTGGCGGCTACCGTGTCTGGGAGGTGCGTGCAGGCTTCATCGCCTCCCTTTTCCTTTAGTGACTGTGGCCTGGACATATCTAAGTACGAAGTCCTGTTGGGTTCCTTTTCTAGGTAGATCTGCTTGTGTACAGGTGTTGATTCCTGTAACTCTGTTTACCTCAATCCCCTGTGATCTACTGTTGGAGTAGTTTGCATACCAGTGTTCAGTTAACTTGTAACTTTTACCAACCTACTTGTCCTGCAAAAAAGTTTGTATAAGAAGCCCAGAAAAATTCAATAAAGTGTGCATTGGTGTATCTCGCCTGTGCACCCCCTGTGTCCCGCCTCGAGTCCTGGCCCCCCAGAGGGAGCAGCAGGAGATTGCCACGGTGATTTTTCATCTGCTAATTAGAACTGGGCACTGCTATTGCCAGATGAGGTTGGTAAAGACTCGTTAATACATCCTACACTTGTCTGGAGTGATGTCTCTCACACAACAGACACATGACTAACCCTTCCTGGCCGTGGACCGGGCCCTGGTCTCTTAGATCTGCCACCAAAGCTCCACCTCAAGGGGCGATCCTCGGGACTGGGGGAGTTCAGGGTTCGCCTGCCCAGGGAGGATCAACCAGGGACCCGGAGGACGGGAGAGAGAGCTGTTTGCTGCTGTGTCTGGGAGGAGCCCCGTGCCCAGAGTGTGACGTAAGGCTTTGCTGCACAGCGAGGAGACCACGCCCATGGCCCATCGGTGCATGGGTGACAGTAGACATGGCTGCTCGGAAGTTGCGGAGAGACCAGAGGCACCAACACCCTACACCACGATTTATTAGAGAAATAACAAACAACAACAAAAACCACAGTGAGACCGCACTACAGACACACTAGGTTGGCCATGACTACGAGAAAAACAAGCGCCCAGAAGTACCCACGCCATTCCAGCACGTGCAGGGGACAGGAGCCTTCCACGATGCTGCAGGGAAACACAATGGTGCAGCTACTGTGGAAAACTGCAGGAAATCCTTGAGAAACTCATCATTAACCTATCCCTGGCCTAGAATCCCACAGGAGATACTGAACATGCTAGATTATTCTGGAATGTTCTTCAGCTGTATAAATGGCTCCAGTATGGGAGAATGGAACACAGAGAAGTTGCAAGGTGTGGGACCATGCGGGAGGTAACTCATTCCTGAGGCCTCTCAGGGGAGAAACAATGCTGGTCAAAGGAAGGATGGTCCCTGAGACGGCTGTGGTGAAGTCAGGCCTCAGCTACCCAGGCCCTGCCGCCTTGAGCAGCTCACTATCCAAAAGACACCGCAAGTGACACAGCCAGAGGCCCACCCAGAGCCAGGCTCCTGCGGGCCCCATGAGCTTGACCCTGGTGTTCAGGTGGAGCGGGAACAAGCCGAGACTTGACTGAAGGCCCCTGAGCTGTCCTTCGGGGTGGCCAGTCCTGGCCCAGCGGGTCTCACACAGTGAAGGCAACGCCAGGAGAAGGGTGCAGACTCCCCGTGCTTCCCTGTGCCTTCAGCTCTGGCTCCCTTGCCCATCCCAAGATGGCACTGCCTCAGGCTCCCTGGCAGCTGGGAGCCCAGAGCTGGGCCTCCACACAGCCCTGCCCAGCACAGGGACCTCACCCATTTCTGGTTCTGGCCAGGGAAGACCCCAGAGTGAGACCCTCCCCACCTCAGGCACTGTGCCATTGTGAGGGAGTGTCCTGCTCAAGGCCGCCCTCGGTCAGTGCTGCCCCGTGTGTGCTGCTGGGCACAGGGATGGTGTGTAACAGAGAGAGCTTGTGTCAGGAGGGGAGGGCCTTCCTCCAGGGAGAGCTTGTGTCCTGCACAGGGGCTCCTGGGCTCCTCACTGTATATGTCTTCCAGGGACCTGTCCATCCACACAGCTCTGCCCTGGCTGTCCCTCCCTGTGGCCCAGCTCAGCCTCCACGTCACAGCTCCCCTGCCCTATTCTCTGTGGTCCCCTCCTCTTGTCACCCCTGAGGAATCGCCCTGGCTGGTGCTGCCTCCTGCAGGGCCCACAGCCCTTCCTCTTCCTGGGGCGACTGATGTCGCTGGTGAGGAGCAGCCAGCACTCTAGACGCCAGCACCTTCCTCTTCCAGGCCTGATGGTATCCGAGTGTCCCCCCACCCACAGTAGGTGCTGACCCCAAGCCACACCTGCTCCCACCTTCTGTTCAGGAATGCTCCGCCCTGGGGCTGAGAACCCCTGGCTGGCCAGAGCCTGGGAAGGTCCATGCTCAGCTCACTGCCTGGGGCCCTCCCCTCCTCACACCTGCTTGCCCTGCAACTGTGCCCTGCCCCTGCCCCTGCCCTCCAGCCCCTGAACAGGACACCATCCCAGGGCACCCTGGCCCTGTCCCAGGCCTTCATGCACCTGCCCCAACCTCTTCACCACATCTCTGCGGTGTCTGCCCCTTCTGCCCATCCAGCTCCCAGAGGCCTGGAGGATTCCACTCCCTCCCCACAGCTCTGGTCCCCGGACCTTGGTACCAGGCCTGGCCCAGCCCAGCAAAGAGAAGGGCCTGCCTCAGGCTCTCCCACACTCTGAGGAGGAAGGGGCAACCTCCCTGGCTTGTGCCCTGTGTGTGACTCCCAAATGAGGAACCTGTGTTGCGCCTCCCTCCACCCCCTCTCAGCCCTCCCCGCTGGGGCTCCAGGCCCTATGTCCTCACAGCCACTCTGCTCCCGGGACCATGGGCGTTGGCACCAAGACCCCAGCCCTCATCGCCCTCCTCTGCCTCGGTGAGTTGGGGACATGGGACAGTAGGAAGGCAAAGGCTCAGGGACAGCCCCAGCTCCACCCCGCAGCTCAGAGGCACAAGGTGCAGAGAAGGCCGGGTCACAGCAAGTGGGCACAAGCTCTCACAGGACCTCTGTTGCAGGGCTGTGCTGGGGACGTTGGGACGAGGCACAGGCACAGGCAGGTGAGTCCTCTGAGGCCTGATCCTGGGCCAGCTGGGGTTGGGGAGGCCAGGACAGGGTCTGGGCTGGTGGGGACAGGCAGGCAGCCTGAGCTGAGCTGGCAATGAGGGGAGGGGTGGGGCTGCACCAGCAACTCCAGCTCTGACTCCCTTCCAGGGACCCTCCCCAGACCCTCCATCTGGGCTGAGCCAGGCCCTGTGGTTTCCCAGGGCAGCCTTGTGACCATCTGGTGCCAGGCGACTCCTCAGGCTGAGGTCTACCGTCTGTATAAAGATGGTACATTTCTCAAGGATACACGGGCCCAGCAGGACTCCACTCACAAGGCCGGCTTCCTCATCGGGTCAGCAAATTCAATTAATGCAGGGCGGTACCACTGTGCCTACTATGTCTCATTCCGCATCTCCCAGGCCAGTGACCCCCTGACCCTGGTGGTGACAGGTGAGAGGGGTCCCCAAACCACAGAGGCTTCTCCTCACAGCAGGGAAACCAGCATGGGCTCCAGGGACCCCACACCCGGTGGTCCATGGCTGGGGTGCAGGGTGCCAGCGCCCCATTGTCACGGCTTTCTCCACGCCTAGGTTTGTTCCCAGCACCCTCCCTGTCAGCGCAGCCAAGCCCCGTGGTGGCCCTGGGAGGCACCGTGTCCCTCACCTGCAACTCAGGTGCTGTTTCAGGCCCAGCCTATTTGCTGAAGGAGGGAGGAGCCGGCCCTGCCCACAGACAGGTGTCCAGTTACCTCAATAGGACACGCACATGGCAGGCCACCTTCCGTGTGGGGCCTGTGAACAGCACCCACGGGGGCATCTACAGGTGCTACAGTTCGTCTTCCATCAACCCCCATGTGTGGTCACTGCCCAGCAGCCCCCTGGAGCTCCAGGTCACAGGTGAGTGATCCCACAGTGTTCCCCACCAGGGCACAGAGGCAGAGAGTGGAGGGGTCATGACCTCTGACCTGTGGGTCAGTTGCACAGGCAGCAGACCCTGCAGGCCCTGGGCACTGGGTGCTGTGTATCCCCTCAAACACCCCTGTCTGTCTCCCAGGGGCTCTGAGGGAGCCGTCCCTGTCGGCCCACCCAGCCTCGCTGCTGCTCTCAGGGAAAAACCTGACCCTGCGGTGTCACTGTGAGTCCAGCTGTGAGAGATTCGCGCTGACCCAGGACAAGGGGCACACAGCCCCCCCACAGCGCCTGGTGGGGCAGCGCAGCCCTGACTTCCACCTGGGCCCCTTGTACATATTCCACCGTGGCCGGTACAGGTGCTATGGTGGTCGTCAGGACTCCTCTGTGTGGTCAGCCCCCAGCGCCCCGCTGGACGTCCTGGTTGCAGGTGGGGAGCCCCTGCTCATTGCTGTCCATCGCACCAACCCTGGTCCAGGCCATGCCCTGGGAGATGCAAGCCCAGAGCAAGGCCGAGTGGGGCTGTGTTCCTGGGAGATGGAGTCCCAGGACAACCCCTGCACTGAGGGTGGAGGGTTCTGTAGTTCAGGGCCCAGAAAGATGGAGGGCTCCCTGCTACCACTGTCCTCTCTCCTCCAGGAATGTTCCAGAAACCCTGGCTGCAGGCCCAGCCGGGGCCCTCGGTGCCTTGGGGTGCAGCCGTGGCCCTGCGCTGTGGCTCTGAGGAGGGCTTGGACACCTTCCTCCTGCACAGGGAGGGCTCAGACGATCCTCCCCAGCGCCTGCGTGTGCAGGGCACGGCCACGCCTGCCCAGGTCACCTTCACCCTGAGCCCTGTCACCTCAGCCCACGGGGGCACCTACAGGTGCTATGGCTCCCACAGCAGCGACCTCTACCTGTGGTCGCACCCCAGTGACCCCCTGCAGCTCGAGGTGTTAGGTGAGTCCCAGCCCAGTGTGCTCTGTCCTCTGGGTCAGTATTTTGGTAGCTGGGGGAGAGGTTCACCTGTGGGGTCAGCAGAGGTCACATGTCCCTCAATGACAGCACCAGGCTGCCAGCCTGCTGCCACCATCCTGAGCCCACGAAGGTTAAACTCGGGGCTACCCTGAGGGCTGAGGCCACAGGGCCTGGCCCTCCTGCAGCCCTCCCACAGAGCACCCAAGAGCAGGGAGCTGCTGTCACCTTGAGCCCCAGGCCAGGCTCACCCTGTGTGGCACTGGGGTGCAGCTGGTGGGGACCCAGCCTCCTGGAGGCCCTGAGGCTGAACTGCTTGAGTTAGGCCCAAGGCAGAGAGTGGTGCTGGGGCCTGGCCTGGGGGAGGAGCCCCAGGCAGGAGTAGGGCCAGGACCACTTCAAGCCTCCTGTCTTGTGCCCATTCACGAGTCCCTGAGGGCCCACTGCTCAGTTCCACAGAATCAGCCCCCAGAGTGGTGAGTGGGGGCTCTGCTGGGTGGGCATGGAGGGGCTCTCAGGCTGGTCTGCGCTCCCCTCTCCCTCATGTGGCAGTGCCCATCTGCCCCCGGCCCCTCTCTCCACTGCAGATGGGATCAGTCACTAGGTTTAACTCAGGGAGGAGTCCTCCTATGGCACCTGGGCAGAAGCTCAGCACACAATGGCAGCTAGGGGGTTACCTGGGTTGGGGTGGGTGGTGCTGGAGGCAGAGGACACTGGTTTTATGATTGTTCTGGGGTTCCTTCCCTGGGTGTGGAGTAACCATGTACACGCAGACATCAAGGCTTGGGTCGCCCCCAGCCCTGGGTCACCTTCTCCCTAGGCCACCCCTGGGCTGTGTCATCCTTCTTGGTCACCCCAACACTTGGTCACCCTGTCCTGGTCACCCAGCACTTGGTCACCCCAGTACATGGTCACCCCAGCCCTTGGCCAAACATCCTGCTCTAGTAGGACGGTGCTGACTCCTGTGGGCCAATACGCCTTACCTGGGTGACGGCTGTGCAGGGTGGCTCCTGGCCTAGACGCTGGGTGAGCAGCAGTGGCCCAGTGTGGGTGACTGTGAGGGTCACCTGTGCCCAGCAGGTGCTCAAGGAAAGAGTGCTACTTCTGAAGGATGATATATTCTTTGCACAGGTCGGAAACACAGACACACACACACCCTCTCCTGTCTTACTGAGAGAACCCACGTCAGCAGGACCAGGCTGAGTCCTCCCTGGGTGCTGTGCCCTCACCCCGGGGAACCTGCAGGTGGGACACTCCCAACCTGCCCCCCTGTGACAGTCCTTAGTGAGGTCCTGGATCCCTGTATGTCCTCTTTAGGCAAAACTCTAAAAAATCACTCAGGGTGATTGATTTCTTAGAAAGGCAAAGTTAACAGAAAAAGAGAGATGTTTCATCTGCAGGGTCACTCCCAAATGGCCGCTGTGGCTGAGGCTGGGCCGTGTCGAAGCCAGGAGCCCACAGAGTGTTCTGGGTGCAGTGGCCCGTTAGCAGGGAGCAGCATTGGACATGGAGCAGGCAGGACTTGAACTGGCACTCCAGGGGGCTGTGGGTGTCAGAGGTGGCAGCCCCACCCACTATGCCACAACCCCGACCCATTTAGCCCACTGAGGAGCAGTTAGCACCAGAACAGAGCCTGGCTTGGGGCACCACGTTCACTGCACGGGAAGCTACTGTAGACTCTCCTTCCGTGTCTCTCCCATTGGTTTCCTCTGATTTAACACAGAACTCACACCCACGGCAGACGGGGGGATTTCACGTCACCACGTCCAAGCGCTTTCAGATGTGACACGTCGGCCGCTGCTTACACACTCGGTGTCCGATGCTGTCTGTGTGTGACTGTGTTCACCACACACCAGGGGACATGTGCTGACGTCACTAGACCTTCCCCACGTGCTTCCTTTTGCCCCCCGCGTGCTCCAGGTCTTCTCAAATACACATGCCCTTTATGCCCCACAGTGGCCGCAGCACCACGGGGTCACCGTGTGTGTGTGTGTGTGCGTGTGTGTGTGCGCGCGTGTGTCCCATTGTGGTGCCTCTAAGCACAGGAAGAATTAGTGGCTCAGAGATCAAGGGAGGTGGAGAGATGGGTGCTGTGGTGTAGGGGATCAAGCTGCTGCCTGCCACAGCGCCATGCCGTGTGGGCGACGGCCCAGTCCAGAGGTTCCACTTGAGCTGCAGCTCCCTGCTAAGGTGCCTGGGAAAGCACAGAGCATGGCGCCAGTACTTGGACCCTGCAGCCATGTGGGAGACCCTGATGGAGCTCCTAGCTTCTGCTTTTGTTCTGGTGTGGCCGTGGCTGTTGTAGTCACTGGGGAGTAAATCAGCAGATGCAAATCCATCTTCTCTGTTTCTGAGACTGTAACTCTGTCATTCACATAAATTCACACTGAAAAAAAAAAATGAGGTGTAGCAGCAGAACTGGTAGGCACTCTAGTTCTGCACCAGCTTGGTGTGGGCGCAACTCTCTGTGCTCCTGCCACTCAGCAGCACCTCTCACTGTGGCCATGGGCCCGCTCCTGGGGCTAGGTCAGCCTCAGTGCTCCTATGGTGGGAGGACTTTGGGATCATCCACTCACTGTCCCCTCCCTCTTCTCAGAGCAGCCCAGCCCAGCAGCACCTCACACCCCCAGCAGGGCTCTCCCACAGGGGAGCTTCAGGGCTCAGGCTGCTGCAGGGGAAGCCCGTCCCGCCTCACCCCTCTCTCCTCCTGCAGCCCCCCAGCCCCAGGACCACACCGTGGAGAATCTCATCCGCTTGGGCGTGGCGGGCTTGGTCCTGCTGCTGCTCGGGCTTCTGCTGCTGGAGGCTTGGCTCAGCGCGAGGAGGACCCGGGGCACAGCAGCAGGTGACCCCGGGAGAGGACAGCGCTGAGCTCAGGGAGACTGTGACCACCAACCTCCACTGGATCTGATGATGTGCTGTCCCAGGGGGGCTCTGGGCTGACACTGGGAACAGTCCCCTGGGGGTGTTATGGCCCAGCAACATGGCTCAGGCGTGGGAAGGTGCCCGGGGTAGCCAGGGAGGACACCTCCACACTGAGCTGTGTCCTCTCCTGCCCTGAGCTGGGTGGCCCTTCCTTCCTGCCCCTCTCAGGTGGGAGAGCACCCCCTGCAGGCCACATGTGGATCCACACCACCTGCCCCAGGCTGGGCTCTGGGCTCACAAAGTCCTGCTCTGCAATGGCCACACTCCCCAGGCTGTGTTCACCAGCTTCCGTGTTGTCACAGAGAACGGGGATCTGAGTTCAGAGAACAGAATAAAGGAGCAAATCCAATCTCAGGCTGGAACGATACATCCCATGCACGCTGATGCCCACTGGCTCCCTCGTCCTCTCTCTGTGTGGACGCTGTGGCGTCCCCAGGATCCTCCTGGATCAGGGCCCTGTGGCTGCAGGGCTGGTCGCGGGGGCTCTGCTTGCTTGTCTCTCTGAGAAGAAAGGCATCATGTTGGCAAGCCCAGTCTGAGTTGAGGTATTGATTGGTACCGGACATCATAGCCAGTCACAGGTGCCCCTGAGAGGTGTCTGACACAGAACCCGGAAAAGATAGGAAGAGCTGCCTTCACAGGGGAGGAGATACCCAGGGTCCATCTGTGCCTCCCTGCCCTACAGCGTCCACAGTGCCCCACTGTGTGAAGGCAGTCATTGCTTGTTTCTATCTAAGTGTGACCTATGCCGACAGCACAGCCTGACGCCCACGCAGGAGCCAACCAACAGCTCCCTCCACCCCAAGAGCCCTGGCTGAGCCCAGCAGATTCACCCCCTGGTCAGCAAGGACCCATTGTCCTCCTCCATGCAGGGCCTTGCGGGGACCTTGGAGTGCATGAGCTGCCCCGAGCACACTGCGCTAGCACCCTGGTCAGCAGGGCCACACACACAGACCAGCAGGAACTTGGGACACCTGCGGTTATATCTGTGTGGCCAGAATGCTTATCTGTATTTTTAAGAAAGCAAGAGATGATTCAAGGCTCAGTGAGAGAGCCGAGAAAGCAGAAGTGGGAGCCAGGGCGAGGGTGATGAGGATGGAAGCGTTACCTGTTCACTGTGACATGGTGTCTGACAGCCAGGCATGGCTGACTGGGAACGGACAAGTAACAAGTATCAAAGAACCTAGTACTCATCACAAGGATTCTTACAATGAATGTGATGTTATTCCCTGCGAGGGTATACTGAAGGAACTGTGAGAGCGGTGGCTCCTACAGGACAGGCAGACAGTGACAGAAACACCAACGGAGGGAGCCGAGCAGGCTGGGCCTGGACGCACTGACGGCCATCGCTGCTCCAACCACAGGCCAGGAGACAGAGGGAAGCAGCAGGCAGCAGCCAGCTCCTACAGCACAGCGTGTCGGCTCCACAGCTTGTAGCTCCAGGGACAAACTCCTCCACCGTGTCAGGCATGGACTCCATCTGTGTGTCTGCACACGCACTCCTGTGTCGCTGGGCGATGGTGTGGCTGCGTGGACACCACCGAGGGGCCTGACACAGAGCTGGGTGACAGCGCCGGCCTCCCTGGGGGCTCTGAGCCAGCCCCCCACCCGAGCCTGGGAGACTGTGGAGCGCATCACTGTTCCGAATCCCTCACGCTCACACGGGGTGGCACATGTTTGCACACCTTGACATGTGCGCACAGGAGAAGGGCCGAAGAACTCTGACTAGCGTTTCTGGCTTGACTGGGATGTGATGGGGCCACGTCACACAGGTGGTCTGTGGCTGACCACAACATGGCCATGTGACCTTGACCATGCATGACTCAGGAATCAAGGACTTCCCACAGTCCTAACTCCCACCTGAAGAGCTTTGCTGGTGTTTCTGCCGAACATTAATCACACACACAGATCTTCCATGTGGTGATTCACTGCCAAGGGGCTACAACAGCCCTGGCTAGTCCAGGTGAAAGCCAGGAGGCTGGAACTCAGGTGGGTCTCCCACGGGTGGGGGCAGGATTGAAGCCATTGGATCATCCCACGCTGCCTCCCAAGGTACCGATTAGCAGGAGGCCAGATCAGAAGCAGAGGAGCCAAGGCCCTGCAGTGGGGGAGGCCGACGCCCACCGGGGTCCAGCTGAGACAGGCCACAGCCTGGAGGCGGCCCGCGGTGCCCTGGCTGTGTGCCTGTGCAGCGGCGTGGGCTTGGCTTGGGGCAGCAGCGTGGGCAGGGAAGGTTCCACTCCGGAGGCGACGCTGAGGGAGCCTGGCAGCGCCAGCCTGGGCGGGAGGGAGCAGCAGGCGGCGCCCGAGGCCAGGGGCAGGAGCAGGGGAAGGAGGACGGTGCCAGGGTGGCGGGCAGCGGGCAGCAGGTGACGGGCAGGCAGGGCTGTGCCTGCCCAGGGCCGGGGCGCCAGGGCTGAGGGCCCGGGGAGGTCAGCGCCCCTTGGTGTGGGCTGTGCCCGGGCGGCCCCAGCATCTGCCCTGGGGTGTGGCAGCCCTCAGCAGCCTGTGGGGTGGCCACCAGCACCACGAGGGCTGGAGCCCCGGACAGGCAGAGGGAGACCACGGGGGTTGACAGGGACATGACTGGGCAGTGTCCACGGAGTGGGGTGACCAACAGCCACCATCCATTCATTCCTGTCACCCCTGTGCTGTCAGGCGTCTCCAGACCTCTGCCGGTGGAGTCCAGCCACAGTCCATGGTGGCTCCCAGGCCAGCCTCTGCAGGGCCCCTGTGACCCTCACTGGTCACCCAGAGATGCTGTGTGTTCTGACCACCAGCACTGCCCTCTTCCCTGTCGCTGAAAGGGAAGGGACCCAAGAGATCTGACGTCTGTTTAACCTGCCAGACTCCAGCTGGGGAGGCAGAGGGGACTCTGGGCCCTGACACCCTCCTGCTGTGACCCTGACAGTGAGAGAATGAATGAAGCAGGGGTGGAGGGAGGACGGGGAGCCCCTGGCCGGATGGGGTGAGCTCTTATGCACAGCTAAACTCCCCCAGCCAAGTCCTCTCTTCAGGGTACGCAGTCCTCGGTTAGGGTGCAGGGGTGCCCGTGCCCACTTGTCACAGCTCCACCCTCCCCTCAGGGTTGTTCCCAGCACCCAACCTGTCAGCCTGGAGAAACCCCGTGGTGGCCCTGGGACTCCGTGTCCCCTCCTGCCTCTCACACTATTCGTCAGGCGTGGCCCACCTGCTGAAGGAGGGAGGAACCTGCCCCGCCCACAGCTAGGAGCCCAGGTTCTCCCAGTAGATGCGTGCAGGGCAGGCCACCTTCCGTGTGGGGCCCATGGACAGCACCCAGGGGGGCATCTACAGGTGCTGTAGTTCACCTTCCTCTCACTCCGTTTGTGGTCACTTCCCTAGCACTCCCTTGAGTCCAGCTCACAGGTGAGTGACCCACACTGATCCCAGCCCAGGCTGCCCTGGGCCCCGGGGGCTGTGTATCCATCATCACCCTTTCCCTTCTCCAGGGGCACTCAGGCAGCCCTCCCTGTGATTCAGACTGACCCTGCTGCTGCTCTGAAACAGAGCCTGACCCTGCAGGGTCACTGTGGCCGATTGTGAGAGATTCTAACTGACCCAGGACAAGGTGCACACAATATGCCCACAGCGCCTGGTGGGGCAGCACAGCCCTGACTGCCACCAGAGCCCTGTGAGCAGCTCCCACGGGGGCAGTTCAGGTGCCACAGTCATCAAGACTCCTCCATGTGGTCAGCCCCCAGCGCCCCACTGCACGTCCTGGTTGCAGGTGGGGAGCCCCTGCTCATCCCACGCCCATCCCCTCAGACTGGGTCCAGGTGTGCCCTAGGAAATCGAAGCCCAGAGCAAGGCCAGGTGGGGTCGTGGTCCTGGGAGAGAGACTCACAGGAGATTCTCTGCACTGAGGGAGGAGGGTCCCTGAACTGAGGATCCAGTGGGACGGGCCGCTCCTTATACCACTGGCCTCTCCATCAGGAATGTTCTGGAATCCCTGGCTTCAGGCCTAGCTGTGGCCCTGCACTGTGGCTCTGAAGAGGCCTTGGACACCTTCCCTCTGCACAGGGAGGGCTCAGACACTCTTCCCCAGTGCCTGGCAGGGGCAACACCAGGTTGCCAGCCCAGCCGCCCCTCCTGCTGCCACCCTGAGCCCAGGAGGGGAAGACTCGGGATGACCCTGAGGACTGAGGCCACAGGGCCTGGCCCTCCTGCAGCCCTCCCACAGAGCACCTGACAGCAGGGAGCTGCTAGTCACCTCGAGCCCCAGGCCAGGCTCACCCTGTGTGGCACTGGGTGCAGCTGGTGGGGACCCAGCCTCCTGGAGGCCCTGAGGCTGAACTGCTTGAGTTAGGCCCAAGGCAGAGAGTGGTGCTGGGGCCTGGCCTGGGGGAGGAGCACCTGGCAGGAGTAAGGCCAGGACTGCCATAAGCTTTCTGTCTTGTGCCCGTCCAGGAAGCCCTGCAGGTCCACTGCTCAGTTCCACAGAATCAGCCCCCGGAGTGGTGAGTGGGGGCTCTGCTGGGTGGGCATGGAGGGGCTCTCAGGCTGGTCTGGGCTCCCCTCTCCCTCATGTGGCAGTGCCCATCTGCCCCCTGGTCCCTCTCTCCACTGCAGATGGGATCAGTCACTAGGTTGAGCTCAGGGAGGACCCAGGAAGTCCTCCTATGGCACCTGGGCAGCAGCTCAGCAACAATAGAGGCCACGGGGTTACCTGGTTTGGGGTGGGTGGTACTGGAGGCAGAGGACACTGGTTTCTGTGAATGTTCTGGGGTTCCTACTCTGGTTTGGGGGTCACCATGTACATGCAGACATTCAGCCTTGGATTGCCACCAGCCCTGGGTCACCCCATGGCTGGTTCACCTTCTCCTGAGGCCACCCCAGGCCTGTGTCAGCCTGTCCTGGGCCACCACAGCCCTGGGTCACCCTATCCCTAGGCCACCACAGCCCTGGGTCACCCAGTCATGGGTGGGTCTCAACCACCCTGAATCAATCCAGTCCTTGGCCATACCTGCTGCTCCAGTTCTGAGGCACTGACTCCTCTGGGCATTGGCGTCTGTCTGGGTGACAGCTGAGCAGGGGTGGCTCCTGACCTGGGCAATGGGTGAGCAGGGGTGGCCCAGTGTGGGTGATGCCGAGGGTAGGAGGTGTCCTGGCACCCAGCAGGTGCTCAAGGAAACAGTGCTGCTTCCGAGGGATGATATATTCTTTGCACAGGTCGGAAACACAGACACACACACACACCCTCTTCTTTCTTACTGAGAGAACCCACGTCAGCAGGACCAGGCTGAGTCCTCCCTGGGTGCTGTGCCCTCACCCTGGGGAACCTGCAGGTGGGACACTCCCAACCTGCCCCCCGTGACAGTCCTTAGTGAGGTGCCGCCTCCTTGTGTGTCCTCTTTAGGCAAAACTCAATTGATGTCTTGGAAAGGCAGAGTTAACAGAAAAAGAGAGATGTTCCACCTGCAGGGTCACTCCCAAATGGCCGCTGTGGCTGAGGCTGGGCCGTGTCGAAGCCAGGAGCCCACAGAGTGTTCTGGGTGCAGTGGCCCGTTAGCAGGCAGCAGCATTGGACGTGGAGCAGGCAGGACTTGAACTGGCACTCCAGGGGGCTGTGGGTGTCAGAGGTGGCAGCTTTAGCCCTATACCACAAACCTGATACCATTTAGGTATTTGTTTGTTTGTTTGTTTGTTTGTTTTAATTTTAAAATCAGGTATACCAAGAGGAGGAGAGACAAAGAAGAAGATATTCCATCGGAAAATTTCACTCCCCAAGTGGTCACAGTGGCCGGAATTGTGCCTATACGAAGCCAGGAGCCCAGAGGCTCTTCTAGGTCTCCCACACGAGTGCAGGGTCCCAAGGATTTAGACCTTGACTGCTTTCTCAGGCCACAAGCAGGGAGCTGGGTGAGAAGCAGGGCTGAGGGTTTAGAACCGCTGCCTATATAGGATCCCGCCTCATGCAAGGCAAGTTCTTTAGCCACTAGGCTGCCTCCACACCTCCTCCCCAGGGTAGGGAGTCCAGCAGGGCTTGGTCATCTGCCCCAGGTCCTAGGGCTCTCCTGCATGGAGGCTGGTAGATGCATTAACCAAAGTGTTGAATGGTCTGGCAGGGGTCACGATGCCTGGCCTGGGTCCTTGAACCCACTTGCGTGTTGGGTGCTGGGTCCATTATTCCCGTGAGGTGTCCAGCTGAGATTTAGCCACCGGGCCTGGGTTCTTGGTTCCTCTAACACTTTGGGTACCCAGTCCTTGAGCCCCAGGGCTGGGGGTTCTAGCCAGGCCCAGGTGGTCTGGCCTGGGTCCATGGGCCCACCTGTGAGAGCTGGTCCTCCACAGTGTCAAGGATGGAGTCCTGGACGGCAGACCACGGTGCACATAGAGGATATGATAGCCGCTTGGGGCCAGCAGAGGATATCTGCTACCATACCAGAGAACAGAGAACAAAACGTGTGGACAACTACCGCATCCTAACGATGACAGCAAATATCTGTGCGAAGGTCGCCCGTGTCAGCCAATGGGCATTGGGAGGGACTCCTCAGCCACAGGATGGCGAGAGCAACAGCATTTCAGAGAGATTGCGTCCACTGGGCAGAACCCTCAGCGCATGCGCCACATCATGACCCTGAGCTGAGAGCAGGTGGCCGCTCCCTTCCTCAGGGACTGGAATGGTTGGGAGGCTGGGTATGGCTTCTTCCCTTATCTCCCCTGTTCCCCATGAAATGGGAAGAAGAAATAGAAGGTTTGGAAACAATGACCACACCCACTCTCCCTAGCCCTAGGTCCTTCCAACCCTCATCAACTAGGTAACGTCACCTAAAATTAATAATAAGAATAATAAATGCAAAAAGAGACAAAAGAGACTGCAGACCCACTAAGTTGTCCCGTGACTACCAGAAAAATCAAGAAACAGCCACAAAGACCCAGAAGTGTCCAGTGCTGTCCAGCATGTTGAGGGGCTGGGAGCCTTTCACGGCCCTCGAGGAAATTATAGTGGTGCCGCTACTGTGGACAATTCCAGCAAATCCTGGAAAAGCTCATCTTTGAGCTATCCCAGCCTAGGTTCCACTGAGAGATCCAGAACATATTAGATTGTTCTGGAATGATCGTGAACTGCATGTTTGACCCAGTGTGGGGGAGTTGAGGAGGGAAGCTGTCAGAGGTGGAGCCATGCGGGAGGTGCCTCAGTCCTGGGCCTCCCAGGGATGGCTCTGTGCTGTCCTAGTGGAGTTACCCCTGAGGGGGCTGTGGTGGAGTCAGGGCCCCCAATACCAGGCCATGAGCCCATAGCATCTCCCTGCCTGCTCTCCACCACAACTGGCACAGCCAGAGGCCCACCCAGAGCCAGGCTGTGCGGGCCCCATGAGCTTGACCCTGGTGTTCAGGTGGAGCGGGAACAAGCCGAGACTTGACTGAAGGCCCCTGAGCTGTCCTTCGGGGTGGCCAGTCCTGGCCCAGCGGGTCTCACACAGTGAAGGCAACGCCAGGAGAAGGGCGCAGACTCCCTGTCTTCCCTGTGCCTTCAGCTCTGGCTCCCTTGCCCCTTCCCAGGATGGCACTGCCTCAGGCTCCCTGGCAGCTGGGAGCCCAGAGCTGGGCCTCCACACAGCCTTGCCCAGCACAGGGACCTCGCCCCATTTCTGGTTCTGGCCAGGGAAGACCCCAGAGTGAGAGCCTCTCTGCCCACCTCAGGCGCTGTGCCATTGTGAGGGAGTGTCCTGCTCAAGGCCGCCCTCGGTCAGTGCTGCCCCGTGTGTGCTGCTGGGCACAGGGATGGTGTGTAACAGAGAGAGCTTGTGTCAGGAGGGGAGGGCCTTCCTCCAGGGAGAGCTTGTGTCCTGCACAGGGGGGCCCAGGGAGCCTGGCAGAGCTGTGCGCAGAGGAGGAGAGGCAGGGAGTGGGCAGCAGAGACTAAGAGCCAGTGATGGAGGCATGGGAGTGCTGTGGTGAGAGAGAGGAGGCTTGGGGTGACAGACCCACACAGCCAGGGCCTGGGAGGCTGCACTTCCCTCTGAGAGCCGGTGGCCATCACAGAATCACCTCCCATGCCTCCTTCCCTGGGTCCTCTCCTCTGAGGCCATGGAGCCCACAGGGAACAGAGCAGGCAGGGCACAGCCCGTGCTTGTCACTTGTATATTTCTCCCAAACACTCATCCATCCACACAGCTCTGCCCTGGCTGTCCCTCCCCGTGGCCCAGCTCAGCCTCCACGTCACAGCTCCCCTGCCCAATCCTCTGTGGTCCCCTCCCCTTGCCACCCCTGAGGAATCGCCCTGGCTGGTGCTGCCTCCTGCAGGGCCCACAGCCCT
Organism: Ochotona princeps; assembly: GCF_030435755.1. Taxonomy (NCBI): domain Eukaryota; kingdom Metazoa; phylum Chordata; class Mammalia; order Lagomorpha; family Ochotonidae; genus Ochotona; species Ochotona princeps. Next base: position 56,371,098 of record NC_080847.1, on the reverse strand, counting down.
TCATCTTCTTCTGGTGACTGATGTCGCTGGTGAGACACTCTCCCTGTCCTGTGCCCTCCATATGCCCTCCCGCCCCTGAACAGGACACCATCCCAGGGCACCCTGGCCCTGTTCCCAGGCCTTCATGCACCTGCCCCAGCATCTTCACCACGTCTCTGTGGTGTCTGCCCCTTCTGCCCATCCAGCTCCCAGAGGCCTGGAGGATTCCACTCCCTCCCTACAGCTCTGGTCCCCGGACCTTGGCACCAGGCCTGGCCCAGCCCAGCAAAGAGAAGGGCCTGCCTCAGGCTCTCCCACACTCTGAGGAGGAAGGGGCAGCCTCCCTGGCCTGTGCCCTGTGTGTGACTCCAAAATGAGGAACCTGTGATGCTCCTCCCTCCACCCCCTCTCAGCCCTCCCCGCTGGGGCTCCAGGCCCTGTGTCCTCACAGCCGCTCTGCTCCCGGGACCATGGGCGTTGGCACCAAGACCCCAGCCCTCATCGCCCTCCTCTGCCTCGGTGAGTTGGGGACATGGGACAGTAGGAAGGCAAAGGCTCAGGGACAGCCCCAGCTCCACCCCGCAGCTCAGAGGCACAAGGTGCAGAGAAGGCCGGGTCACAGCAAGTGGGCACAAGCTCTCACAGGACCTCTGTTGCAGGGCTGTGCTGGGGACGTTGGGACGAGGCACAGGCACAGGCAGGTGAGTCCTCCGAGGCCTGATCCTGGGCCAGCTGGGGTTGGGGAGGCCAGGACAGGGTCTGGGCTGGTGGGGACAGGCAGGCAGCCTGAGCTGAGCTGACAATGAGGGGAGGGGTGGGGCTGCACCAGCAACTCCAGCTCTGACTCCCTTCCAGGAACCCTTCCCAGACCCTCCATCTGGGCTGAGCCAGGCCCTGTGGTTTCCCAGGGCAGCCCTGTGGCCATCTGGTGCCAGGCGACTCCTCAGGCTGAGGTCTACCGTCTGTATAAAGATGGTACATTTCTCAAGGAAACACGGGCCCAGCAGGACTCCACTCACAAGGCCGGCTTCCTCATCGGGTCAGCAAACATATACAGCGCAGGGCGGTACCAGTGCGACTATCATGTCTCATTCCGCATCTCCCAGGCCAGTGACCTCCTGACCCTGGTGGTGACAGGTGAGAGGGGTCCCCAAACCACAGAGGCTTCTCCTCACAGCAGAGAAACCAGCATGGGCTCCAGGGACCCCACACCCTGTGGTCCATGGCTGGGGTGCAGGGGTGCCAGCGCCCCATTGTCACGCTTTCTCCACCCCCAGGGTTGTACGGAGCACCCTCCCTGTCAGCGCAGCCAAGCCCCGTGGTGGCCCTGGGAGGCACCGTGTCCCTCTCCTGTGACTCAGGTGCTGTTTCAGGCCCAGCCTATTTGCTGAAGGAGGGAGGAGCCAGCCCTGCCCACAGACAGGAGTCCAGTTACCTCCATGGGACAGGCATATGGCAGGCCACCTTCCGTGTGGGGCCTGTGAACAGCACCCATGGGGGCGTCTACAGGTGCTACAGTTCATCTTCCACCAACCCCCATGTGTGGTCACTGCCCAGCAGCCCCCTGGAGCTCCAGGTCACAGGTGAGTGACCCCACAGTGTTCCCCACCAGGGCACAGAGGCAGAGAGTGGAGGGGTCATGACCTCTGACCTATATATCAGGTGTACAGGGAGCAGATCTTGCTGGACATGGGTACCGAGAGTTGTATGCCCCCTTAACACCCCTGTCTGTCTCCCAGGGGCTCTGAGGGAGCCATCCCTGTCGGCCCACCCAGCCTCGCTGCTGCTCTCAGGACAGAGCCTGACCCTGCGGTGTCACTGTGAGTCCAGCTGTGAGAGATTCGCGCTGACCCAGGACAAGGGACACACAGCCCCCCCACAGCGCCTGGTGGGGCAGCGCAGCCCTGACTTCAACCTGGGCCCCTTGTACAGCTCCCACGGGGGCCGGTACAGGTGCTATGGTGGTCGTCATGACTCCTCCGTGTGGTCAGCCCCCAGCGCCCCGCTGGACGTCCTGGTTGCAGGTGGGGAGCCCCTGCTCATTGCTGTCCATCGCACCAACCCTGGTCCAGGCCATGCCCTGGGAGATGCAAGCCCAGAGCAAGGCCGAGTGGGGCTGTGGTCCTGGGAGATGGAATCCCAGGAGATCCCCTGCACTGAGGGAGGAGGGTCCCTGAAATCAGGGCCAAGTGGAGTGGGCTGCTCCCTATTACCACTGTCCTCTCCCCCAGGAATGTTCCAGAAACCCTGGCTGCAGGCCCAGCCGGGGCCCTCGGTTTCCTGGGGTACAGCCGTGGCCCTGCGCTGTGGCTCTGAGGAGGGCTTGGACACCTTCCTCCTGCACAGGGAGGGCTCAGACGATCCTCCCCAGCGCCTGCGTGTGCAGGGCACGGCCACGCCTACCCAGGTCACCTTCACCCTGAGCCCTGTCACCTCAGCCCACGGGGGCACCTACAGGTGCTATGGCTCCCACAGCAGCGACCCCTACCTGTGGTCGCACCCCAGTGACCCCCTGAGGCTCGAGGTGTCAGGTGAGTCCCGGTCCTGTGTGCTCTGTCCTCTGGGTCAGTGCTGGGCTGGTTTGGGGAGGGTTCCTGGGGAGGGTCAGCAGAGTGCTTGGGCCTGACAGGGACTTCACCAGGCTGCTCACCCTGCTGCTGCCCTGAGCCCAGGAGAGAACTTGTGGTTCACCCAGAGGGCAGAGGGCACAGGGCTTGGCCCTCCCACAGAGCACCCAGCTCCTGCCACTTTGACCCACAGCCCAGGCTCACCCTCTGTGGCACTATAGGTGCAGCTGGTGGGGACCCCAGGTTTCTAGAGGCCCGAGGCAGAGGGAGGAGCTTGTGCATGGCCTGGGAGAGGTGTCCCTGGCTGGCTGCTGTGAGGCCAGGTGCTGCTCCGACCCTCTTGTCCTTTGCCCACCCCAGGAGGCCCCGAGGGTTCAGTGCCCAGTCCCACAGGGACTGTTGCCAGTGTGCTCAGGCTGTGTGGGCTCCGCTGTGCTGGAGATGGCGATGTGGGAATGTACTCTATTCCTGGGGCCCTTTCTCCACCTGCTGTTGAAAGCATCCAATTGGGCTCAAACAGGACGAGGAAAGCCTCCTATGGCCCCTGGGCAGCAGCTCAACCCACAGTATGGACCAAGGCTGGAGAGTGGGGAGTCCATGAATTGGGGTTCGGCATGCTGGCACCAGGGGCACTGGGTATGGCGCACTCACTTCTGGGGTGCTGCCCCTGGTGCAGGATCACCATGCACACGCAGGTTTCTGCTCGTCACCCCCTCCCTGGGTCATGGCTCCTGCTCTGACCTGGGGTGGTGACTCCCGGGCCTCGAGTTCCAGACTGGGCGATAAGTGGGCAGGAGTGGCCCTGCGTGGGTGATGGTGAGGGCAGCAGCCCTGGCACCCAGCAGCTGCTGCATCAGCTCTCCCTAATGGTGACCTCATCGCACCCAAGGTCTGCACCGCCCCCTCAAGATCCTGCTCGGGGTCTCTGTAGCCTCGTTTCTGCTGCTCTGCCTCTTCCTGCTCCTCCTCTTCATCTTCATCCGAAAGCGGCGTCAGCGCCAACGCAAGTCAGGTGAGCAGAGCCCACGGGGAGGCCATTCAGGAGGCTCTGGGCCGCATCCCCAGGGGTGCACGTCTAGGGCCCAGGTAGACATGAGGGATACCTCACACCCTTCCAGCCTTAGCTTCTCATTCTGCAGGGGGATGGAGGGAAGGGTCCAGGGGGGCAGGTTCTGGGCCGCACCCCCAGGGGCACATGAGCATTGTGTGCTCTCCTTGGCTTACACACCCTCCCCAGCCTTAGGTCCTCATGCTGAGGGTGGAGCAAGAGGGGTCCAGGGGTCTTCACGGGGGCGGGGGCTGACTGCTCACCTTCCTGCAGGAGCAGAGCCCAGGCACCAAGCACTGCCCAAGAGGTAACACCTGTCCTTGCCCCGACGCCCTCTGCAGCCTCACAAGGCCACCTAACACACTCCTGTCTGATCCCCCAGCTCCGGCCCAGCGGCTGAAGCCCAGGAAAGCTTGTGTAAGGGCGTGGGAGGGTGGGGCTCAGGGCCAGAGGTGGGTGGGCAGTGGGGTGGAGTCCTGGTTCAGGAATGGACACACCAACCTGCCACTGCATGGCCTTGGTCAAACCAGCAACCTTCTGGACCCCCCAGATGCTGCTGTGATGCCCACAGCTGCTGGGGAGACGAAGCTGGACGTTCAGGTGAGTCGGTGGCCTGTCCGCCCCACTGACCCTCGCGGAGGGAGCCAACAGTGCAACTGGGCCCTGGTTCCGGTTTGCAGCTTGCCGGGGTCCCATGACTGACACCAAAGATGGCCACCCTGCCCTCTTCCTGTTTGCTCCTGCCAGCAGCCCACTTCCTTTTCCAAGCCTGCCCATGGCCCCACATGACCACACCCCAATACCGCCATCTCAGCCCTCCTGCTGTACAGCCCCCCATTCCTCTCCACAAGGCCCTGGGCCCCTTGCACCCATACTCCTTCCCCACCCACCCTCCTGTGCTGCAGGTCGCTGAAGGCCTTCAGGAGGTGACCTACGCCCAGCTCAGCCACAAGGCACCCCAACAGACAGCCACCTCGCCCCTCCCAGAGGAGCCCAGCACGTATGCAGCCCTGGCAGTCCACCAGCCTGGTACTGTCCCAGGGGGCCAACTGGGCTGTCCCCCACCCTGTGGCCAGTCTGGGAGGTAACCCAGACACTTCAGGAGCCCCAGGAATCCCACACCCACCAGGACTGGTGACTGGAACCAACAGCCACCTTAGCTCGAGCTGTTTGCACACTTCACAGTAAACTAATGCCCAGCCTATTGGGCAAGTAACTACATCTCAAAGGTCCAAGTAACTACATCTCAAAGGTCCAGGGACCCAGAGGGGTCACAGCCAGAGTGGCTGCCCTGGCTCACCCTAACCCCTCCGTGCTAGCTTCCAGTAAGGGGTAAGGAAGGCCTTCTCCTCCTGACAGTGTGCCAGCAAACCCTGAAGGCATGAAAGCAGCTTCCCCAATGGCCACCCACCCCTTCCCCAAGCTGGGCACTCCAGGCCAGCATGCCCTGTGCCCACATCCTGTCAGATACAGCTCCTGCTGGGGTATTCCACTTCCTCTACCCAGCTGCTCAGGCCCCTCCCTGCCAGCCCAGGGAGACCTGCAGCTCCTGGCTCCTGCCTGGCCCAGCCCTGACCATCACGGCCATCTGGGGAGTGAGGCTACAGTGCCAGGATGTCACCGTGGGCCAACCCACTTTCCTCCTGCCAGGGAGCAGGGGCATGCAAGGGTGGGCAGGGCTACTTCCTCACCAGCAGCCAGCTAAGACACCTGGGACCAAATGCAGGACACCTGACCCAGGTGATCACACCCGAATTGCCAGCTCCAGAACCAGGGGTGGAGCAGTCCTTGCTGGAGGTGGCCACTGTGCCTGCCCTGGGGGGTGGCTTTGCCTAATAAACCTCACTTCTCACTGGCTGACGCACTCCTCCCCATCCAAGCCATGGCCCGTTTCTCTCCCTGTGGGGGGACCCACAGAGACTGGGGCCTGCCAGACACTGGGCACTACAAAATCAGGGGACCACACTCCACTGTGGAATCTGCTTTATTTTCTGTAAGACACCCTGGCAGCCCAGAGCGGCCAGCGGGGTTCAATCCTCTTCCTCGTCGTCGCCCGCCCCGGCCCCGCCCTGGCCCTTCTTGGCATTCTTCCTCTTCACGCGGCCCGGGCGGCCGCCGCCGTACGGGGAGCGCAGGGAGAAGTCGATGTGCTTCTGCGAGTCGAGACGCACGATGAAGGACGGGATGTTCACCACCTGCTTGCGGACCCTGGGGGAGAACAGTGGGTGAAGGGGACCCCAACTGCTGGGAAGGCTCAGGTGGCACCCACTGAGCTGGGATCTGACCCCACCCAGCACCGAGCCCTGCAGCTAGGCCAGGGCACACAGGCAGTGGTGCCCCATTCTGCATGGTGCTCCACAGTGCCCACTCTGCCGCAGGCTGGACTCTGCAAGGCCAACCCTGACAGCAGGGCTCCTGGCCCTCACCATCCCCGGGGACAGAGATGCGTTACCTGTGCAGCTGCGGCGTGCCGGCAGAGGCCTTCGCAAGGTGTACGGCGCACGCCGCAGTGACCCTTGCGCCGGGCTAAGGGGGCCAGGCTGCCCCCGGCTCCCCAGGGGCTGTGTGCAGGGGCGCCTGCACCCTCAGGGTGAGCCCACACCTATCCTCTCCGGGGGCTGCGCAGGAGACAGGGACGGCGGGCTCGGTGAGGCCACCGCCAGCGGGACCAGCGAGGGCCCCGGGCCACGCGAGGGGTGCCCGCAGCACTACCTGATGTGGCGCTGGCGGATCAGCACGCGGGCGTGGTGGATGGACTTGGCCAGGCCCAGCTTGAAGACCTGGGTCTGCAGCCGCCGCTCCAGGAAGTCCTCGATCTTCAGGCCCAGGATGTAGTCCAGCTTCATCTTGCCCTCGTCCAGCACGCCGATGCGGACCAGCCGCCGCAGCAGGGCGTTGCCTGGGGACAGCAGAGACACGTCCAACCCGGCCCCGCACGGCAATCAGGCACCCCAGAACACGACTCCTGTGACCCTGATAGCAGGCCACCGTGGCCGTCATCCGTGCAGTGGGGGGCGCTCTCCCCGGCTCAGCACCTCATGGGGTACCCTGCCACAACCAAGCAGTCTTACTGGGTAGACACTTGGGTAAACGGGCCAGATCACTGCAGCGGCACCCACACCCCTTACTGGAGTCCTTGGGTTCGAGTCCTACAGGTGCAGGGACCGCTATCCAACCAACTCAGAAACCCCTCCGCCTCTCCAGACACCAGAAAGGCCCAAGAGGGATAATGCTGCTGCCAAAAAACAATGTGGGCGTCCGCAAGGCCTCAAGTCCTGCCCGCGTGGGGAGCGCGCAGGAAGGCGGCTGACCCAGGCACAGAAGCTGACACTGGACACGCACGCCCTTCCCAAGGCCTAACGCCGCTCCAGAAAGGAGCACGGTGCGTTTAGCCCGGGGACCCTCAGGGTGCCACCCCGGGCCACCCAGGCCACGCTGCGCTTCCAGCCCAGGATCCTGCTGGTTCAACCCCGTGCTGGCCTTCGAACCCGCGTCCCACCGCACACCCCCACATGCACACACCTTCAAACAGCCGCCGCGGGTCCTTCTCGTCCAGGGTCAGCAGCTCCCGCGCAGCCTTGCGGATCTTGGCCAGGGTGAACTTGACCCTCCAGACCTCGCGCTTGTTCCGCAGCCCATACTCACCTGCGTCGGGGTGGAGGAGTGGGCAGTGAGGGTCAGTGCTGGGGGGAAGAGGTGCACACCGCGCCCCCGGAGCCCCAGCACAGGGATGACCGCTGGACGCCTCCCTACGACCCGGGGAGCTCCTAGCACGTGGGACGGTGACCCTGGGGATGCCTCCCTGTGACCCCGCGAGCCCCACACCCACAGCACGTGGGACGGTGACCCCTGGACGCCTCCCCCCGACCCTGGGAGCCCGCAACACGTGGGACGATGACCCCTGGACACCTTCCCATGACCCTGGGAACCCCACAGCCCCTGCCCGAGACCCCCAGGAGCCCCCAGCACGTGGGACGGTGACCCCTGGACGCCTCCCCCCGACCCCGGGACCCCAGGCCACCTCACCGATCAGCTTCAGCTCCTGGTCGAGGCGGGACTTCTCGAAGGGTCTCCGCGGGGTCACGTACGTCTTACGACACACCCAGCTCCGGGCCACCGGCATGTTGGCTCGGCCTGGCGATCCGCGCCTGCGCAGGAAGGAAGGGCGTCACGGGGGTCACGAGGTCTCGCTCCCGTCGCGCGCGACCAGGGCCGTTCTCGTGAGATCCTGCCCCGAGCCGTCCAGAGCGCCACACCACAACCAAGTGCGTGTCCCCGCCATCCGTCTCCATCCGCCCCTTCCTCTGGAGGACGCGGGAAGGAGACGGAGGCCGGCTACACCGGAGGCCGGCTACACCGCAGACCGTCCCCCCCGCACCCGGCCCCCGCACCCGGCCCGGAGAGCACGCAACCCGGGCCCACCTAAAGCAAAGATGCCGTCAGCGCCCAAGAGAGGCCCAGAAGCGCCCTCGCCGCCTTCTTATAGCGGCTCCGCCCACTGGTTGCGTCATCACGCACGGCGCGCGCCTCGCCTCCGCCAATCAGGCAAAAAGGCAGTGGAGACGCGAGCTGTGCTAGAGCGCCGCGCGGAGGCGGGAGGACCTGACGGGGAACCGGACACCTCTCTGAAGGGGGAACGGGGAGGCCCTGAGGGGGAGCCTGCGGGTCCGGGGTCCGGGGTTATCTCGGCCCTCTATAGACTGCTGCGTCCAGGACCCGGCAGGCCCGCGCGAAATGAAATGGGCATGATCAGTCAGCACTGTGTCCGCGCAATCCGGCTGTGAGGGCGAACCGGGACGAATGTTCACGAATGCTCGAGGCTCTCGCCCGGGCCTGACCGCCCCCCTCACCTCCTACCCAGCCAGATTCTCGTAGACTGATTTCATTGTGCCTGAAAGGCGGCGATGGACATTTAGTCTGTTCCCCCTTGCCACAGCCAGGGCTGGGGGCCTGGAGCTCCGCGTGGGTCTTCCACCAGGGCAGCAGAGCCCCGGGCACCTGAACCCTGGGCACAGCACGAGCATGGCAGCTGGGTCAGCAGCCAGACGCTGGGATGCAGCGTGGGAATCCGTCGTCCACTTCTGCAGCCCGACGACCCCAACAGCACCCCTGATTCATTTCAGGGGACCCGGAAAATCCACTCAGTGAAGTCGCTGAGCCCAGTGACAGTGCCCCCGGGAAGATGGCATATGCAGACAGAACAGGGTGCTCAGACCTCTCTACCAAGTGGTCAGAAAATTTTTGTGCCTTTTTTTTTATTATTGTTATTGGGGAAGGCATATAGTGAAGAAATGCAGAAAGATCTTTCATCTGTTGATTCGCTCCCCAAATGGCCGCAGTGGCCGGAGTTGAGCTGATCCAAAGCCAGGAGCTTCTTGCGGGTCTCCCACGCGGGTGCAGGGTCCCAAGGCTTTGGGCCGTCCTCCTCTGCTTTCCCAGGCCACAGGCAGGGAGCTGGATGGGAAGTGGGGCAGCTGGGACATGAATTGGTGCCCATGTGGGATGCTGGCACTTGGAGGAGGATTAATCAGTTGAGCCAACATGCTAGCCCCGTGTAAACAGGGTTTTTTTCAAATTATTTATTTGAAGGGACATCACTTCTCAGCCTTTTGTCTAAGATCAAGTGAAGAGGACAGCGAGAGAGAGTTCTTCCATCTGCTGGGTCACCCCCAAATGGCTGCAGCGACAGGGCTGGTGCAAGCTGAAGCCATTAGCCGGAGACTCGGTCTGGGCCTCCCACGGGGGTCGCCGGGCCCAGGCACTTGGGCCATCCTCTGCTGCCCTCCCAGGTGCATTAACAAGGGGCTGCCTCAGAAGCAGAGCAGCTGGGACTCAAACCCCTGGACTGTCACTTTATTTTTAAAGATTATTTTATTTTTATCTGAAAGGCAGATTTAGAGAAGCGGAGACAGAATTCTTCCACCTAGTGGCTCACTCCCCAAATGGCTACAACAGCAGAACTGGGCCAGGCCAAAGTCAGGAGCTTCTTCCAGGTTTCCCACATGGGTGCAGGGTCCCAATGCATTGGGCCGTCCTCGACTGCTTTCCCAGGCCACAGGCAGGGAGCTGGATGGGAAGAGGGGCAGCCAGGACACAAACCCGTGCCCATATGGGATCCTGGTGCCTGCAAGGGGAGGACTGGCCAATTGAGCCAGCATGCCACATCCTCACGGTCATTTTTTAAAAATGGTAGAGCAAGGGCCAGTGTGATTTCAAACATCTTCTGCATCAAAATAAAACCTCCCAATTTCACTCCCTTCTCTTCACCAAGTGTTTGAACTGCCCTTACGATGTGATATGGAGGAATTGAGAGTTCCTTCAGCTGCCCACACCCCATTTCTCAGTGTCGGCACGGGGATTCAAACCGCAGACTCCGAGGTTTGGTCAACACGTTTATTGAGATCCCCTGCGTCCCAAGCCCATGGAAAACAGAGATGAAGCCACTGTGGTTCCTCATCCAAGAAGGTCCCAGCTTGCCAATGAGTAACTACAAAATCAGCATGGCCACTGGGTGCCACAGCGGGGCGCGGGGGAGCCCCCAGGGGTGGAGTCCAACAGGGGCAGGTGGCAGTTCTGGGTGGTGGGCGCGGGCCGGTCACTGCAGGCCTGCCCACTGCAGGGATGTGTAGACCACCGTGCCATCAGGCTGCGGGGAGCCCAGCAGGAGGGTCTTCCGGACACTGGTCCCCAGGCGGCCGGCAGCCACCAGGTCCTGCAGTGGGATGGGGTCCTCAGGGGCCCAGCACTGGGCAATGTAGTGGGCGTGGAAACGCAGCGGGTCACCTGAGGACAGAGACAAGTAGAGGCTGGAGTGTGACAGGGACGGCTCAGTAGGCACTGGGGACCCTGCGGCCCTGGACAGCGGTGGCAGCCATCCGCCATCCCTCGTGAAGGCCGACAAATGCCAACAGCCCATCCCGCAGCGGCTGAATCCCCCGCACGCCCCAGAGGAAGTGTATGCGTACTATACACCAACCAGGGACGTGGTGTGGTGCGAACAGGGTGTGGCTCCCCAAGCTCGCAGACGCCTGAACCCCAGCTCAGGGCAACCGTGTGGGTTAATGTGGACGCTGAGGGGCAGAGGGGAGGCAGGATCTCGTTCAGAGCCTGGAGGTGGGATTCTGTGGGAGCCTGTCGGAGCTCCTGGTGGGTGAGCGGGGCACCCCGTGTCCCTCCCCTCCTGCGCTCAGGGTGACCCTGTGCTGGGGCTCCGCCAGCAGATGCCAGGCCAGTGGAGTGGGTGCAGACGAACCTAACTTCTCCTCCTGGACATTTTAGTTGGGAGCCACAACAAGCTGACCAGGGCAGACCCGTTAGTGGGTGAAAAGGGGGGTGGGAGCCAATTTTAACTTAAATTACAGGGCCAGCCAGAAGTTCTCAGAAATTCACTTTTCCTCAGGAGAAAGGAAGTGTGGTCAAGGCATCACTCACAGCTGCGCACCTCCACGCGTTTTCGCAAAGGGTTAAAACCACCTTAGGTGACTGCCATAGGGAAAAGGAAATCTTCATGACCCAAAGAAACCACTTTCAGTTTCATAGTTTTGGTATATGAGTATCTTAAATGATCCTACCATCAAATGCAGCTGTTGAACTTGGATGTTTCCTCGTTTTGATACAGCGTGGCTGCCCCGCTGCCTCTGCAGGGAAGGCCTGGCGCTGACACAGCCACCAGCATGGAAGCTGCTGTGCCACCGTAAGCACCCTCCCGCCATCAGCCAGCGGGCACAGCCCAGCCCATGCCAGCCTCGCAGCCCGGCAGAGCCACGGTGTGTCTTCCTAATAAACATCCCAGGTTCTCCTGACCAAGATGACTTTGGGAAAACCAATGGGAGTGAAGAACGCTGTTTGAGTGAGGGCATTAAATGTGCTGATACTTCAGGAGCTGTTTTCCTACCTGGTGTTTTTAGAGGAGACTTAAAACCTACTCAAACTTTGATTGGGAGGCCCCTTTTACTGGCTGATCAATCGTTCAATTAGTAAGAGAGGCGAGCAAAGAGTAATTATATAAATTTCTTAATCAGCTACAGCCATGCTGAGTTCAACCTGGTGAACTCGGACTGGTAAGTTGTTGTGATCTCTGTAGCACTAAGATGAACAGACTCCATTGGGACAACTTTATAGGTCAGAGTCTAGGAGACATTGTTCTGCCATGGTCACAGTAATAAAAGTGGTGCAAAATCAGTTACTTTATAACAGCGTTGTCTGAAAGACAGCTGGCCTGGGCCCGGGGCACTGGTTCTAATCCCGGCAGCCCCGCTTCCCATCCAGCTCCCTGCCTGTGGCCTGGGAAAGCAGTCGAGGACGGCTGGGACCCTGCACCTGTGTGGGAGACTTGGAAGAGGCTCCTGGCTTTGGATCGCACACAGCTCTAGCCTTTGCGGTCATGTGGGGAGTGAATCAGTGAATAGAAGATCTTCCTCTCTGTCTCTCCTCCTCTCTGTATATCTGACTTTCCAATAAAAATAAATAAATTAAAAAAAAAAAAGAAGGCTGGCCTAAGGAATCAGAACCTCAGTCATCTGGTGACAAGGTCATGTCCATACTTGGTGACAAGTGACTCCAGCAGACTAAAGGAAATATTTTACAAAAGGATGGAGCTCGGGCCCCTGGACCCAAACGGGAGACCTGGAAGAGGTTCCTGGCTGTTCCTGGCCCAGCCCTGGCTATGACACCATGCCTCCCCATCTCCTGCAAAGAGATCGGATGATCCAAAAGTTCCCTTAAAGTCTGCCCGATTGGGGCCTGGCACTGTGGCAGAGCCAGCTGAGCTGCCTCCTGGGGTGCTGGCTGGGATCCTGGCCGCTCTGTGTCTGATCCAGCTCTCTGCTAAGCCCGGGCAAGCAGAAGGCAGCCCAAAGCCTGGGGATCATGTGGGAGGCCTGGATGGAGCTCCGGGCTCCTGGCTTCTACTTGGCTCAGCTCTGCCCACTCAGCCACTTGGCGAGTAAACCAGTGCATTGCAGGATCTGTCTCTGCCTTCCAAGTAAATAGGTCTTTAAAGACATAACTGATGCAATGTTAGTTGTGTAACCTATATAATCACTTCGGGTATTTTCCAATTTTTATCTTTTTTTAAGGACTTGTTTATTTGAAAGAATTAGAAGCTGAGACCTAGGTCCTGGATCTGCCGGCTCACTCCCCAGCTGGCCACGCCCGCCCAAGGCCAGGCGTCAGGACCTTCCTCTGGGCTCCCCTGTGGCTGGCAGGTGACCTTCCTCTGGGCTCCCCTGTGGCTGGCAGGTGACCAGCTCTTGGCCATCCTCCGCTGTGTTCCCAGGCCACAAGCCGGCACTCAGATCTGAGGCAGAGCAGCCGGGACACGAACCAGCGCCTCAGGAGGCTTTACTCTATGCCACAATGCTGCCCGAGGGTTCCCACTTAAAGTCAATGAAAGAAGGAAGAATGCGCTGGGACTGCAGGGACGGGGGTGGCCGGAGGTCCCAGCCTGGACTCACCTGGGTACACCAGGAAGTCACCGCCGAACTTGCCGGCCGCACTGAGGAAGAAGCCACGCTCCCACAGGTCCCTGTAGATGCTGTAGCGCAGTTCGTGGGCCGGCCGACCGGCGTGCGGCCAGTCCTTGGACTGCACACGCCAGTCTAGCGGCCGAGCCTTGACGGGCCGGGGCCTGGCAGTGGCCAGCTGCACGAGCAGCGCCGACCTGGGCAAGGGGGCCAGCTCATCCGAAGGCCCGGGCTGGGAGGGGGCTGGGGGACGGGAGGACCTGTTCACTCGGGGTACACAGTGGGGACCCCACGCCCAGAGTCCCCCCAAAGCTCCTCCCGTCTTCCCAGGTCCCGGCCCGCCAGGCCCACGCTCACGTGCTTCCTCCTGCTCCCCGGCAGCCTGGCCCTCCTGGGCCTGCTCGGGGCCAGCCTGGCTGCCCGCGGCCTCCTGGGCCCCGCCGGCCCCCGCAGCCTGCTCCAGCCTCTGCTTCTTGGCGGCCTGGCCCTGGGCGATCTTCTCCCGGAGCTCCTGCCGCTGGGCCTCGCGGGCCTCCACTGCCAGGGCGCTTTGCTCCTGGAAGCTCTGCTCCTGCTGGCGCTTGAAGGATGCTAGAGCCTGCCAAGTGCAACTCGGCTGCCAGCCCAGCACCCCTCGGGTGTCCCGCCTGCTCGCCCCCCCAGCACCCCTCGGGGGTCCCGCTGGCTTGTCCCCCAGCACCCCTCGGGGGTCCCATCTGCTCACCCCCAGCACCCCTCGGGGGTCCCGCCTGCTCGCCCCCCAGCACCCCTCGGGGGTCCCGCCTGCTCGCCCCCCCAGCACCCCTCGGGGGTCCCATCTGCTCACCCCCAGCACCCCTCGGGGGGTCCCGCTGGCTTGTCCCCCAGCACCCCTCGGGGGTCCCATCTGCTCGCCCCCCAGCACCCCTCGGGGGTCCCGCCTGCTCGCCCCCCAGCACCCCTCGGGGGTCCCATCTGCTCGCCCCCCAGCACCACTCGGGGGTCCCGCCTGCTCGCCCCCCAGCACCCCTCGGGGATCCCGCCTGCTCGCCCCCCAGCACCCCTCGGGGGTCCCGCCTGCTCGCCCCCTCCTCTCCCGGCCCCCCCTTACCAGGCTGTGCTGGCGGGGATCCGGGCGCGGGGCGCTGACCAGGGTCACGGCGCCGATCTCGGCCAGCAGCCGGGCCTCTTCAGGCATCAGCAGCAGCGGGAGGCCCAGGCGCGAGTTCTGGCGGGGCCCGCGGGGCAGGGCGCCCACCGTGCGGCCCCCGACTCCCAGGCGCTCCCGCAGCGCCTGCACCGCCTCGGCCCCCCACACCAGGGAGCGGCCATTGGCCACCTCCACCACCAGCATCCTCCTGCGGGGCAGCCGGCAGGGCAAGCCACACGGCCCGGGGTCCTCGGCGGGGCGGGACCTCGCTCGGCACCTGCGGGGCCGGGCCCGGTGGTCGGCACCTCACTGAGGGTCAGCCCCGCGGGACCCGCCCTCGCGGCCGCGGCGCCACGCCCCCTCCGGGGCGGCCATCTTGGCTCCTCCTCGCGAGGAAGCCGCCTCGGCCTCCCTGCAGGCTCGCGAGCCCCGCGCCCGGACCGGAAGAAACCTGAGCGCGGCCCGGCCACGCCTCCTGCCGGGCTCGGGCGCCGCCCCTCGGAGTCACCGACGTTCGGCTCGCTTGGAGTTTCGCGCTTTGAGTCAGGTGCTTACAGTCCCCGCCCCTCCCGAACGCGCACGAGTCGGCGTTCGGGTGTTCCCGGATCCGCCGAACGCGCACGAGTCGGCGTTCGGGTGTTCTCGACGCCCGTCTCTTCTGCAGCCCGGGCCCCGCCCACTCCGCCGCCCGCGCTACCCGGTTTAGGGGTTCCCGCCCTACGACCGAGCCCCAAATCAGGCGGGCCTGTCTCTCGGGGTCCGCTCGCGGCCCACTCATGGCGACCCCTGGATCAACCGCGTCATCCCGCCGCTTCTGCGCGGTGGGAAGTCGGGGTTCCGCAGCACTCCCTTAGCGGTTGTAAGATTTAGGAAAGTGAAGTTTATTCCCCTGTCCTGAACCCTGGGTCCACGCGGCCCTCGGGAGTGCCGCCCACTCGAGGTCGCAAACCGAGCATGGACGCTACTCGGACCCGACCATCTCCGAAGGGAGCCGAAGTTCGTGGCCCCGCCTCCATCCGAACGTTGCACTCCAACTTCGGCTGTGGCCGAAATAAACCGAAGCTTATGACCCCGCCCACACCCGGCCGAACTGGTGGCCCCGCCCACGGCCGAACAGCGGTTGGCGTACTCGGCTGTCAACGGAGCGAGCCGAAGTGTGTGGCCCCGCCCCGGAGCCCTGGGCGCTGCTGCTTCCGCCGCGGCCGGAGGCGAGGCCCCGCCCCTCCGAGCTGCAGGCCCCGCCCCCGAGCCGCAGGCCCCGCCCCTCACGTACTAGGGGCTCGCGGGGCCCTCGCTGGGCGGATGCAGAGTCGAGCGCCCCGCCGATCTGCACCGCCTGCGGCCGCCTAGCCCGGCCCCGTGGTGTGCTCGGCCCTGCGTCCACAGAGCGGCGTGGGAGGTGTGGCCCGAGCGGCGCGGGCCGCGGACCAGGACTGCTCGGCCGCTTCCTCCCGGGAGGGCCGCTCAGGTGGGCCGAGGGAGCCGGGGGCGGGGGGTGCAGGGGGCGCGGGGTGCGGGGGCGCGGGGTGCGGGGGCGCTGGGGTGTGGGGTGCAGCGGCGCGGGGTGCAGGGAGGGCGCCGGCACCGCGATGTGTGGCGTAACCGCCTGTGGCTCGGCCGGCGCTCCGGCTGCCCGAGATGCGCGGGGTGAGGTTCCGCTCCCCCGGGACTGGGCAGCAGGGAGGAGGGCTGTCGGAGAGAAGGGTCTAGGAGGGGCCTTGTGGATAGCTGGAGTTTGCGGGGGTGTGGGGCAGCGGGCCGGGGGGCCTGTGGCCAGTGGAGGAGGCCTGGCTCTCCAAGGAGAGGGAGTACTGGTGGGGCTCGGGGCTCTCCCGGGAGGGGAGGGGCTCCGTGGAAGGAGGAGGGGGCAAGGGAGCAGACCCCGGAACGCCCGCCTTGTCCCTTCTGCAGACCATGTCGCCCGAGGAGTGGACCTATCTGGTGGTTCTTCTTATCTCCATCCCCATCGGCTTCCTCTTTAAGAAAGCTGGTGAGTCAGGTCCCCCCCCTCGGTGAGTGGACAACGCAGGGGAGGGGCGCCCCGCCCAGGGGTCAGGCTCACCCGCTGGCCCTTCTCCCCGTACCCCCACAGGGCCTGGACTGAAGCGATGGGGGGCAGCAGCCGTGGGCCTGGGCCTCACGCTCTTCACCTGCGGCCCCCACACTCTGCACTCGCTGGTCACCGTCCTGGGGACCTGGGCCCTCATTCAGGCGCAGCCCTGGTGAGAACGGAGTGGGAAAGGAGGGGAAACCGCGCCACCAGTGTGCTTCTGTCACGCTGTCTCAGCCGCCTTGCTCCTCTGCGCATCTACCCCAGTCCTCCACATCCGCGCGACCGTGGGCAGGGGTCAGCTGGCCCTGCCACCGTCCACATGAAGCTGCCCTGGCCAGGCCCAGGGGGTGTGGTGTCTGAGATGGAGGGCGGGGAGGTCCTCTCCCCGCGGCGGGACCCTTCCCTGCTGTGTCCCACGTGGCTGTGCCCCTCGTCCCACGGTGTCACGCATGTCCACTCCGTGCCAACATCACCCTTCCTGCTGTGGTGTTGGGTGAGGGATGTGGGGGCACCCGCCCAGCCAGCCTCCTGCCTTTGCCTCAGCTCCTGTCACGCCCTGGCCCTGGCCTGGACCTTCTCGTATCTGCTGTTCTTCCGAGCCCTCAGCCTGCTGGGCCTGCCCACGCCCACGCCCTTCACCAACGCCGTGCAACTGCTGCTCACACTCAAGGTCAGCCTGGGGCTTGCTGCCCCTGCCCCTCCTCCCCCTCTCCGGTCCCATGGGGCGGAGGCCAGTTATCTCCCACACCCCCTGCGGGTAGGACAGTACCTGTCCCACAGCCCCGGGCTAGGGTTCACCTCTCCCTTTTGGCACCTGCCGGAGCTCCTCTGTTCTTACAGAGGAGGAAGACCAGCCCTGGCCCAGAGGACTTGGCCCAGAGCATGCAGGGAGAAGGGCCGGGTTCTGGCTGCCCCTCTCCCGGGGGGACGGGCCAGGCCCTGGCGCAGCCTCAGCTGAAGGCAGGGAGCAGGCAGGTCAGGAGGGACGGCAGCGAGGCCTGGTGGCCAGAGGGATCAGGTCAGGCAGCTCCTGGGGTGCCGAGAGCTGCGGCCAGAGGTTGGCTCGTTTGCTGCCGGGCAACTCTTACCATTTGCCAGTGGCTGCTGTGGTGCTGAGGGAGGATGGGATGGGATGTGGCGATGGTGGGACGGCAGCCAGCAGCTGCCCCCAAGCCTGAGCACCCCCTTGCTGCCCGGGTGGAAGAGAGCGGCAGCCGGCACAGAACCGGAAGGAAGAAGTACTGGGCCTAGCGTGGGCAAGTCCTGGAGGTAGTGAGGAAATGGGAGGCTGCGGGGTGGCACGGGTTGGATCTGAGGAACAGGGGTGCCATGAGCTCCATGGCAGGGAGCGGCCAGGACCGCCTCTGCTCTGGGTGCAGGTGGGCGAGCGTGCACCCTGGGGTTCTCGGTTGGAGATGCCTGGGGAGCTGTGGGTGGCCCTCTGGAAGGGCTGGGGCAAAGGGCAGACTGCAGGCCAAGTTGGCATTGGCAGGCTGTGGGTGGCATGTGTTGCTGCAGGGTTCCTGGGAGCAGGTGAGGGCAGGGTGAGAAGTGCGCAGCCCAGCCCAGCCCAGCACGTGCCCATGGCAGGGTGGGAGCTTAGTGCCTACTGCAGACTCCCCGCATCCCTCCGGCTGCTGGGCGGGTGGGGAGCGGGCACAGGCCTGAGGGCTCTGCCTGCTCCTCGCGCAGCTGGTGAGCCTGGCCAGTGAGGTCCAGGAGCTGCACCTGGCCCAGAGGAAAGAGATGGCCTCTGGCTTCAGCAAGGGGCCCACGCTGGGGCTGCTGCCCGAAGTGCCGTCCCTCATGGAGACCTTCAGCTACAGCTACTGCTACGTGGGAATCATGACTGGTGAGTGGGCTGCCCTCCACGCGCCCCGGCCAGCCCTGCCCAGCCTGTGCCCTGGCCTGCACCTCCTGGGCAGTGCCGGCCTCTTCCAGGAGCGGGCGGAGGCAGCATCTCCTCCTGTTGTCTCCTCAGCCCCCAAGGCCTCTGGGCACACGGTGTCCACTCCCTGAAGGCCAGGCTGGCTGAGCCCAGGGCTCCATCCCAGGCCTCCCCCGTGTGTAGATGCTTGTGCGGGGTGTTCACTGGAGGGCGCGGGGACCCGCCCCCAGGCCCTCCTGGACAGACACTGCCTGTCACCGGAGTCCGGTCTGGTGGTCTGGTGTGAACACACAGGTGGCCGTGGTGGGGACCCCCGACGCCCCGAAGGGCCAGGGCTTGCCTGTCTTCACTCCTGTCTCCCATTGCCCGCTGGTCACCCAGCCAGGAGCTGCGGGTACCAAGTGGCCGGGCGCACTCGCCCTCCCTGCCCCCCTGCCCGCCCGTGGCTGACCGCCCCCGCCCCTCCGCAGGCCCCTTCTTCCGCTACCGCACCTACCTGGACTGGCTGGAGCAGCCCTTCCCGGGCGCCGTGCCCAGCCTGCGGCCCCTGCTGCGGCGCGCCTGGCCGGCGCCGCTCTTCGGCCTGCTCTTCCTGCTGTCCTCGCACCTCTTCCCGCTGGAGGCCGTGCGCGAGGACGCCTTCTACGCCCGCCCGCTGCCCGCCCGCCTCTTCTACATGATCCCGGTCTTCTTCGCCTTCCGCATGCGCTTCTACGTGGCCTGGATTGCCGCCGAGTGCGGCTGCATTGCTGCCGGCTTCGGGGCCTACCCCGTGGCCGCCAAAGCCCGGGCCGGGGGCGGCCCCACCCTCCAATGCCCACCCCCCAGCAGGTCAGGCGGCGGGAGGGAGGCTTCCCACGACCCGGCAGGCCCCGGCAGCAAGGGCTGGCTCTGCCCCTAGCAGGGAGGAGAGCGGGGAGCAGGCAGGGCCCCCAGCCACACTTAGCGGTAGCGAGCGTCTCCTGGCAGGCTGGCTTGGCCCCGTCCCCCCATCCCCTGCAGGGCAGCTACCCCTGGGACCTGGCGTCACCCCCTGCTGCTAGCTCCCAGCCCCACCTTTGGTCAGCCGCCCCTGCCAGGAGGCCCAGGGTGGAATCTTAGCAACCAGCATCACCCCTCTGTTGCCGTGGAAGTGTCACCCCCAAAGCCGGTGGCTCCCAGTGGCTGGAGCGGCTTCTGTCACCCAGCCACCCTGTTGCTAGGGACATGGCATCCCTAGCAACAGGGCTTGCCTCCCTTCTTTGCTGCAAGTGTCACTGTTTGTGGCTCCTGAAAGGGCACTTGTGAGCTGCCTGCTGCTTCTGAGCAAATGGCGTCCAGGCTGTGCTGCCCTCCAGCCAGGGGGACCTTGACCCCTGCTGCCACGCCCCCTGCCCGGTGCCTTCCGGGTGGGGGAGGCTGCAGAGCTGGCGGCTGGCACTCTGGCCCCTGGCACCCAGATGTCACCTCATCTCTGCCCCTGGGACTCCACTGTCCACCTGGCCCCAGGGACAGGGGCTAGGGTACAACCCTGGGCGCCATTGTCCGTCTGTCCTGCTCCCCTAAATCAGGCAGGGGTTGAAGTCTCCTCTCAGTCTGCCCCATGCCCACCCAGGGTGGCTCCTCGCCCAAGGTCAGCCAGGGGCACTGGGGTGCCACTTCCCCGGGAACTGCCATGTTCCTGGTGGTGGCTTTACCAAGGACCCCGAACGCTTTCCTGAGCATCCCAGCCATTCCTTGTTGCTAAGGAATGCTTCTTCCTTAGCAACAGAGCTCCCTGGCCACCTTCCCAGGGCCTGGACCATCTCCTTAGCAACCAAGAGCCACCTTGTTCCCAGATGCTGCTTCCCTAGCAACCGCCGTGCCCCCGGCGACCCAGGACCCTCCCGGAGTCCTCCCTGGATCGCCAGGGGGCCGTGGCCAGTCCCTGCTAGCCCCCAGGATTGTGAGCCGTGGCCCTGGCCAGAGCCTGCCAGGACTGCAACGGGCAGGCCCCTTAGAGCTCCGGGCTGGGACAGCAGCAGGCGGCAGAGGGCCCGGCTGAGCTGCGTGTCTGTCCCCACCCTCACCCCACCCCCAGTCCGGAGAAGGCGGCCTCCCTGGAGTATGACTATGAGACCATCCGCAACATCGACTGCTACAACACGGACTTCTGCGTGCGGGTGCGGGACGGCATGCGGTACTGGAACATGACGGTGCAGTGGTGGCTGGCGCAGTACATCTACAAGAGCGCACCTACCCGCTCCTACGTGCTGAGGTGCGTCAGCCCCGCCCTGGCGGGGAGCAGACAAGAACTACAATTCCCGGCATCCCCCGGCGGCCTGCAGGCTCCCTAATGGAGAGCCGTGCTCCCGGGCCTCATGGGAGTTGTAGTTTCCTGAGCTTGCGCGGTAGCTACTTGTGTGAGGTGGGCCCAGGAGCTGGGTATTGACGGAGAGAAGGCTTGGTCTCCACTGCTAAGTGGGGATAATACTTCTGCCGGCCTCGTGCGGCGTGCAGGCTTCGGGTCAGATAGAAACAGGGGCCTGGCAGGTGAGTCACATATCAGATACGATCAGTCTGTCTGCTGATTGGAAGGGTCACTCCTCAGATGGCTGCAGTGACCAGAGCTGGGCTGGTCAGGAGCTTCCTCCAGGTCTCTGTCGTGGGTGCAGGGTCCCAGGCACTTAACAGCGGAATCAGAAGTGTAGCCGCAGGGATTAGAACCGGGGCGTAAGTGGGATGCTAGAGGCTTAACTTGCTAACCACAGCAGCAGCCCCTCTTGTGATTTTTAAAAAATTTTTAAAGACTTATTTTTATTAGGAAGTCAGATATACAGAGAGGAGGAGAGATAGAGAGGAAGATCTTCCATCCAATGATTTAATCTCAAGTGACCACAACGGCCGGTGTTGCGCCGATCCGAAGCCAGGAGCCAGGAACCTCTTCCGGGTCTCCCACGCAGGTGCAGGGTCCCAAGGCTTTGGGCCGTCCTCGACTGCTTTCCCAGGCTACAAGCAGGGAGCTGGATGGGAAGCAGGGCTGCCGGGATTAGAACCAGCGTCCATTATGGGATCCCGGCACATTCAAGGCGAGGACTTTAGCCATTAGGCTACTGTACCGGGCTCTTTATTTAAAAAGAATTATTTGAAAAAGAGTTACGCACATACACAGAGATTCTTCCGTCTGCTGGGTCATTTCCCCGGAACCCAGCCGGGCTGGTCTGAAGCCAGGAGCTTCATCTGGCTCTGTCATGTGGATGCAGGACCGAGGGACCTGGGCCATGTGCTGCTGCCCTCGTAGTTAGTAAGCAGGGATGGACCAGGGTCAGAAACAGCAGCCAGGGCCAGAGCCAGTGCCTGTGCGGGACGCTGGCATCACAGGCAGTGGCTTTACACACTCCTCCACAGCACCGGGGAGCCCTGGGGAGCCGCTGGGGGCCTCAGGTGGGGAGGGAGCAGGCGGCAGTGGCGTCCTGGGAAGGGGGCTGTGGCCCAGCACCGAGGGGCTTGGGGTGACCTGTGGGGGAGCAGTGAGGACAGGACGCATGGGGGCACCTTCACGGAAGGGGTCGCCTGCAGCGGGAAGTGCGGGGGCCAGGCTGACACGCACTGTCGGTTACCTGACTCCTCCGGCAGCCAGGAGCGGGGCTGGTGTGGACACCTGGGTGTCGGCAGGAACAGCTGACCAGAATCAGCGGTGCAACCTGCTGCTGCCGCCAGGGGCGCCCTGCAGGGCGCTCGCAGCACCTAGGGGGGCTGGGGGTGCTGTCCACTCCCGGCTGAGGCCAGGTCTCCGGCGGCAGCTGGCCGAGTCTCTCCCCTGACACCCATCTCCACCAGAGACCCCCAAGGCCGGGAGTTCAGCTTCCTGGGGCTGGGGTCGGGGGAACGGGAGGTAGCGGGCGACCTGGTTCCAGGCAGGCTCTGTTGCTTGAAGCAAGGCCGGGTGGGCCTGGATCAGAGTGGGGGCAGGCTGGGTCCCCCGGAGCTGAGCTCACCCCGGCCCGCCCTGCAGGAGCGCCTGGACCATGCTGCTGAGCGCCTACTGGCACGGCCTGCACCCCGGGTACTACCTGAGCTTCCTGACGGTGCCGCTGTGCCTGGCGGCCGAGAGCCGGCTGGAGTCGGCGCTGCGCAGGCGGCTGGGCCCGGGCGGCCAGCAGGCCTGGGACTGGGTGCACTGGTTCCTCAAGATGCGCGCCTACGACTACATGTGCATGGGCTTCGTGCTGCTGTCCATGGGCGACACGCTGCGCTACTGGGCCTCCGTCTACTTCTGCATCCACCTGCTGGCGCTGGCCTGCCTGGCGCTGGGCCTGGCGCTGGGCGGAGGCGGCCCCGGCCGGAGGAAGGCAGCGCAGCCCCAGGCCGCAGAGAAGCTCCGGGAGGAGTGAGGGGGAGGCCTCGCTGGCCGGGAGCCTGGAGAGGAGGTCCTTTCCCATCCAACCACCCTGCCTGCCACCGCAGCCCAGCCGGGGGCCGCCGTCCAGGCCCTCCGAGAGCCACGCCGTCCCGCGTGGAGGACTTCCCGGGCCCATGCCCCCGCGGATGCCCAGCCCGCAGGGGTCCGGGAGCGGGCGACCTCCCCTGACGCCCTCAAATCAGTGTTTCGGCCGTGGAGGGACCACCTCTCCGTCGCCTCATGGCGGGCACAGGGTCACGCCTGCAGGGGACCACCGACTGCCCTCAGCCCTCTGTCGGAACCGTGAATCTTTCCCAATAAAACCTTGCGCCAGGAGCCTCGTGCGCGTGTGGGGTCTGGGACCTGAGCGCCGCCGTCCTCCCTCCGGCCGCGGGGAGGCAGGCACGCCCGCCTCGGGCGCCGCCCTCACCTGGGCCCAGTCCCCGCCCCGGCCGCCCTGGCCAGCAGACGGAAACCGGGAAGCGGCGGCGAGCGAGCCCCGGGGCCATGGCAGGAAACCTGGCCTGGGAGTCCGGAGCCTGGAGCCCCTCCGGGGAATGGCCGGCCCTGCGAGGCCCCGCAGGAGGTGGGCGGCTCAGAGCCAGCCAACTTTCAGGCTAGGGGGAAGTTGGAGAGGGAGGGAAAGAGCTGGGGCTGGACCCCTGGGTGTGAGGGAGGAAGGTCTGGGCTGGACCCCTGGGTGTGAGGGAGGAGGGTCTGGGCTGGACCCCTGGGTGTGAGGGAGGAGGGCTGGGCTGGACTCTGCAGGGGACAGCTGTGTCCCCCCATGGCTTTACTTGCCCCCTGCCCTCCTGCCCAGGGAAGTCCCTGGCCTCTGTGCTGAGTGAACTCCCCAGTGCTGCCACCCTGCGCTACCGTGGCCCCGGGGTGCCGCCCTGGGGGGCCCTGGAGGGGGAGGAGGAGAGAAGCGGCAGCCAGACCCCTGCAGAGGCCCCGCCAGAGCTGGAGGAGCCGCAGGCCCCGCGGGCGCTGCCCTGGCCCATGGCGGCCCGCCGGGCGCACAGGTGAGGGCCCAGCCCCGTCCCTGTCCTGTCCTCTCCCCAGCTGCTCCCGCTGGCCTCCAGGGCGCTGGCCTCCAGGGCGGCTCTTCCTTCCTCTTCTATATCCCACCCCCCATCACTGCGGGTCCCCTTTCTCTGTCTCCACTCAGTCGGAACTGCAGGTGCCACACCCTGTCCCTGGTGCCAGAGTTGCACCAGCCCGCCTCCCCTATCCTTCCTGGGTTTCTGTTTTCCTCCTCCTGTGCACCCTGCGTCCCTGTCTGGCTGGACCGTGGCCAGACAAGTGCATGGAACCCCGCGTGCAGCCTCCGGGGCTAGTGGACGCCCCTGGCCCCCCAGGGGACCCTCTCACTTGGGTCTTACCTGGGACTTTGCCTCGCAGCTCTACCTCTGACTGGAGCCTCCAGGAGCTCCTGCCCTTGGACATGGAGTCCTGGGCGGCCACCTAGCTGAGCTGTGTCCTTGTGGCTAGGTGCCATGGATAGGCAGCTGCCCCTTCCCTGCCCGATCCCCGCTGGGGGCTGCCTCTGACTTGATTTCCCTCTCAGGCAGAACCAGGCCTGGGACCGGACAGCCTACGGCTCGGAATCCCGCAGGACCCGCTGGGCCAGGCTGCTCCGCGGGTCCCGGGAGAGGACGAGGAAGCGCATCCACAGGCTGAAGCCCTGGGCATGGACCCTGAAGAGGATCGGGGGTGCGAGGCGCGTCCTGGGCCCGAGCGCTGATGTGGGGTGGTGGGTGTGGATTCTGCAGCAATGGGGCGCTCCCCACCGTCTCTCGGCCGCCCCCTGCAGGACAGTTCGGCGCCGGCACCGAGTCCTACTTCTCGCTGCTGCGTTTCCTGCTCTTTCTCAACTTACTGGCCGTGCTGCTGGTGGTCTGCATGGTGCTGCTGCCCACCTGGCTGGACGGGGCTCCCCCAGGGTCCCCAGCCCCTGACCCCTCCTCACCCTGTGGGACCTACAACCCCCACTCCCCAGGCCTGGTCACCTTCCTCTCCCAGCTCTTCAACTTGCTCTCGGGAGAGGTGAGTGCCAGGGTCCAGGGGAGTTGCCTGCCCAGCTCCTGCAGCCCCGACCTGCCTGTCTCTCCCCGCAGGCCTCCCTGTCCAGCCCCCGTACCCCCGTCCTGCCCGTCTCCCCGCAGGGTTACCTGGAATGGTCCCCTCTCTTCTACGGCTACTTCCCGGCCCGCCCGCGCCTGGCCGTGCCCTACCTGTGCTCTGCCTTTGCCATCAGCCTCCTCAGCCTGGTGCTCATCTTGCAACGGTGAGCACACCCCAGGGTGGGGCCTTTTGTGTTTGAGCCAAAATGAGACTTTTTAAAGATGAATTTATTTGAAAAGCAGAGTTGAGACAGAGAGGCCTTCCCTCCGCTGGCTCACTCCCTGCCACGGCCAGGGCTGGGCCAGGCCAGAGGTGGGCCTCCCATGTGGGTGCCAGGGGTCCGAGCACTTGAGCCAGCACCTGCCGGCTCAGGAGCAGAGCCCGGACGCAAACAGGGCCTGTGGTGTGAGGACGTAGCTATCCCAGGCGGCATCTGGCTGGCTGTTTGCCACAGGCCCACCGAGCACGGGGCGTTCAAGCGAAGTCTTTGAGTGGGAGAGGGTTTTGTGCCTCGTGTTGCAGGCAGAGGGGGCAAGGTGGGCTAGGTGGGTGAAGATGTTGCCTTGGGCTCGCTGCAGCTTCCAGAGCCCGCAGACTTGCTGGTCTGGTACTGGCTTTTAAAGAAGACAGCTCTGGAACCAGCGCTGTGGTTCAACAGGCTAGTCCTCTGCCTGAGGCACCGGCATCAGACATGGGTGCCAGTTCACGTCCCGGCAGCCCCACTTCCCATCCAGCTCCCTGCCTGTGGCCTGGGAAAGCAGTCGAGGACGGGACCCTGCACCCGCGTGGGAGAGCTGGGAGAGGCTCCTGATTGGCTCAGCTCCAGCCAATACGGTGTGGGGGGGTCCACACCAGCAAGGGGTGGGGCCAAGTCGAGCCGGCCCCGCTCCCACCCTGGCACGCCCGTGTCCCTCTTGCAGCTCCGTGTCCGGGATGAAGCAGATGCTGCTGGCCGAGTCGGGGACTCTGACCAGCTACAGCCACCGGGTGTTCACCGCCTGGGACTTCGGCCTCCGCGGGGACGTGCACGTGCGGCTGCGCCAACGCAAGATCCTGTACGAGCTGCAGGTGCGCCGGGGCGAGTGGGCGGGACTGCGGGGAGGCCGGCGGGACGCCCCGGGTCGAAGGGCGCAGCCTCAAGCAGGGAGCAGTCAGGCGCCCCGGTTCCAGGCGCGGCCCCACGATGGGCGCTGACGGCTCCCTTGGGGGAGGGGGCTCTGGGCGGGGCTGGGCGGGACTGGGCGACGGAAGCGCGTGTCTGCCCTGGCCCAGGTGGAGCTGGAGGAAGCCGTGGTGCGGCGCCAGGCCGCGGGGCGCACGCTGGGCCAGACGGTGCGCCTGTGGGCGGTGCGCGCGCTGCTCAACCTGCTGGTGCTGGCGCTCCTGGGCGCGGCCTTCTACGGCGTCTACTGGGCCACGGGGTACACCGTGCAGCTGCAGGTGCGGGGCGCACGTTCCCCGGGGAGCGGTGCGGGGTATGGAGGGACCCCGAGGCCTGTCCTCCTGCGCGCCCTGCTCCCGTAGGAGACGCCCCTGGTGCAGCAGACGCCGCTGCTGCAGCTCCTGGTCAACTACCTGCCGTCCGTGTTCATCTCGGCCGTCAACTTCGTGCTGCCCCCCGTGTTCAAGCTCATCGCCCCCCTGGAGGGCTACACGCGGGGCCGCCAGATCGTGTTCATCCTGCTGAGGTTCCCGCCGGGACGGGTGGGCGCGCCCAGCGGGGCCAGGGGTGTCGGGGTGCCGCCGTCCACCGCCCCCTCTCCCCCAGGACCGTGTTCCTGCGCCTCGCCTCGCTGGTCGTCCTGCTCTTCTCCCTCTGGGCGCAGATCACCTGCGGCGGCAACGCCGAGGCCGAGGGCTGCCAGGGCTGCGGCTACAACAAGGAGCTCCCGGTGGGGACCCCGGGCGGGCAGGGCAGGGGCCGAGTGTGGGGTCGGTGGGCCTGGGAGTCCAGGCGTGGGAGGGAGTGTGGGGTCGGTGGGCCTGGAGGTCCAGGAGAGAGTGGGAGTGTGGGGTCGGTGGGCCTGGGGGTCCAGGCAGGGAGGGAGTGTGGGGTCGGTGGGCCTGGAGGAGGCCCTTCCAACGTGCTCGCTCCCGCAGTGCTGGGAGACCCGGGTGGGCCAGGAGATGTACAAGCTGCTGCTCTTCGACCTGCTGACCGGCCTGGCCATCACGCTGCTGGTCCAGTTCCCTCGCAAGTGAGCCCCGCCCCACAAGCCCCGCCCCCCGCCATGGCCCCGCCCCGGTGGGGGCCGAATCACAGGCCACACCCCGCAACGATGCTGGCCCCGCCCTCAACACACCCTCTCAAACCCGCCCCCAACGCACTCCCCTCCGATTGGCTGGTGGGATGCCGGGGGCGGGAAGGCCAGGCGGCCACGCCCTCACGACACACCCCCTCGAACCTTGAAGTCCCGCCTCCGACGCACTCCTCTCCGATTGGCTGGCGGGGGAGGACTAGCGGCCACGCCCTCAGTCTGTCCCCGCCTCCGACGCACTCCCCTCCGATTGGCTGGCGGGACGCAGAAGGCGCGGCGCCCGCGCCCTCACGCTGTCCGCCCCTGACGCGCTGCTCTCCCATTGGCTGGTGGGACAGCCCGGCCCCGCCCCTCACCGGCCCCGCCCCGCAGGCTGCTGTGCGCCCACTGCCCCGGAGCCCTGGGCCGCCTGGCGGGGACCCTGGAGTTCGAGGTGCCCGACGAGGTGCTGGGGCTCATCTACGCGCAGACGGTGGTCTGGGTGGGCACTTTCTTCTGCCCTTTGCTGCCGCTGCTCAACACGGCCAAGTTCCTACTGCTCTTCTACCAGAAGAAGGTACGGACGGGCCGTGCGTAGCGGGAACGCTCGGGGCAACCCGACTTCCGGGCCAGGCCGAAGACCCCGCCCCTTCCGCCCGCAGGTGACGCTCTTCGCCACCTGCTCGCCGGCCTCGCGCACCTTCCGCGCCTCCACCGCCAACTTCTTCTTCCCGCTGGTGCTGCTGCTGGGCCTGGCCGTGTCGGCGGTGCCGGTGCTCTACAGCATCTTCCTGTGCGTGAGGGCGCGCCCCGCGGCGAGCCAGCCTCCCTGCCGCCCGCAGCTCCCGCATCACGCCCCCTCTGCCCGCAGCATCCCGCCGTCCAGGCCGTGCGGGCCCTTCCGCGGCCTCCCGTCCATGTGGGCGCAGATCCCGCGGGCCATCGAGGGCCTCCCGCAGGCCACCCAGGACTTCCTCTTCTTCCTGGGCACGCAGGCGTTCGCAGTCCCCCTGCTGCTGGTGTGCAGGTGCGGGGGCGAGGGGCGCGGGGTGCGGAGCCCCTGCTGCTGGTGTGCAGGTGCGAGGGGTGCGGACCCCCTGCTCGGCCGCTCACGGGCCGCCCTTCCCCGCAGCATCCTGCTGGCCTACACCGTGGCCGTGGCCAACTCGTACGGGCGCCTCATCTCGGAGCTGCAACGGCAGATCCAGACGGTGAGCGAGGCTCGGCTCCCCGGGCGGCCCGGGGCTGGCGGGCGGCCGCCTCGCCCCTCGCCCTCTGCCCGCCTCACCCCTCGCCCTCTGCCCGCAGGAGGCGCAGAACAAAGTCTTCCTGGCGCAGCGCGCCGTGGCGCTGAGCGCGGCCCAGGGGTGAGCGCCGGGGGCCGGAGGGTGCCTTGGTCCTGCCCCGACCCCCCAGCTTCCCGACCCCTAGGTTCCCCAGCGCCCCGACCCCTCGGCCCCCCAGCTTACCGATCCCCCAGCACCCATGGTCCCCCAGCGCCCCTCTTCCCCGCATCAATAAAAACACTCAGCTCGCATGCAAAGCCGCGTCCTTCCAGCGGGTCGGTCCACGTGCGGGCGAGCGAGCGTGACGTATCCGGCCAATCGGAGGCCGTTCCCGCCGCGTCGGGGGCGGGGCCGCCCGTGATTGACTCGCAAGGCGGAACGCGGTCGCTAGGCAACGTCGCCGTGGCTAAGGAGACGCCTTAGCCAATCGCCTGTCGCTGCAGGACGGGGGCGGGCTAATTCACTGGGGACCAATCGGCGGGCGAGGCAGGCACAACAGGAAGCGAGCCCGCCCCTAGGCCGAGCGGAAGCGCGGGGAAGCGGGCGCGCCCGTCAGTGCGCGGCGGCGGCGGCGCCATGAACATCTTGCCGAAGAAGAGTTGGCACGTCCGCAACAAGGACAATGTGGCCCGCGTGCGGCGCGACGAGGCGCGGGCCCGGGAGGAGGAGCGGGAGCGGGAGCGGAGGGCGCTGCTGGCCGAGACGGAGGTGCGGGCCGGGCGCCACCGGGGCCGGGAGGGAGCGGCGGCCCTGCGCGGCGCGGGTTCGGGGCCCGGGAGGCTGACAGCTCCCCGTGCGGGTGCAGGTTCGAGACCCGCTGCCTGCTAGCGGCCAGGGTGCCTGGGCCACACTGCCCGTGCCCTGTGGGCAGTCGGTGCAGGGTCTGTCCGTCTTTCAACTGTGCCTTGCAAAAGAACTCGTATTTTAAAAAAAAATTTACTCATTTTATTACAGCCAGATATACAGAGAGGAGGAGAGACAGAGAGGAAGATCCTCCGTCCGATGATTCACTCCCCAAGTGAGCCGCAACGGGCCGAGGCGCGCCGATCCGATGCCGGGAACCTGGAACCTCTTCCGGGTCTCCCACACGGGTGCAGGGTCCCAATGCATTGGGCCGTCCTCGACTGCTTTCCCAGGCCACAAGCAGGGAGCTGGATGGGAAGTGGAGCTGCCGGGATTAGAACTGGCGCCCACATGGGATCCCAGGGCGTTCAAGGCGAGGACTTTAGCCGCTAGGCCACGCCGCCCGGCCCAAGAACTCTTATTTTTAAAAAAGATTTTTTTATTGGAAAATCAGATATACAGAGAGAAAGATCTTCCGTCCGTTGATTCATTCCTCAAGTGGCCTGATGGCTGGAGCTGAGGCAGTCCAGAGCCAGGAGCCTCTGGGTCTCCCACGCGGGTGCAGGGTCCCAAGGCTTTGGGCCGTCCTTGACTCCTTCCCCAGGCCACAAGCAGGGAGCTGGATGGGAAGTGGAGCAGCCAGGATTGAAACTGGCGCCCATATTGGATCCCGATGTGTGCGAGGCCAGGACTTTAGCCACTAGGCTACCGCGCCGGTCCCTCACTTCAAAAGACTGAAAGCTGCAGAAACAGACCCTGCGTGGTAGCTCAGGCCCCAGGTGTCAGCAGCGAGTGGGAATGTGCCAGGGTCTGTGGCCCACCCGGATGTGGTCACTGCGTCTGCCCGTGTCCAGGGGTGACATGTGACCGTCCCTGTCCCCCAGGCACGCACCGAGCTGCTGCGCAGCAGGGCCAGGCGGCAGCAGGCGCTGCCCGAGCCCGAGGCGGCCAGGCCGGTGGACCTGTTCCGGGAGCTGCTGGAGGGCAAAGGCGGGGTGAGCAGTGGCAACAAGGAGCACGAGGAGGAGCAGCGACAGGAGAAGGTGAGTGGGCGCGGGGAGGAGGGGAGGGTTGTGGGCGCGGGGAGGAGGTGGGTGAGGGGCTGTGGGCGCGGGGAGGAGGTGAGAGGCTGTGGGCGCGGGGAGGAGGTGAGAGGCTGTGGGCGCGGGGAGGAGGTGGGTGAGAGGCTGTGGGCGCGGGGAGGAGGTGGGTGAGAGGCTGTGGGCGCGGGGAGGAGGTGGGTGAGGGGCTGTGGGCGCGGGGAGGAGGTGGGTGAGGGGCTGTGGGCGCGGGGAGGAGGTGGGTGAGGGGCTGTGGGCGCGGGGAGGAGGTGGGTGAGAGGCTGTGGGCGCGGGGAGGAGGTGGGTGAGAGGCTGTGGGCGCGGGGAGGAGGTGGGTGAGGGGCTGTGGGCGCGGGGAGGAGGTGGGTGAGGGGCTGTGGGCGCGGGGAGGAGGTGAGGGTTGTGGGCGCGGGGAGGAGGTGGGTGAGAGGCTGTGGGCGCGGGGAGGAGGTGGGTGAGAGGCTGTGGGCGCGGGGAGGAGGTGAGGGTTGTGGGCGCGGGGAGGAGGTGAGGGGCTGTGGGCGCGGGGAGGAGGTGAGGAGCTGTGGGCGCGGGGAGGCCCCGCCCGGAGGTGAGGGGCATGTGTCGGGAGGCCCGCTGGGATCTTCAGCCCGGTTCTGGCCGCAGGAGCGGCAGGAGAAGGCGCTGGGCATCCTGACGTACCTGGGCCAGAGCGCGGCCGAGGCCCAGACGCAGCCGCCCTGGTACCAGCTGCCCCCGGGGCGCAGGGCCCCCCCTGCCGGCCCGGCCCCCGACGAGAAGGTCAAGAGCCACCTGGACCCCCTGCGCGAGATGCAGCAGCAGCTGGGCAGGAAGCGGCGACACAGCGGTGGCCAGGACGCCGCCCGTGCCAAGGACAGGAAGGAGGGGCCCAGCAGCCAGCGGCCCCCTGGGTAAGGAGGGCACCAGCCCAGGGCGGCTCTGGGGGTGGTGGCGTTGGGGGCTTGGCCCACCTGGCTGACAGAGCAGGGCTGTGCCCGGCATAGGGGCTGGCTGAGCAGAGGGCCAGCTGGGTGCCAGCTGCGGCAGTTGAACCAGGACGTGGGAGGGCCCCTGCACCCCGACACCAGGTGGCTGCTTGCAGTGGGGCAGCAGGACTGAGGGGCCCCCGCTTTCTGACCGTCCTCTTCTCCCCAGACCCCCATCCCTGGCCCAGCTGCGGGCGGAGCGTTTGCGGCGGGAGGCGGCGGAGCGGGCGCGGGCGGAGGCCCTGCTGGCGCGGGTGCGGGGCCAGGACCTGCAGGGGCCGGCCGAGGACCAGGAGGAGCTCGACGAGCGGCGGCGACGGTATAACTCCCAGTACCATCCGCAGCTGGCGCGGCGTGCCCGCGGCCAGGCCCCCCAGCCCACCCCCTCCTGAGGGGCGCAGGGAGGCTGCGGCCAGCCGTCATATAAAACTATTTATTCATAAATATTTTCCAAAATGAAAATAGGTTTACCAAAAAATGTCCCTCACTGGGGAGGGGAGGGAGCAGCCCTGGGCCCCAGGGCGGGGCGGAGGCGGCGGGTCCCCAGCCCCCTCCTGCTGCCGGGGAGGGGTGCCCCAGTCCAGGGTGGCGCCCTCGCTGGGCCGGGCGGGAGCATGCGGGGAGGGCCCGCGTCACTGGAGGTCCCGGTCCTCCAGGTAGCGGTACTCGAAGGTGAAGCCTTCCTTCTTGCGCTGGCCCCACTTCTCGTAGTCGAAGTAGATGTAGGTGCCCTGGCAGGGGGGCGAAGGCGGTCAGAGAGCAGGCTGGCAAAGGCCGCTGGCACAGGAGGCTGGCTGACCCTCACACCACCCCCACCCCCGCAGCAAGGAGGGGCGCTCACCCCAGGGGACCACCTGCACAGCTGCCCACGGGCACTGGGGGAGGACGGGAGGAGGGGCCGCGTGGGCCTCACCTGCTCAAACTCGTCGGTGATGGTCTTGGGCTCCTCGTGCCTCTGGAACCACATCATGTACTTGGTGTGGAACCGCCATGACTGCTTCTTCAGGGCCTTGGCTGCCAGGTACTGTGCCTTGGTGCCCTGGGGGAGACAGGGTGGAGGCACACCCACTGGTGAGGCCAGAAGTGGAACTGGCGACAGAGAAGCCAGTGGGGGGAGAGCAGGTGGCGGCCCCACGTGGCCCCTGGCCAGCAGAGGGGGCGGCCCCAAGCTCCAGGCCTGCCCAGCGCGGAGCCAGTAGGGTGCCAGCCTGCCCTCGGGTGCGGATCCTCCAGCCTCAGGGTCCCTGCTGTACCTCCAGGTAGTAGAAGATGAAAAACAACGTCTCGGTGGACAGGCGCTGGTAGAACTCCACCGTGTCCGAGTGCGGGGGGGGCATCTGGTGGTGGTAGGGGGGCGTGGGGCAGGGGTTCCTGGGAAGGTACTGCCTGTGGGAGCACACAGGGTCAGTGCGGGGCATGCAGGCCGGTCCCCCACTGTGGGCGTCTTCCCGCAGACGCTCACCGGATGCGCTCTGAGTCGGAGGGGTGTGGCATGTGGTGCCAGGCGGCCTCCTCCATGGCCTGCTGGTACAGCTGCTCCTTGCTGAGGGGCACGGGCCCCAGGGGACACACGCCCAGCGACAGCGGGATGTTCACCTCCGAGAGCTGCAGCGGCGGCTGCGCCGAGGCCGGGGGCGCAGAGGTACTGCCCAGGAGGATGTCTGCGGGGGGCAGGTGGCCTCAGTGGCCGCGCACGGACCGGCTGCACTCGGGGCCTGCCCCGCGCCACCCCCCACCCTCACCTCGCTCCGTGAGGTGCAGCGTTGGCACAGGGTCCTCGATGCCAGAGCTGAGGGCTGCTCGCTCCGCCATGGACTTGAGGGAGCTCAGTGGCTCGGGGGCCTGGGGAAGGCAAGGGGCCTGGCCTGAAACTGATGCAGCCACCCGACAGGCCCCGCTGGGAGGGCGTGCGTGCCACACACACACTCCTGGGGAGTTCACTGGGATGCAGGGAGGTCGGCACCCCGCCCAGAAGGGGACAGTGAGGCAGGTGCCAGCTCACACCAAGCTGACAGCAGTGTGGCTCATGAATGGACCAGGGCCGAGACTGAGGTCTGGCGGCGAGGTGAGCAGGCACCCAGCGCCACAGGGCCCACTGAGGGCGAGGAGTGGGCAGACAGGTCCAGAGAGTGAGCTGGCAGGGGCAGGGCCGCCAACTCACCTTGATCTCTGGGGCGGCAGTAAACTGGGGGGGCCCGTTGAGGAGAGCACCGGGAGCCTTGGCCTCGCTGAAGCTGGGCGTCGGGGAGCTGGGCGGGTTCACGGACAGTGGCACCAGCAGGCTGGGCCCCCCTGAGGTGTTCCCTGAACCTGGGGCCACGCCCCCTGCCCCTGCTGGGGCTGCTGCACTGGGCTCCTTCCTGGGGGAGGTGGACAGGAGAGCAGCTCAGGCTGGAGAGGCAGGACATGCATGGGGGGCTCCGCAGGGGCTGCCCCTCCAGGGCCAGAGAGGAAGGCCTGTGGGCCTGGCCCACCTCAGCCAGAGAACAAGCTACCCACATGTCCCGGCTGAGGGCGCACAGGTACCCGACACCCAGCCAGAGGGCAGGGCTGGCCGCTGCACTCGGGGCCACCGTGCCTGAAGCCTTCCACCCTGCCCTGCTCCCTGCGCTGGCCAGGACACTCACGAGGCGCTGGGCGGGGGGTTGTGGGGGCCTGAAGGGGCCCCCAGGGCCTGGCTGCTGGCGCTGCTGCCCCCACTGCTGCCCAGAGCTGCCTCTGCGGGGCTGTCCGCCACAACTGAGCTGTAACCTGCGGGAAGAGGGACAGTCAGGGGCTGCGGGCCACTGCCCACCCTCTCCCAATCCCCCCTGCCACGGCTGCACTTACTGGTGGCACCGTTCTGCTTGCCAGCACCGCCCCCTGTACTGCCACCGCTGCCAGCGCTGCCTGCGCCAGCGCCCCCACTCGGCTGCACACTGGGGGGCCGGGGCTGGGAGGAGCTGGGCCCGCTGGGCGCCGAGGGGGCCACGGCCTGGGCATAGGGGGCAGGAGTACCGGCGTTGTGGCTGGGGGCGGGACTGGCCTTGGGCCCCAGGGTGCTGGCTGGTGCTGCTGGCGTAGGGACCCCGTTGTTGCCAGGGGCAGCAGGCGGGGGGCCAGAGTAGGCGGGCGGCACGGCGGGGGGCTGCGGCTGCTGGGCGCTGTGCACAGGCTTGGAGCCATTCTTGGCTGGAGACTGCAGGGAGAGCCCAGGGTGAAGGCCCGGCAGGCAGCGGGGCCCAGGCCAGCCCCAGGCCTCAGACACCCACAATGGCACCCAGCCTACCCATCTCCTCTGGGCCATGTTGGGATATGCCAACGACCCAGCTGTCACCACCACGGGGACAGCGAGGGACCTCTGTAGCCTAACTCCCACAAGTGGCGTGGCACACAGCCTGAGCTCCACAAGGCCATGGGGAGCCCCAGAGGAGCCCAGAGGTAGTGGGAGGTGCCCCCCATGGCACGTGAAACTCCGATGAGAGCCTGGCTGCTGCTCTTGCCCGCCTCCGCTGCTCCCCTACAGCAGCCTCTGGGGCTGCCTGCCCTGTCTGCACCAGCCTGGGTGCCGGCCCTGCCAAGTGCTGCGGGCACAAGGACCCCCTCTGCAGGGCGCAGAACCCAGCCCATGTGGCTCTCACGTCACTGCCCAGGCTGTGAGGTCATGGCTGGCCTCGCCTCCCCCTGCCCGCTCAGCAGCTCGGGAAGCCTGCTGGAACCCAGCCCTGCCCAGACCCACCTGGCTGACCTCACTGTCCGTCGAGCGCCCCCTCTTCTTATCGTCTTCCGAGTTCTCCTGAGAGGACACGGCGAGGCAGGAGGCTGTGACCTCCAGGGCCTCTGCTCCAGCACCCAAATGCCTTCCTCAGCCCCCCGAGAGCCCTGCTCTGAGCGCCCCCACCTGCCCCTCACCTCTCCCACGGACCCCCAGCAGCAGCAGGCCCCTCAGCCACCCGACCCAGGCCCTCGGGGGCCTCACCGTGGTGCAGTTGGCCGGGCTGGGGGGGATGGGGGAGCTGGAGGTGGTGGAGGTGGGCGTGCTGCTGGACTGATTGAAGATCTCGTCCTCCATGTGGCTGTGGCTCGGGGGGGAGGTGGCGACCAGCGCCTGTGCTGTGGGAGCAGGGCAGGGGGCTCAGCCGGCCGTGCCGCCCCCCGGCCCCACTGCTGCCCACGGGTCCGCCC
This sequence comes from Ochotona princeps, assembly GCF_030435755.1. Lineage (NCBI taxonomy): Eukaryota > Metazoa > Chordata > Mammalia > Lagomorpha > Ochotonidae > Ochotona > Ochotona princeps. Next base: position 56,335,924 of record NC_080847.1, on the reverse strand, counting down.
CGGGGCCTCACGAATGTCCTCGAGGTCCAGGTCGTCGTAGAGGAACTCGTTCTCCTCGAAGTCGGGATCCTGGGAGGAGTCGACGTAGTACTCCACGTCGTCCTTGATCTTGCGGATGGCGTCCACGAGGATGGAGTCGTTGTCCAGCATGCGCAGGATGGTCTCGAGCATGCGCACGTGGTAACGGTGCTTCTCGATGTGCCGCTTTAGGCCCTCGATGCGGTCCTGCTTCTGCTGACGAGCCCAGGGCCAGGCTCAGGGCCAGGCTCAGGGCCAGGCGCCGCCCCCGCTCCCGCCCCGGGCCCACAGGGGCCTCCTGCAGCCCTCTAAGCCTGCCAGCAGCCCTGGCCCTGGTGGGGTGCACACATGCTGCTGCCCCATTTTTGTAGGGTGCCTGCCTCCTTCGCCTGCCCCGACTCCCCTCTCCAAGGACCCGTGACCCGCCTCTGGTTCCCGCCCCACGCCCCCACGACCCCCGCAGCTCCTGTGCCACCAGAACACACCAAGTCACTTTCTGCAATTCTCTGGGCAGCATCCCTGCTCCCCAGGGCCCGGGGCCTCAGCCGTACTCCCACACCCGGTCGCCACCTGTGGGCCGCAGGGCCACTCACATCCTTGTCGCCTTTCTTCTTGCGCGTCTGCACGGACAGTGACTCCACTTCGCTCTCAAACTGGTCCACCTGCATGTTTAGGGTGTCAATGGTATTCTGGGGAGAGAGGAAGGCCGTGAGGCAGCGCTCGTGCGGGGCGGAGCCGGGCCCCGCGCTCACCTCTCCTCCACCCCGCTCACCGTGAGCCACTGGCCGACCTCCTCCTTCTCCTTCTGGGCAGGGTCCACCTTCTGGGCCAGGCCCAGGCCCTCCTTGCTGTAAGCTTTGGTTTTGGTCTCTCGCTCCACAACTTTGAACCGTTCCATTTGCTGTGGAGAGCGCGGTTGGTGGAGGGGGTGCCGAGGGCCAGCCGTGGCCTCTGCCCACCTGCCCGCCCTGGGCACCTACCGTCTCGATGAGCTTGCGGTTGTCTATGAGCTGCCTCTTGTCCTTGATCTCGTTGGACGCAACCCATGTCTTGATCTGGTCCCTCAGCCGCTGCACGGGGAGCAGCACGCGTTGGCCCGGGGCCCGGCAGGGGGGGCCCGGCTCCCTCTGCTCCCTGGGACCCAGCAGTCCGCTCTCCCGGTCCCCCCCCCGCAGGACACGAGAGTCCGGCCCCCGGCCCCCTCACTTGCAGCTTCTTAATCTCCTTCTTTAGGTCAGCCTCATACTTTTCTTTCTGGTTCGCGTTGGCCGCGTTGTGGAGCTGAGGGATGGACAGTGTGGGGTCAGGGCAGGACCCGCACTGCCCCGGGAGCCGGGCTTCTAGGGCCACAGCCGTACCTTCTGCCAAATATCCTCAAACTGCTCCACGCCCTCGGACACCTTCTTGAGGCAGCGGTCAATCTCACCTGCCGGGGGAAGCAGGCGTCAGGAGCCGGGGCCCGGGCCAGGGGGCAGCTGCCGCAGCCGGCCCAGGTCGGCCCGTACCTTGGAGCTTGCGCTTGTCCGCCATGGTCCCTGCCTACGGACGCGCTCTCTTCATGCTCCCCCGGAGACGGCCACTGCGGCAGACGGGCGGGCGTCGGCACTGTCCCCGCGGGGCGCTGCTGCGGCGGGCACAGGAGGGCAGAGGGGGACGTGCTCACTGCCTGGACACACAGCCAGTCCCCCCTCAACTCCCCTGCTGCCCAGTGCGGGGGCCAGGAAGGGGCAGCAGGTGGGCACTCCCCTCTCCCCAGGGCACAGGCAGTGCCGCGCGCAGGGGCTGCCCGAGGCCACCTCCTGCAGAGACCAGGCAGGCGACAGAGGACACAGGGACGCGGCCCCTCGCCTGCAGCCTGCACACACCAAGCCCAGGTGGGCTTCAGGCCTAAATCCAGGGCAGAGTACACACCTCGGGGACCTCACCATCTTCTCCCACGGGCCCTTTTGAGACCTGAGGACACAGGTCAGCCCCCCACCTGGAAGCCAGGTGACACCCCTGAGAACTTGTGGAATGGTTTGCTCTGGGGTCAGACAGGAGGGCCCAAGACACGCGTGGGAGCAAAGAGAAGGCTCGCCTGGTCAGGACAGCGGAAAGCACCTCGGCCCCAGCAACGGGCAGCACGCACTAAGCGACTGAGCACATGAAGTGCCAGGCAGCACCCCAGCTCAGGGAGGGCATGGCTGCACCCCAAGGACCAACAGCCTCACGCCAACAGGAGGGGCCAGGAGGGGCCTAGGGAGCCCCAGACCAGGCCTGCCCAGAGACGCGCACAGCACTCACACCAGGCAGCCCCAGCCAGTCCTCAGCTACCCCATAGGGGCCCAGGCTGGAGGGGCAGGGGTGCATGCCCTTCAAGACCCAGTGTGCCCCCGCAGGGCTAGGAGGGGCACAGACCAGCAGGGGAGGCCCATGGAGGATGGGGTGCAGCCCCATGCCGGGCCAGCAGGACTGGCAGTCAGGAGCCCAAAGCCAGCACTGGCAGGGGCAGTGATGGCCCGGGGGCAGCAGTGCCCGACCAGAGGCACAGGGGTGGGTCTCTGCAGCAGCACCCACTCAAGGGGCTGCCTGCACCTCACGCCCCCCCGCAGCAGCCCACAGGACCCTGCCCACGAGCACCCCCAAACCAGTCACCCAGCACTCCTAGCCACACGCCCACACACACACCCCCTCCGTACGGCACTCAATGGAGGGAGCAGTGGGGTGAGCTGTGCAGGGCAGAGGTACACAGCCCTCTCCCCACAAGCTCCCACCCTGGACAGGCTGCTCCCCGGGGACAGCGAGCACCCTGGGGTGTCCGGTCGCAGAGCTTGCGGGTGGGGGCACCCCCGAGGTGCAGGCAGGGACCCCCCCATGCCAAGACTCTCCGGGGCGTCCAGGATCCCGTGGCCCGGAGCCGCACCTGGCGGCTGTCCACGGCCACTCCGTCCCCAGACCTTTCCTTCAAAAAACAAAAGCCGGACGGAGCGAGCTGCGAGGAACACGGGGTGTCCGCGAGAGGAGCGCGCGGGAAGTTTGCCCCAAGAAAGGCCCCGGGTCCCTGCGACCCCGGCCTGCACACTGGCCCCAGGGGAGCTCCGGGCACGCACCGGGGGTACCCCAAGACCCTGCTCCCGGGGCGCTGCGGGTGCACACACCTTGGGGTCCCGCAGGGCCGGCCCCCCACCCCGCTCCCCGCTCCGCCGGCACCGAGAGCGCGGGCACCTGAGCCAGGGCGCCTCCATCCTTGCAGCCGGAGGGGCGGGCGCCGCGCACCCCTCCGGGAGGGCGCCCGGCCAGGCGTTCCGGACGCGCGAGGGGCCGCCCCCGCCCGCCCGGAGCCCGGGGCGGGGAGGGAAGGGGTCCGGCCCAGCCGAGCCTGACGCGCTCACCACGGGAGCTGGCACCGCCGCCGAGGAGCGTATCGCGACAGGCGGGGGAGGCGAGCGCCCGCCGCCTCTTCCTCGCGCCCCGGGCCCGGGCGCTATGGCGCTAGCGGCGCGAAGCGGGAGCGGGGCGTGGGGGCAGAGGGCCCGGGGCTGTTCTGACGACGGGGGTCGGGGCTCAAGGGAGGCCGCGGCGTCTGGCCGATGGCTCCGCGGAAGCTGACCGGGCCCGGTCCAAGATGGCGGCGGCGGAGGAGGCCTCCCCTCCTCTCTTCTCGTCTCTGGCGCCGGCCCGCCCCCGTGCCCCGAATATAGGGCCATCATTGCTCCTGCGGCAAATCGCTCTTGGCCCAAGACCGCTCCTGATTGGTTGCTGGCAGGGATGCGGCCAGTCCCCTCTCGCCGATTGGGCAGCCGGTCCGGGGCGCGGCGTTCGATTGGCCTCCCGTGCGGCCGGTCAGGATTGGCTCAGGTTCTCTCCGCCGCCCCGCCTCCTCCTCCCGCCTCAAGGCACAACACGCCAGCGCGAGGACCCGCGCGTCCATCAGGATGCCTGGGTCGTGCTGATTGGCTGTACCCACCCCCCTCTTCTAAGCCAATTGGTCGGGGGGTGGAGCTAGGCTGATGAGGGGCGGGAAGTCGTCCGTCAAGTTTTCATTGGCTGCGGGAGGCCTCTCTGCCCTGAAGCCATTGGCTGGCTTCGGAAGTGGGCGGGGAAACCGGAGGAAGGCATGGAGAAGGGGGCGTTAAAGGCCGCGTACCTAACGAGAGACGGACAGGTGCCTTCAAAGCAAGGGGTGGGGCCGAACGGAGCCAAGCGCCAATCGGAACAGCCGCTGGGCCGGGGGGCGGAACCAGGTGAGGGACCTCTCCCTCCTTGCGCCGTTGGTCTTGTTTGTGATCACTCACCTCAGCCTGGCCAATAGCGCGGCGAGGAGGAGGTGCCTGCTCGGGGAGCGTGTGACAGAGGGTGTCCTGGCAGGTGCCCCGTCCCTCATGGTGTCCCGGCCAGGTAGGCCTTGTGGCACACCTGTGCAGCTCCGCATCCGCCGACGGAAGCCAGGAAGGGAAGCGCAGGCAGCTGCCGCTGAGCTGGGCGCCTTGGTCCAGAGGAGGCTCGGGCTGAGATGCCCGCAGCTGCTCCAGCCTCGTGGGGCGCCCCCAACCCGCTGCAGGGTGGCGAGGTGTTCTGGAGGCCCAGACACCGCTTTTTTTTTTTAAGATTTTATTGCAAAGGCAGATTTACAGAGAGGAGAGACAGGAAAGATCTTCGCCCACTGAGCTGATCCAAAGCCAGGAGCCTCTCCAGGTCTCCCCCGCGGGTGCAGGGTCCCAAGGCTTTGGGCCGTCCTCCACTGCCTTCCCAGGCCACAGGCAGGGAGCTGGATGGGAACTGGGGCAGCCAGGACACGAACCGGCGCCCATATAGGATCCCGGCGCGTGCAAGGGAGGGTTTAGCTCCGGACGCCGCCTTCCTTGACAAGTTCCAAGGTAGTGTTGCTGGGGTGGCCCTCACCTGAGGCCTGGCTGCCACGGTGGGGGTCCATACCCATGCAGCCCCTCGCCCCATGGCAGAAGCCCTTCACACTCGGCCAGAGGAACCATGGCCCCTCCCCGCTGACCCACGTCGATGAGGTCCTGGCTGGTGAGGCCCATAGGGCCGAGGGACACCCTGAGGTGCACCCAGAGTTCGGGGGCCATAGAGCAGGAGCCGAGGGCAGTGGGGGCTACCTCCTGCCTCTGCCTCATCTCCAGGGTGACTAGAAGCCCAGAGCTGGCCAGTCAGGGGATCCTCTAGGGCAGGTGGGTGGGGGTACACTCCAGCCCACTCTCACTGCCCCCTGTCCCCTTGCTGAGTTTTCCCCTCAGGCCAAGGGACGGTGCCCAAGGACCGGGGCTGTGAAGGAGGGGAGGCCCTGGCCTGGGCTCAGCACTGCCCCTCTCCACATGGGGTCACCGGGCCCTGGGCACACCAGTGCCACATGCTCTTGCTTCCTCCTCCCCAGGCACCTGGGCTCCTGCATGGGCACCTGCTCGACGTGTCCCAGTCCACGTGCTCCTGGGTTCTGGGGAGCAGGTGGCAGCAGAGCTGGGCTGAGCCCAGACATCCCCTGTTGGGGCCCCAGTTCCCACCCAGAGCCCCCTGCACGGCCGCCTTCAGGGCTCCAGGGTCTGAGACAGCATGCTCTGGGGGCCACATCCTTGTAATATGCTTTAATTGTACCTGTCCCCCAACACCACCTGCAGCTAGAGGAAAAAACGCTGTACAGTACAGGTTCCCGGGCAGTGCGGGGTGGCGATCCAGGCCTGGACAGTCCTCGCCCCACGGCCATCCCAACCTCTTGGTCCTGGCCCTATCCCAGTCGCTCCAGGAGGACCAGGCCTCTGTCCCCTCCGCGGGCAGCCACCTGGCTGCACAGACCCCTCAGGTGGACAGGATGCCACTCTTCTCGCCCTTGACCTTGAGGAACTCGGCCATGCTGGAGAAGTACTTCTGGTTGGCCTCGGCCACCTTCTTCTCGGCCGCCTGCGGGTTCACGATCTCCAGGCCCTGGCAGAGGGGCAGGGAGAGGAGACGATGGTGGGTGGGCAGCCTTCCCCGGGCTCCCCAGAGCCCCTCCTGCCAGGGGAGCTCTGGTCCTGCTGGGCCTGGCCGCGGGAGTCCGGGGATCCGCCCTGCTGAGGACACACGGCCAGCTGTGCAACCCCAGCCCAACAGACCAGGCTTCTCAAGGGCGGCCCCGATGGGACCACAGCCACCATGGCCTGGAGAGAGCAGTCACCTGCTCCAGGTAACACAGGGAGCAGCTCCAGCCCCCGCCCCTCCCCACTGCAAGCCAGTCTGTGGTCCTGGCTGAAGGACCCCGTCTGGCCCTTGTCTCCCAGGGCCCACCAAGGGCCAGGGCAGCACCTGCAGGGGGGTAAAGGCCACGCTGGAGGCAGTCCCCGAGGCACGGTCCCGGATGGTGGACTTGCCGCCGTACACCACGCTCTGCTTCTGCAGGGTCCGCTGTGGGAGGGAGGGGAGCCGGTGACTGGGTGCCCCTGGGCCCTGGCCAGCAGCAGGCAGCCCAGCCCATACCTGCAGGGTCTGCTGTGGGAGGGGAGCCAGTGACTGGGTGCCCCTGGGCCCTGGCCTGCAAGGGGCAGCCCGGCCCATACCTGCAGGGTCTGCTGTGGGAGGGGAGCCAGTGACTGGGTGCCCCTGGGCCCTGGCCTGCAAGGGGCAGCCCGGCCCATACCTGCAGGGTCTGCTGTGGGAGGGGAGCCAGTGACTGGGTGCCCCTGGGCCCTGGCCAGCAGCGGGCAGCCCAGCCCATACCTGCAGGGTCTGCTGTGGGAGGGGAGCCAGTGACTGGGTGCCCCTGGGCCCTGGCCAGCAGCGGGCAGCCCAGCCCATACCTGCAGGGTTTTGGAGATCCTGGCCTTGGTAGCTTCGTTCACCTGCGTCTGCCGCACACGCCCGCTGCCGGACTTGCCCAGGTGGCCCAGGCTGAAGCCCAGATCCTCCTGGTAGGCGTCCTCCTCAATCTGGGAGGCAGGGAGGCCACAGTCAAGGGGCTGGGCTTCAGCCCCAGGTGATGCTGGGCCCTGGCAGCCCTGAGCGAGGATCCCAGGTGGCCCGGGGGACAGCAGGAGGCAGAGGGGCGGGATTTGGGGTGAAGAGCGGCTGACCTCGCCGAAGCTCATGCGGTTGGCCTGCTTCCGGATTTCCGTGAGCCCTAGGCGCTCCTTCATCTTGCGGTACCTGGGTGGGTGGGCAGGGGTGCAGCGTGGGCAGAGAGCTCCCCTCTCCTGCTCCAAGCCCCCCCGCGTGCCATGCCTGGGGCCCTCACCTGCGGCCGCCTCGCTTCTTGCGCTGCCCATCAAGGGGCGCGGGCAGCGGCTTCACCTGCTTCACGGGGGGCGGCTCCTGCCACTTGTCGAACTTGCGTTCTATCTCATCCTTCAGCTCGTAGCCCACCTGGTGGGAACGGGGGTGGTGGGGCAGCTGCACCTCTGCCTACCCACCCATCACCCGGGGCCATGGAGGACCTGCCCACCACGCTGTCCCCAGCTCCCACTGGCTCAGGCCCCAGACCCTCCAGGGAGGTGGGGCTGTGTGTGCCCATGCCAGCGTTGTGTCTGAACACATGAATGCATGAATGGGGGGGTGGCAACTGGATGCCAGAACACTGCCAGGCCAGGCAGGGAACAAAGCAGTGCCCAGGACGGCACCTCCAGCTGGTGGTGGTATGGCAGGCAAAACCACACCCTCACAAGGCTGACAGGGTAAGGGTGCGGAGGGCGTCATGGGGTCTCGGGGTCCCTGACCCGGGGCTGGACATGCAAGTGCCCCTGCCTGACAGGCTCTGGGTATGGCAGCGGCCACAAGCTGAGCGACCAGGCAGCCAGGGTGACAGCGTGTGTGGCCCGTTCGCATCTCTGACCTGTGGGACAGGAAGAGGACACGCCTTAGGAGGGGGAGGAGGACCCGTCGCCCCAGAGACTGACACACCAGGAAAGGGGCACCTGGTCTCGTCCCAGCTTCACGCAGCAACGGGCTGCCCGCCACCCCCGGCCCTCACCTTGCCCTCCGTGCTCTCATGGAAACTGTCCACGCGGGCGGCCAGCGTGCACTTGGCGGCCACCAGCCGGGCCGCTTTCCGCCGCAGATCCTGGAGCCAGGGAAGGGGTGGGCAGTCTGTGAGGGGCGGAGGTTTGGCCACGGCCACACAGCCTCTGCCCACCAAGGGGGCTGCACCCAACAGCCCTGTGGACGGTGTTCCCACAGCCCCTGCATCTCACAGAAAGGAGGCAGCTCCGACTGCCTCAGTGCAGGCCTGACTTCTGGCAGTGGTGGGCCAGCTGGCGGGAGGCGGGCAGTGCCTGCTGATTTGGGGCAACCTGTGGGCTCCCTGGCGGTAGGGGACCAGGGGACAGTGAAGGCAGGGTGAGGCTCAGGGCCAGGAAGGCTGTCCACAGGAGGGCTGGAGCCAGCGCGACAAGGCCAGTCCATCTGTCCCATTTGTCCTCCGACCACAGGGAGCTGAGGGCCTGGGGGACGTGGCGGTGCTCCGAGCGCCAGCTTCCACTCAGATGGCAGCAAGGACCAGGGCCGCAAGCATGGGGGAGATGGCATCTGCCACAACGCACTGTGGAGTGGACCCTGCCGGCCTGCGTGCTCCTGCGTGGTGTGCAGGGCCCCCAAGGAGCGCACTGTCTGCATCACTGGGCCCCGGCGCCTGGGGTTGGGAAGTGCCATGAGGACATGTGTGTGACCCACGACAGAGACTGGGCCCTTGGCAACTGAGAGGAAACTGGGATGCCAGGAGGCATGTGGCTCTGCCTCCCACTGCCCGCTGGGGGCCTGCAGGTGCTCAACATGCAGACCTGGGATCTCGAGGGCTGGCCGTGCGGGAGTGACCTCACAGCCGGGGCTGGGGCGAGTGTCCGGCTGGAGGCCGAGATGGGCCTGGTGAGAGGAGGTTGTACTGGTTGGCAGGGGACACTGCGGGCCACCTTCCTTCAGGCTCCGGCCGGCGGCCGTGCGGGGGGCTCACCGGAGGCAGGGACTGCACGATGTCACTGTGGTAGATGTAGCCGGTGTGGGGCAGCACAGAGGTGGACGAGAAACCGGACAGCGTCTTGCGCTGGGCGCCCAGCAGCATGATGTTGCAGGCGGGCATCTTGGAGAGGTTGGTCAGGCCGCCAGCTACGCCTGTGGGGGGAGGAGAAGGGGGTCATGGAGAGGAAGGCGCCTCCGGCCTGTGCACCTTCACACGTGGGCCCTGGAGCCCCAGGGGGGAAAGTGGCTTTCGCTGCAGCCAGAGTGGGGCCAGGGTAGGAGCCCCCAGTTAACCCTAGGACTTGGCCAGAATCGGTGTCCCCACCTTGTCGGAGAACCCATAGGGAGGGTCCTGCTCAGGGCCACGGCATACTGCAGTTCAGCCTGCCCACAGCCCCGTGGAGCCCTGTCTCCCTGCTCCTCCTCGTAGCTCTGCTCTCCCACAGCCCCGTGGAGCCCTGTCTCCCTGCTCCTCCTCGTAGCTCTGCTCTCCCACAGCCCCGTGGAGCCCTGTCTCCCTGCTCCTCCTCGTAGCTCTGCTCTCCCACAGCCCCGTGGAGCCCTGTCTCCCTGCTCCTCCTCATAGCTCTGCTCGCCCACAGCCCCGTGGCCATCCTTGCCTCCTCCCTCCTCCTCGCTTGCAGTGGACCCAGGGCCTCCCTCCGGACTCCCGTCTCCACACCCAGAGACAGGCTCGGGGTCCACACCCCCACGCCCTGAGACCGCACCCATGATCTTGGCGGCCGTGGACGCCCCGATGATGATGGACAGGTTGGGCGCGATGAAGGACATGCGGGACTCCACGTACTCGTAGATGCGGTGCTTGGAGGCGTTCAGTTCTAGTGCCATGTCGCACGCCTCCTCCAGCCGCTCCAGCTCCTCCTCCGACAGCTGCTGCCTGCGGGGGGACCCCAGCCCTCCTGGCTATGCTGTGGGGCTGCCGTGCGCCCTGCAGCCGCCCCCCCCGCAGTCTACACACCCCTGGGTGGTGGAGGCGGTGACGCTGACGACCATGATGGTGGCGTTGGTCAGGATCTGCTGCAGGTTCTCATTGTTCTTGCACTTGTCCAGGCTGTTGCCCAGCTCCTGGGGGCAAGAGGGAAGTGACAGACACGTGGGCACCCAGCAGGGCCCGGCAGCTTCACACGGCTCTTCCTGGGCAGCCCAGGACAACACTGCTGACCCAGCAAAACCCGACCTTCTGCCCCTGGCGTGCCCGCTGGCCCACATGGCACATCTGGGGAAACACACCTCCTACACTGTCTTGTGGGCACATGCGGGGTCTGTCACCAGTCTGTCCGCGGCTCTCCCTTGAGATCTGAACCTCAAAGGTGCGTGTAACCCAGCCTCATCCCACTTTCTCCTGCACTCAGGTCTCCACAGTGGGCTGGGGCTGCCCCAAGTCTCTGCACTACTGCCACCTGCCTCCGGAGGGAGCCACCATGGTGCCAGCCACTCCCTTGCGGGTGCAGGTGCAGAGGGCTGGCTGGGTGGGAGCAGCCCGCACGTATCCAGACCTCACAACCCTTTCCTTTGATGTCTGCTGACTTATTGGAAAGGAAGATCTGGCTTCCCCTCACCGGCAGTCCAGGAACCCTACTGCTTCTGAGATGTCTGAGAGGCGGTACATAACCCGGTAAGCCACAGCCGCAGCCATAGGGTCAGAGCAAGCCAGCCCCCCCACCCCGCCCTAGCACCGCTGCGCTGCACCCACAGCTCCCCTCCCCCAGCCCCACCGACAGCACCCAAGCAGCTCCCCCCGGCCCGGCCCCGCCGGCTGCACCCACCCTCACGGTACGGATGTAGTCCAGTGCGTTGGGCACCAGGGACTCCAGCTCGGGGAACCTCTTGGAGTACTTGTCCCGGATGAACTTGTGAATGATGTCTACAGGGAAGGGCGGGGTGGCAGCTGACGAGGACTCACTCTCGGGGACCCACCTCCCCTTCCTCCCGTGGCAACCAATCCCCCCTCAGCCATAACTCAGCCCTCAGCAGCCGGCACGGCACAGGGAATTTCCCAGCTGCGAAGTGCGTGCCAACTCTCGGCCTGTGGAGGCTGTGACAGGAAGGGCGCCGTCCCTCCCTCGTGTGTGTGTGTGTGTGTGTGTGTGTGTGTCGGGGCAGCTAGTGGGGGGGACGGGGTGTGGGCACTCACTCAGCTCGTTCTCAATCTCCACCGTGAGGTTGTTGGCATCAACGATGACGCGGTATTCGGGGGCTGCCTCCACGGGTCCCAGTACTGTGGGGGACACAGCAGGGTGGGGAGCTTAGTTGGTGTGTCCTCTCCCTGGCCCCACCACTGGGGAAATAGGAGGGGGCAGGGGAGAGGCTGGGAGGCCACAGCCGAGGCCTGGGAGTTGGTGGCGAGGGGTGTTTGGGGCCCCAAAGCTCAGTGCCTGTGAACCACATCTGGCTCATGTTCTGAGAGGAGCAGGTGGCTCCTGGCACCTGTTGGTCACCTGACTTTGAGATGCTGTGTGCCCCTCTGTCCTCCAACCGTGGAAACTGGGTGTGACCCTGTCTGACTCAACCTGGTTTCGACTCTGAATGCAGAAGCGCCTCAGCATAGCTCCCAGGCCCAGGGCTCAGCTGTCCCCCTCCCCCTCTCTGCTTGGCTCCAGGATCCAGCCCAGGGGTCCCAGAGGCAGAGCCTGCCAGTCCGCTTGCAGTAACCACCTCCAGTAACTGCCTGGGCCCGGCCGGCCGCCCACACTAAACCCCGACACAGCTGACAGCGTGGACCGGGCAAGGAACACTAGACGAAGTAGCCGGCCTCCCCAGCCCCTGCTGACCACACTCCCCAGTTCCCTGTCGCCAGTGGCTGCAGCCCAAGAGCCCCCGACACTGCCATGACAAAAGGAAGAGGGTGGACCTGTGTCTTCCCCAGCAGACCCAGTGGACCCTTAGCTTTGCAGTGGGCAGAAGTTTTTAGGTAGGAATTGAGTAACTGTATATTTCTTTTTATGGCTAATATCGCTACCAAGTCCTACAAGCAGTGAGGTTTCCTTTCTGGACAAACACAACAGAGGAGCCAGCCTTGTGGCACAGTGTGGTAAGCCAGCACCTGCAAGACCAGCACCCTGCCTGAGTGTGGGTTCCCGTCCCGGCTGCTGCGCCTGGCAAGGCAACAGAGGAGGGTCCCAGTATGGGGGACGTGGAGGAAGCTCCTGGCTCCCGGCTTTGTCTGCTCCAGCCCCAGGGGCCATCGTGCCCACTGCGGAGTAAACCAGCAGATGGAAGATCTGTTTCTCTCGCTCTGCGGCTCTGCCTTTCAAATGAATACACACATCTTTAAAAGCAGACAGCAACACGAGCTCCAGGGCCCAGTGGGCAGGAGGGACCGCACCTTCGGCCGCCTGGGCTTGCTTGCTGATGTACTCCTCGATCTTCATCATGATCTCGGCGAACTGTCGGGCAAGCAGAGCGGCCTCAGCCCGGAGCTCTCCCACACAGCCAGCAGCCGCCGCCCCATCCCCCTCCTGGGAGCTCCCGCTCACGGTGGCCCCCCCAGGGCAGTCCTCTCTCACCATCTTGCTGTCCCATAGCTTGGCGATGCTCTTGACTGAATCTCCCGAGAGGTCCAGCTGCGTGTCCTCCTGCACATCCTCGATGGTCAGCTCCTCCTCTTCCTCCCCATAACTTCCTCCCTCTTCCTCTTCAGCCGCCTCTTCCAGGTCAGCCAGGAGCTCGTCGGCCAGAGACATTCTGGGGCCTGCTGCGGGAGGGCGCCCTCACACCTGGCAAGCGAGGATCTAGTCCGTCCTACCTCACCCTGGCCCCCCACTCAAGGAAGCCCTCACTCTCCTGGCCGCGGGAGTGGTGTGGGGGGGATCCTAGCTGCAGTTCTGATTCGCTGAGCCACCCCCTTCCTGGTGAACACCGATACTATACCCAGCTGCCCAGGACGGCTCTGCCCCATCGTGGCCAGCCCCAGGCCTGCACCCCCCACCGCACCTGCACAGCAGGCAGCCTTGCTGACCCGCGCCCCGGGGTACTGGGGGGCTCCCTGGTTAAGGTGGCCCGCACCCCTCACACTGCACCTGGGAGACCCACTGCTGCCCACCCAGACCTCAGCAGGCAGCCTTGCTGACCCGCGCCCCGGGGTTCTGGGGGGCTCCCTGGTTAAGGTGGCCCGCACCCCTCACATTGCACCTGGGAGACCCACTGCTGCCCACCCAGACCTCAGCAGGCAGCCTTGCTGACCCGCGCCCTGGACTCTGGGGGACCCCCGTCCATCAGAGCTGCAGGCGCGGCGGGGACAGGGTGACACCCCCTCGCCGGGGAGGGGGTCCCCGAAGGGCCGCCTGTGTCCTCGCACGCGGCCTCCCGCCCTCCTCGTCCCGCCATCACCCTCACCTGCCTCCCCGCTCGACCGTTCCTAGCCGGCGCAGCTTCCCCCGGAGTGGCTGGCGCTCCCGGATGACGTCCCACATCCGCGCCGACCGCGGCAGCCGAGCTGCGCTCTGATTGGCCGCCGCCGACCGCGTTAGCAACAACAACTTTATTGGGACGTGCGCTCGGGCGCAGCCCCGGTGTGTCCGCAGACGAGACGGTGGTGGCCGGGGCATCGGTGGGCTCCCGCGGGCCGGGCGTGGACGAGGCCGCGAGGCTGCCCAGGCGGGGCATCGCCGAGGGTGGACGGCAGCGGCGGAAGGAGCGGGCGGCGACAGGGGTCTGGGACGCCAGAGCCGGGCCTTGAGGGGCGCGCCTCGGGGTGGCGGTGGGTGGGCATGGGGCGCAGGGGGCCGTAGGCACCAGGGCCTCCAGGAGCACGCGACAGCCCCCCAGGAGGCTGGGGCGCTCGGAGCCGGGCAGACATGGAGCTGGAGCAGCGAGAGGGGTGAGGCGTGCAGCCCCCCGGAGGCCCCGCGGGGTGCGCGTGGGTACGGGGCGGCTGCGCCCCGAGGGACGGGGGCGCGCTGGGGTCCTCCCTGAGCACCCCCCACGCTCCGTCCCCGACCCTCCAGGACCATGGCAGCCGTGGGCTTCGAGGAGTTCTCGGCGCCGCCAGGCTCGGAGCTGGCGCTGCCCCCGCTCTTCGGGGGCCACATCCTGGAGAGCGAGCTGGAGACGGAGGTGGAGTTCGTGTCCGGCGGCCTGGGCGGCTCGGGGCTCCGAGAGCGAGATGAAGAGGAAGAGGCGGCCCGGGGCCGGCGGCGGCGCCAGCGGGAGCTGAACCGCAGGAAGTACCAGGCGCTGGGGCGGCGCTGCCGGGAGATCGAGCAGGTGCGTCCCTCCTGCGCGTGTTAGCTTGAGCGCCCTTGCTGGCGCAGCGTGGGGACCCTCGGGGCAACCCCTTCTCCGCTGGGGGCCACCAGGACGGCTACAAGCTCCCCTGGCTTCTGTGCCCGGGGCGGGATGGGCGGTTCTGCAGGCCCTTGCGTGGCGAGGGTGAGTTTGGAGCAGGAGGCAGGAGTACCTGTTGGTTTTTTGTTTTTTCCCCTTCTTGCGGGTTAGGAGGCGCCACTGAGGCGTTTCAAACTGGGAAGACCGGGGTGCTCGGTCACATTCCCTGTCTAGGGTGCTCACATATGGCCTTCACCGTTCATATCCCGGCTCGCTCAGGCCTTGGCAAGTTGGCCTGTGTGTTGTCGGTGGGCACAGGGTGGGCGTGGGACTGCCAGCACCATCTCTGCAGCTGCTGCTGTGGCTGGGAGACCGGGGACTGGCCCAGCAGGTCCAGCGTGGGTGGGGACACAGTGTGTGTGAGGGTCATGGCCCAGCGTGGGTACGCTGTGTGTGTATATGGGTGAGGGTCATGGCCCAGTGTGGGTACACTGTGTATGTGTGTGTGAGGGCCATGGCCCAGCGTGGGTACACAGTGTATGTATATGTGTGAGGGTCATGGCCCAGTGTGGGTACACAGTGTATGTATATGTGTGAGGGCCATGGCCCAGTGTGGGTACACAGTGTATGTATATGTGTGAGGGCCATGGCCTAGCGTGGGTACACAGTGTATGTATATGTGTGAGGGCCATGGCCCAGTGTGGGTACACTGTGTATGTATATGTGTGAGGGCCATGGCCCAGTGTGGGTACACAGTGTATGTATATGTGTGAGGGCCATGGCCCAGCGTGGGTACACAGTGTATGTATATGTGTGAGGGCCATGGCCCAGCGTGGGTACACAGTGTATGTATATGTGTGAGGGCCATGGCCCAGTGTGGGTACACAGTGTATGTATATGTGTGAGGGTCATGGCCCAGTGTGGGTACACAGTGTATGTGTGTGAGGGCCATGGCCCAGTGTGGGTACACAGTGTATGTATATGTGTGAGGGCCATGGCCCAGCGTGGGTACACAGTGTATGTATATGTGTGAGGGCCATGGCCCAGCGTGGGTACACAGTGTATGTATATGTGTGAGGGCCATGGCCCAGCGTGGGTACACAGTGTATGTATATGTGTGAGGGCCATGGCCCAGCGTGGGTACACAGTGTATGTATATGTGTGAGGGCCATGGCCCAGCGTGGGTACACAGTGTATGTATATGTGTGAGGGCCATGGCCCAGCGTGGGTACACAGTGTATATGTGTGAGGGCCATGGCCCAGCGTGGGTACACAGTGTATGTATATGTGTGAGGGCCATGGCCCAGCGTGGGTACACAGTGTATGTATATGTGTGAGGGCCATGGCCCAGTGTGGGTACACAGTGTATGTATATGTGTGAGGGTCATGGCCCAGCGTGGGTACACAGTGTATGTATATGTGTGAGGGCCATGGCCCAGCGTGGGTACACAGTGTATGTATATGTGTGAGGGCCATGGCCCAGCGTGGGTACACAGTGTATGTATATGTGTGAGGGCCATGGCCCAGCGTGGGTACACAGTGTATGTATATGTGTGAGGGCCATGGCCCAGCGTGGGTACACAGTGTATGTATATGTGTGAGGGCCATGGCCCAGCGTGGGTACACAGTGTATGTATATGTGTGAGGGCCATGGCCCAGCGTGGGTACACAGTGTATGTATATGTGTGAGGGCCATGGCCCAGCGTGGGTACACAGTGTATGTATATGTGTGAGGGCCATGGCCCAGCGTGGGTACACAGTGTATGTATATGTGTGAGGGCCATGGCCCAGCGTGGGTACACAGTGTATGTATATGTGTGAGGGCCATGGCCCAGCGTGGGTACACAGTGTATGTATATGTGTGAGGGCCATGGCCCAGCGTGGGTACACAGTGTATGTATATGTGTGAGGGCCATGGCCCAGCGTGGGTACACAGTGTATGTATATGTGTGAGGGTCATGGCCCAGCGTGGGTACACAGTGTATGTATATGTGTGAGGGTCATGGCCCAGCGTGGGTACACAGTGTATGTATATGTGTGAGGGCCATGGCCCAGCGTGGGTACACAGTGTATGTATATGTGTGAGGGTCATGGCCCAGCGTGGGTACACAGTGTATGTATATGCGTGAGGGCCATGGCCCAGTGTGGGTACTCTCCCCAGGAAGTCCTGAGTCCCTGGTGGGCAGGGACCCCACAGCACCGGCCTCTTCCCGCCCACAGGTGAACGAGCGGCTCTTGAACAGGCTCCACCAAGTGCAGAGGATCACCCGGCGGCTTCAGCAGGAGCGCAGGTAACCCTGGGGCGGGAGGCTCAGTGGGCACTCCCACGGGACTGGGCACTGGAGGAGAGCGAAGGGCAGCAGAGTGGAAAAGGGGCGACCTGGGCCCCAGATCCAGCCCCTGCTGTGCTGTGAAGGCTGGTCACAAGTGCCAGGCTCAGCTCAGAAGGCCCCACTGTGTGACCAGGCTCAGCTGATGGCCTCACTGTGTGACCAGGCTCAGCTTATGGCTCCACTGTGCACCCCATTGTGTGACCAGGCTCAGCTCAGAGGGTCCCACTGTGTGCCCCACTGTGTGACCAGACTCAGTTCAGAGGGCCCCACTGTGTGCCCCACGTGGTGTGACCAGGCTCGTCTGATGGCCCCACTGTGTGACCAGGCTCAGCTCAGAGGGCCCCACTGTGTGCCCCACGTGGTGTGACCAGGCTCAGCTCAGAGGGTCCCACTGTGTGCCCCACGTGGAGTGACCAGGCTCAGCTCAGAGGGTCCCACTGTGTGCCCCACGTGGTGTGACCAGGCTCGTCTGATGGCCCCACTGTGTGACCAGGCTCAGCTCAGAAGGCCCCACTGTGTGACCAGGCTCAGCTCAGAGGCCCCACTGTGTGCCCCACGTGGTGTGACCAGGCTTGTCTGATAGCCCCACTGTGTGACCAGGCTCAGCTCAGAGGGCCCCACTGTGTGCCCCACGTGGTGTGACCAGGCTTGTCTGATAGCCCCACTGTGTGACCAGGCTCAGCTCAGAGGGCCCCACTGTGTGCCCCACGTGGTGTGACCAGGCTCTGCACCATGCCAGTTCAGCACTGGCCCTGTCACTTGGTTCCCCTCTGCTGTTAAGCGGGAACAAGCCTGTGCTGAGGGGCCCCACTGCACCTGCCGCAGGACACGCCCCCAGGCAGCACTGCCGTGGTATCCTGGTCACGCACTGGCCCCCATTTCCTGGACTTTCCAGCCTTTCCTTCTCGGCACCCTTGCCGTTGCGCTCCCAGCCCTGGGTGTCCCTCGGCACAGGGGTGGGTGCCGCTTCAGTTGAAGGGGTGGCCTGGCCCCTGAGCACTCCGGCAGGCAAACCTCAGTCCCTCGGGGGCACTGGGCTCAGCACTGCCCCTGGTGGCCAGTGCAGAAGCACGCCCACACGGTCCCTGCGTCCCTGATCCCGGAGGCCACCAGCCGCCCAGCTCCCCACAGCTCCTCCCTGAATCCGCATGCCCCCTGCACGGAGACGGACCTCTCGGTCACCGGAGTGACCACGGCTCCACCCTCAGGAAGCCCAGAGCCGGTCTTTGGTCCCAGGCGTCCTGCCTGTCTGTTTGCACCCCAACCAGCAGCAGGACTGGGGGGCAACTGAGGCTGCTACACGCTCACCCCTCCCGCAGGCCTGGCCCTGCCCCCTCACTCAGCCTGCTGCCACTCGCCTCCCCTGCTGGACCCTGAGCTCCCCAAGGACTGTGTCCCTGTGGCCGGCACCCCCACCCCGGCCGTGTCCCACCTGTGTCTTCTCCACACGCAGGTTCCTCATGAAAGTGCTGGACTCCTACGGCGACGACTACCGGGCAAGCCAGTTCACGATGGTGCTAGAGGTGCGCGCAGCTGCTCCAGGCCGGCTGTGGGGAGCGCAGGGCGCCTGGGGCCTGGGACACCCCCTTCAGCTACCCATTTCCCCGCGCAGGACGAGGGCAGCCAGGGCACGGACGCCCCGACCCCTGGCAACACGGAGAACGAGCCTCCAGACAAGGAGGGGCTGTCTCCACCCGGAAGCACGCCCGTGCCCCCAGAACCCAGCAGCCCAGCGCCCGGAGAGGGGCCCAGTGGGCGCAGGAGGCGGCGAGCGCCTCGGGACATACGCCGGTCAGGGGCAGCGTTGACCCCAGAACCCCCAATGCAGGTGGGAGCGGGAGGGTCGAGCCTGGGAGCCCTGCCTGTGGCGAGGGGGCCGTGGGTGGGCCGTGGGTCCAGGCGCCCTCCCTGCTCACAGCTCCCTCCTCATCACCCCCAGATTAAGGTGGAGGAAGACTTCGGCTTCGAGACCGACGAGGCCCTAGATTCCAGCTGGGTTTCTCGGGGGCCTGACAAGCTGCTGCCCTACCCGACCCTGGCCAGCCCACCCTTTGACTGACCCCTCGCCTCCCCCAATAAACAGACCTGCCCCCACCCAGCCTCAGATCACACTCGGGTGGGCACGGAGGCCTCCACAGGTTTATTGGGGTCTCCACACAGGCGTTCACAGCTTCTTGAGCCACTCCAGGCTGGGGCCCTGCGGGTCCTGCGGGTGGCTGGGCACATCGGGCATGTTGCCGTTGTCACGGAGGGGCACTGCGGGACGGGAGGGGTCCCTGAGACCAGCGCCTCAGGAGGAGCCCAGGGCGAGGGGCAGAGGAGGAATGGTGGCCGGGGAGGACTGGGCACTGGGCAGTGGGCAGTGGGGCAGGCCCAGACACACAGGTGGACGGGTCCGGAGGTCCAGAACACGGGCATGAGACGCACAGCCCAAACCCCAACCGCCGGGCTCCCGCTCACCTGGGTAGTTGTAGGGTGTGGCCTGGTTGATCATGGAGGAGTACTTGGTGAAGGGGCTGAGTGGGGGCAGGATGACGGCTGTGGAGAGACACAGGGATGAGGTCGGGGCAGGGGATCCCGCGGGATTCCAGGACGGCTGCTGGGGTGGGGGTGTGTGTGTCTGGGGAACGTTCCAGAAGAATCATGACTCCTGGAAGCTGGGGGGCCGCCACGGGGTGGGGGGACGTGCTGGGACACTCACGCACCCAGCCCCGCGATGGCGAAGGACGCGACCAGCACCGGCTCCTTGGCCCAGGCGTTCCTGAGGAAGGTGGCGAGTCCTGCAGGGGCAGCGAAGAGGGTCACGGACGGCTGCCCCCGGTGACCTCTAGCCCCCCGCATCACCCCCGGCGCCCGCGTCCCGCCGGGCACGGCTCCCGGCACCCCCCGGGCAGCGGAGCACCGCGTCCCCGCGCCCGCACTGCCCGGAGAAGCCCGGACCCTTCCGACCCCGCGCGTCCGTAGAACCTGCACTTACTCCCGGCCATCTTGGTCGCGGTGGTGCAGGGCACCCTGGGAGTTGTAGTTCTCACGCGGAGAGGCGTCGGGCTCTGAGTCCACGCGTGCGCCGTGAGGTGCGGTGACTTCTGGGAGTTGTAGTCCCCGCGCGGGAGGCTCCGCCTTCAGAGTCCTTGCAGACACTTGTCCCAGGCTGAGGCCCCTTCTTCCTAACAAAGTTCAGGTGCAAGCCTGACCTTGCACACTTACCTGCAGGGGCTCTGCTCTCGGCGTGGAAATCCCTGCGGAGGAGCGACTTGCAGTCCTGCCGCAGCCTGTTTAAGGCTCTGTACATGCACGCGCCCTTTGGTCAGGTTAGGCACTGTGTCCCCTGTGAGCCCCACAGCAGTGCCACAAGGGCCTGGCACATAACACGCGGACACCTCAAAAACACATGGAGAAATTGAATAAAGAGAGGAGGGTTGGGGCTGGTGCCGTGGTGTTAGCCAGTATAGCTGCTGTCTGCGGTGGCGGCATCCCTTAGGGGTCCTGGCTTTTCCACTTCCCATCCAGCTCCCCACTTGTGGCCTGGGAATGCCCAAAGCCTTGGGACCCTGCACCCCCATGGAAGACCTGGAAGAGCTCCTGGCATCAGCCCGCGCAGCCCTGGCCACTGTAACCGTTTGGGGAATGAGCAGGTGGATCTCTGTCTTTTGCTCTCAGTCACCCTTACAAATAAATAAGAGATCTAAAAACAAAACACACAAACAGAGTCGGGTTGTCGCCTGTTTCAATGCTTCCTGCTGCATCATGGGGCTATGACACAATCACCGGGAAACCCCAACTTCTTCCTCTCCTCCCCACCCAAGGGGCCCCATGGGCTTAAGTTGTCTCACTTCCTGGAAGGGGATCCAAGCCCGGGCCCAGCTGCAGTGGACAGCTGTCCAGCATGGCCCTGGTGGGAGCTCTGGGACTACTGACCCTCTGTGAGTGCCCCCTGGGGCCCTGGCTGGGCGGGCATCAGCTCACGCGGGGCCTCAGGGAGAGGAGGCGGTCGAGGGGCCCCTGACAGGGCATGCCGACCCCTAGATGCGGAGGTGGGGCTGGGACCAGCGGCGACAGAGAGCTCATCTCCAAAGAAAGTGCGGCCTGCGGGCTTGGGGTGTGGGGCGGGGAGGGGGAGCAGGGGAGGGGCTGCCACAGGAGAGCAGGGTTTGAGGTCTTAGGTGGGCGGTGGGCTCTGAGAAGAACCAGGAGTGCTCCCTTCTCAGGGTCTCTGTGCCAGGCGGCCTCCACCCCCTCTGGTGAGTAACAGGACGCCCACCCTCTCCTGCGTGCTGCCCAGCTGCTCCTCCTCCTGTCTGCTCCGTGCACATCCTAGCTCGGGCTGCAGAGCCCTGGCTCCTATCCCCCAGTAACCACATGGCCTTCAGGGACCCTTGGCTCACGGGGACCCCTGTGTGTGCAGGGGCACACGCCCGGGGCTCAGCGCCTGGAGTGCTGACCATGTCTTGACTGATAAGGGTGGGGTCCCCCCAGCTCTGGGTCTCTGCCCCGCTCTCCTCCCTCACCCACAGCGTGCTGGCTTCTGGTGAGGGCTGCCTGGGAGCAGGAGTTATCTCTCAGCCATCTCTTCATCTGAAATCCTCTGAAAGAAATGATCAGGAAATGTGTAGGCACAGTGTGAAAAACTCAGACATCACAAAGGACATCAGGGCGTCCCTCTGCCCCTCCCCGAGTGCCTTGAACAACCCTCTGGATTCTTACCAGACATTTCCATGCATTCACACGGGCACGGGTATTTATAACCCTCCCCGCCCCCTGCGCTGGCAAAGCTAACCCGATCCTCTGTGACTCAGTTCCCTGCTGTTCTGAGTCTCCCATCCTCTTCATCTTCCTCCCTCCTGGAGGTAGCCCGTGGCGTGCCATCGCTAAGGGTTCCCGGTTCAGGTCTGAGCCTCGGCACCTGCCCTGGCACGGGTGGCTGGAGGCCAGCTTGCCTGGCCAGTCAGTCCCCTTTCCACAGACACGTGCATGGCTTCCGGCTGGCTCACCCTCCCAGTCTGACAGCCGGGAGCACCTCCAGAGGGGCGTGTTGTGGAGTGGTCCCTGGCCACCTCCTCCGGGCATCCTGATGACGTCACTACTGTGCCCAGCACTTGCTTTGTTGGACTGACGGGGCTTGGTGGAGTGTTAACCATCACCTTAACTTGGGTTAAGGGGTGCAGGGACCCAAGCACTTGGGCCCTCTGCTGCTTCCCACGGGCGTCATCCCGGAGCTGGATGGGAGGTGGAGCGGCCGGGACTCGAGCCAGCACCACAGCAGGGACCCGAGGCTGGGCAGGTGGCCTTCTTCCTTCCCCAACTTCCCTTCCCCTCCCATCCCTCCCGTCCTGGCGGCTCGCACTAGGTCGCGATGCGTTCGCTCCCGCAGCCTCCTCCCCCAAGCCGTGGCTGACGGCACAGCCGGCCGCCGTGGTGACCCCGGGGATCAACGTGACCTTGAGGTGCCATGCCCCGCGCCCAGCCTGGAGGTTTGCCTTCTTCAGGTTCGGACAGAGCGTGCAGGTGTCCTCGGAGCTGGCCGAATTCTTCCTGGAGGAGGTGACGACCGCCCAGGGTGGTGCTTACACGTGCAGCTACGAGCTGCCAGACTGGGGACCCGGCGTCTGGTCGCGGCCCAGCGACATCCTGGAGCTGCTGGTGGCCGGTGAGACCCCGGGACGGGCCCGGGGCGGGGTGAGGACGGAGGGGCGCGGCCCGGCACTCAGTCCCTGCGCCCTGCGTGTGCACAGAGCAGCTGCCGCGGCCGTCGCTGGTGGCGCTGCCCGGGCCCGTCGTGGCGCCCGGGGCCACCGTGAGCCTGCGCTGCGCGGGCCGCGTGCCCGGCATGAGCTTCGCGCTGTACCGCGCCGGCGAGGCGGACCCGCTGCAGTACCGCGACTCGGCCGAGCCCTGGGCCGACTTCCCGCTGGCCGGCGCCCACGCCCCCGGCACCTACAGCTGCTACTACCACACGCCACACAGGCCCTACGTGCTGTCGCTGCGCAGTGAGCCGCTGGAGGTGCGCGCCCACGAAGGTGAGCTCACCCGGGGCCAGGACCTCCTACTGGCCTGATCTGGGGGTCCAGCCCAGCCCCTCCTCCCTCACACCCAGGGGTCCAGCCCAGCCCTTCCTCCCTCACACCCAGGGGTCCAGCCCTTCCTCCCTCACACCCAGGGGTCCAGCCCGGCCCCTCCTCCTTCACACCCAGGGGTCCAGCCCAGCCCCTCCTCCCTCACACCCAGGGGTCCAGCCCAGACCCTCCTCCCTCAGCCCGGCCCCTCCTCCTTCACACCCAGGGGTCCAGCCCAGCCCCTCCTCCCTCACACCCAGGGGTCCAGCCCAGACCCTCCTCCCTCACACCCAGGGGTCCAGCCCAGACCCTCCTCCATCAGCCTCCCCCTGACCCCCAGTCCAGTAGGTCCCTACTCCCACCTGTACCGTGGGGTTGGAGGCCTGCCAGGCAGGGTCCAGCGCTAATGGCCTCTGTTCCTCTGCTTGACCACAGACCTGCCCCTCTCGGACTACACCTTTGGGAACCTCATCCGCCTGGGGCTCGCCGGGCTCGTCCTTGCCGCCCTGTGCACACTGGTCACTCTGCACTGTCGCAGTACACACCGTGCGCTGGGCCAGAGGCCCCCAGGAAGCTTGGTCTAGACCAGACACCTGTGCCCCTTCCCCTTGACTTCCTGCAGTGGGAGAAGACTTCTGAGGCCCCAGGCTGCGTCTGGCGCTGCCCTGCACCCCCACCCCCATCTCGAATGTTCTGAATGTAGCCCCTTCAAGTGTCCTGGACTGTGACAATATACACACCCCAGGACTGTTGTGTAAGGTTGAGAAATGGTGACTGCCCATGCTAAATGCCCAGCAATCTTTGCAAATGTCTGAGAGCGATTCCTGCCAGTCCCCCACCCTCAGCAGGACGGCCGGGTCAGAGCAGCCGAGGGAGTGTAGGGGCTGAGCCGGGCTGGACGGCATCTGTCCGTGGTGCCTACGAGGGGGACTGGGCACTAAGAGGCTCCTGGCATAGTGGAGCTCCCTGCAGGAGCACCTGGGCCACCTGCTGCTGCCTCCCCAGGCGTATCAACAGAGAGCTGCATGGGAAGTGGAGCTTACTCTGCCGTACCACAGCACCCACCCCGCATCGATACAATTTTAATATAATCATACTTCTCTCCCTCCCTTCTTTTTCAATTTTTTTCACAACAGCATGCTTTTAATGCAAGAATTCAACAAAGCAGAACGCAGCAGGACCATAAATCCCAAAGCTGCAAAAACTGTAGTCAGTATGTACACTTTGCATACCCCCAACACTTCCGCATATCTGCCAGCTGTCTGTAAGGCAGGCCCTGGGGCTGGAAAGGCCCAGGCCCCTGCCGCCCTTCGGAGCGCCCTGCCCAGATGCGGAGTGCTGGGTCCCACACCCGGGAAGACCCTGTGCCCTACCCGGAGTCCCTGCACGGAGTGCGATGCTCTGTGTGCTGCTGCCCCCTTGTGGACACATCTCTGCCAGCAGTGCTAGATCCCAAGCAGGTGCACCCTAAAACGCGTGGTAGGGCGATACCGTGCCCAGGGCACAGTGGCTGCGGCTTCTGGGGCTTCTTCTGGGGAAGCGGTTAAAGGCAGCGCTCCCACACAGCATCTTTCTGCCCATCTTGTGTGTCAAGGGGCAGGCCATGCTGCAGAGTGGGTGGCGCAGGCTGCTCCCTCTAGTTGTGTGGACTGGGAAGTCTCGCTGCCCTGGCAGGGCGCCCCTCCCGGCTTGGATATGGCTGGGGCAGGGAGGACGAGAGGATACCCCGGGTCTCCTCCTCCACAGCCTGCTAATTCCATAGCAGGAGCCTCACCTACTCTGTGATCCCATGTCGTCACTAGTTTGTGGCCTGGAAAAACAGTGGGGGATGGTCCAAGACCTTGGGACCCTGCGGGAGACCAGGAAGAAGCTCCTGGCTTCAGACAGGCTCAGCTCTGGCCACTGTGGCCATTTGGGGAATGAACCAGCGGATGGAAGATGTGTCAGTCTCTTCCTCTGTAGCTCTGCCTTTCAAATAAATAAATCAATCTTCAAAAAAAAAAAAAAAAAAGTACCGTTTCATCATTAGTAAAAAAAAGATGCCAAGAAAAAAGAAAGGGGTGGTTGTTTGGTGTAATGGGTAGCCTGGGACAGTCGTCTTGGGGTTTGATCCCGGCCCTGTTCTCTGTCCCAGCTTCCTGCTGATACACGCACTGCAGGGCAGCAGGAGCTGGGGGCAGGAGGTGCTGGGGCAGGAGGTGCTGGGGCAGGAGGTGCTGGGGCAGGAGGTGCTGGGGGCAGGAGGCGCTGGGGGCAGGAGGTGCTGGGGCAGGAGGTGCTGGGGGCAGCAGGAGGTGCTGGGGGCAGCAGGAGGCACTGGGGCAGGAGGTGCTGGGGGCAGGAGGTGCTGGGGCAGGAGGCGCTGGGGCAGGAGGTGCTGGGGGCAGGAGGTGCTGGGGGCAGGGGGTGCTGGGGGCAGGAGGTGCTAGGGGCAGGAGGTGCTGGGAGCAGCAGGCGCTGGGGGCAGCAGGAGCTGGGGGCAGCAGGAGCTGGGGGCAGGAGGCACTGGGGGCAGCAGGAGCTGGGGGCAGCAGGAGGTGCTGGGGCAGGAGGCGCTGGGGCAGGAGGTGCTGGGGGCAGCAGGAGGTGCTGGGAGCAGCAGGAGGCACTGGGGCAGGAGGTGCTGGGGGCAGGAGGTGCTGGGGCAGGAGGCGCTGGGGGCAGGAGGTGCTGGGGGCAGCAGGCGCTGGGGGCAGCAGGCGCTGGGGGCAGCAGGAGCTGGGGGCAGCAGGAGGTGCTGGGGGCAGGAGGTGCTGGGGGCAGGAGGCGCTGGGGGCAGGAGGCGCTGGGGGCAGGAGGTGCTGGGGGCAGCAGGTGCTGGGGCAGGAGGCGCTGGGGGCAGGAGGTGCTGGGGGCAGCAGGAGGTGCTGGGGCAGGAGGTGCTGGGGGCAGCAGGTGCTGGGGCAGGAGGCGCTGGGGGCAGGAGGCGCTGGGGGCAGGAGGCGCTGGGGGCAGGAGGCGCGGGGGGCAGCAGGCGCTGGGGCAGGAGGTGCTGGGGGCAGGAGGTGCTGGGGCAGCAAAGGACAGGCCCCCGCCAGCCCTGTGGGAGACCCAGGCTGAGTTCCACCTCGCCGGAATCTGCACAGGAGCTCTGTGTCTGTATCTGCATCTCTCTGCTTTGCAAATAGATGGGGACAAACAGCAGGGCTGCGGAGACAGCCCCGGTGTGGGACGTCTGAGCCATGAAGCTCCCTGCGGGCGTCTGCTGTGAGCCAGAGCATGCGGAACAGCACTGACAACATGGATTCACGCCCAGGGCAGGAGGGCCCATGAATATTCATGACATGTGCTGAGATAAATCACACGCGGTTTTGCAAGAGTGAAGCTCTAGATATTAATGTGTGTAAAGACACCTGGTGGAGGGGCTGCTGTGACGGCTCAACTGGCTAATCCTCTGTTTTGTGGCATCCCATGTGGGCGCCGGTTCTAATCCCCGCAGCTCCACCTCCCGTCCAGCTCCCTGCCTGTGGCCTGGGAAAGCAGTCGACGGCCCAAAGCCTTGGGACCCTGCACTTCCGTGGGAGACCTGGAAGAGCTCCTGGCTTTGGATTGGAGAAGTTCCTGACTTTGGATTGGAGAAGTTCCTGGCTTTGGATTGGAGAAGTTCCTGGCTTTGGATTGGAGAAGTTCCTGGCTTTGGATTGGAGCAGCTCCAACCATGGTGGTCATTTGGGGAATGAATCAGTGCATGGATGACCTCTCTCTCTGTCCTTCTCTCTGTAAATCTGCCTTTCCAACTAACTAACTAACTAAATAAATAAATAGAAAGAAAGCCCTATGACTCACTTAATTTCTTATTTTAGCAGAACCGGGTGAGGGTTTTGTCATCACTGAATCAGCGTATCTATTATACACAGCTTTGGGGTTTTATCTGGCTTCTGATTTTGACAAACCAATTTAAGCAAGGCTTTTTTTTATTTTAAACTGAGACTTTTCTGAATATGGACTGGGCTGCGACCGGAGAGTGTCTGCTGTGTTAGTGTGGGTGGTGTGATGTGGCTACGCTGGCCACAGTACTTTTAACGTTATTCTTACATATAGATGAGTACCAGAGAATTTTGAGATGTGACAGATGACTTCACAGAAGGAATACTAAGGTGCTGTAGCCACCACATTCGCTGTTGTTGCTAAAACAGAGAGTCCCAGGCCCACGCCAAGTCCACTCCAACCTGCGGTCTAGGGTTGGCTTCCATATCCTGCGGGGTGCCCCCAGATCAGACCCCAAAATAAGGACTCAGGGCCACATTGTTGACCTGGGAACAGAAGGGGACTCTGGTGAGGAAGGCAGAAATTCTCAGTGTGCGAAATACTGCCAGTACCTTCAATACCCTTGTCACTTCATGCTTCTAGTGATCTAAGTATGGCTGGTACAGTTACTGCCGCTACACCTGACTCTGCCAGAACTTTTAATACTTCTGGTGCTTTTAGCGTGGTGGCCACCTGATCCCACCAGTATTCTTAACGATGCCAGCACTTCTAATACTGCAGATAACTTACACTCTTATTTAATACTGCTAACACTTCTAATACTGCTGGTATAATTGGAAAGGCAGATTTACAGAGAGAAAAAGAAACAAAGATCTTCGATGTGTTGGTTTGCTCCCCGAGTGGCCGTATCAGCTGGAAATGAGCTGATCTGCGGCACCTCTCAGGCCACCGGCACTAATACTTCCAGCACGTTGAAGGCTGTTGGCTCTTAACACCACCAGTACTCCTAGTATTTTGTTTTTTAAATTTGGTACGTAGTATTGCTAACACTTTTTAAAAAGATTTACTTTTATTGGAAAGGCAAACACACCAAAAGAAAGAGATACAGAAAGATTTTTTGCCTGCTGGTTCACTTCCCAAGTGGCCGCAACGGCTGCAGCGGAGCCAGTCCAAAGCCAGGAGCCAGGAGCCAGGAGCCAGGAGCCAGGAACCTCTTCCGGGTCTCCCACACAGGTGCAGGGTCCCCAGGCTTTGGGCCGTCCTCGACTGCTTTCCCATGCCACAGGCAGGGAGCTGGATGGGAAGTGGAGCAGCCAGGATACAAATTGGCGCCCACATGCACACAAGGCAAGGACTTTAGCCACTAGGCTACAGTGCCAGGTCCTTGCTAACACTTTTTAATGTTGCCAGTGCTTCTATAGCGCTGGCGCTCTCCCTGCTGCACTGCCGGCCCCAGCCCTCCCTGCAGGCCAGGAAGGAGTGCGCTCTCCCCACCACACACGCAGGCACCTGGGCCGCTGGCATTGTCTCCAGAGCAGGGCCAGTAGATGCTGCTTGGGGTCCCTTTTAGGGTCCGCGGCTCCCCCGCGTGGGGCGGGGGGATCTTTGAAGTGCACTCACACCTCAGAAAGTTCTTGACAAACAATCACTCACACCTCAGAAAGTTCTTGACAAACAAGGGTGGTGTAGCAGCAGCGGCAGGTTAGTTCGCCTTGTGGGGCGCCCACAGCACGCCTGCAGGCCTGGCTCCAGCCCCAGCCGCTCCTTGGCCATCGCAGCTCCAGGTGAACACTGGACCTTGGAAGCTGCCCCGGGGACAATGCCCTCCCGGGAGGGCCGACACCGCGCCCAGGCCTCCCCACAACCTCAAGGTTTCTGGGGTCACACTGGAGTACGTGGGGTTCCCCACCTCCCGGCAGACTCCGACGGTGCAACTGTGGGAGATGGACTGGCCTTGGGCAGTCGCCCCCTGAAGCCAATTTCTTTATTTGACCCAAAGATTAAAAACCTGCTCGCAGCGGCCACAGGCTCAGTGTGACATTCCGGGAACTACACCAAAGCGCAGCGCTCCGGACTAACTCCACACCAGCTCCCTGCTGGTGGCCTGGGAAAGCACCAGTGATGGCCCAGTGGAACATCTGTCTCTCCTCTCTGAAACTCTCAGAGAAATTAGTAAATCTTCTAAAAAAAGATTTGTTTATTTTTATTGGAAAGTCAGATATAAATAGAGGAAGATCTTCTGTCCACAGATTCACTCCCCAAGTGGCCACAACGGCTGGAGCTGAGCCAATCCGAATCCAGGAGCCTGGAGCCTTTTCCAGGTCTCCCATGCAGGTACAGGGTCCCAAGGCTTTGGGCCGTCCTCGACTGCTTTCCCAGGCCACAAGCACGGAGCTGGATGGGAAGTTGGGCTGCCGGGATACGAGCCGGCGTCCATATGGGATCCCAGCAAGTGCAAGGCAAGAACTTTAGCTGCTAGGCTACTGCACCAGGTCCAAGAGTAAATCTTTTTTAAAAAATTATTTATTTTCTTGGAAAAGCAGACTTGCAGAGAGGAGAGACAGAAGGATCTTCCATCCACTGGTTCACTCCCCAAGTGGCCACAGCAGCCAGAGCTGAGCTGACCAGGAGCCAGGAGCTTCTTCTGGGTCTCCTGCGTGAGTGCAGGGTCCCAAGCACTTGGGCCATCTGCTGCTTTCTCCGGTGCGGCAGGAGCCGGATCAGAAGTGGAGCAGCCGGAACCTGAACTGTCAGGTTCACTTACAAACCTGCTACTTCAAGTTTATTCAAATCCCATAAAGTTGTGCTTCCTGAAGTTTTCCACACAGGACAGGCTGGGGGGAGGGTAGCGATGCCCCTGGCTTTCAGAGTGGGAGGCCCTGTCAGGGTGGGAGGGCGTGGGGCAACGCCTTCATGGTTCCAGGACGCTCTGCTGTGCCACGCCAGGCAGAGGCCCAACTGTGACAGAGCTGCCGTGTGCAGCGCGGCCTGCTGTCCCAGTTCCCCCACGGCCCGTGTGTGTGTCCCCAGGAGGCTGTCAGCTGTGAAACTAGAACACAAGTTGTCCCGGGACACTGGATCTGACAGAGTGCCCGGCAAATCGGGGACGCCGCAGGCCAGGCGAGGGACAGCCGGCTGGCACCTGTGCAGGGTCCCCTTGCCCGCCTCAGTCCTCCCACACACCCTTGGCTGACATGCTGCCTGTGGCCTTGGTCAGCTCGGTCCTGAGGCGCTCGGCCCACCTACGTGGGCGACTCTTCTTCATTTCCCGGTCAGGGTCCGCCCCCACCTGGGTCGCGGCCAGGACACCTTGCAGGCCTGGCTCCCTGAGGACCCTCGGGTACATTTCCAGCGTCCGCCTGTAGGCCTCAGCGACGACCTACAGGTGGCGCCCTTGCAGAGGACATGCAAGCGACCCGGTCCAGGTTTCCGGGGAGCGCCACGAGCTGTGCCACTCTAGGGCACAGAGCAGCACTCCTTGGCTGTGTGCAGTGCAGGCATGCCTTTCCAATATCCATAAATCAATCTCACAACCAACCAACCAGCAATCGGGAGACTCCTGGCCTCGGGTTCAGCTAACACGGGAGCTCCCTGACGGAGCATCATGATGATAGCGCCTTTGCCATGACGCACCTGCTTCCTGCTCCACTTCCACCTCGTCAGACCCTTCCTGCCCCTAAAGCTGGGGTCCCTGGCTCCGCGCCAAGCCCGTGTCAGCCTCACCAGCCAAGTCCAACCACACGCATCTCCAGCACAACCTCCTGTGGGCGCGCTTGTGGTGCCCAAAGTCAAACCGACAAACGTACACACCTAACTGACTTTCATTTGCACGTCTAGGTTTGGGTGACTCCTTCAGACTTGGGACCCCGCCGTCCATGTGGGAGACCTGGGCGGAAGCTCCCAGTTCCTTGCCTGGCCCAGCCCCGGCTACGCGAGCCATGCGGAGTGACCCAACAGACGGAAGCATTTTCTCCTGCGCATGCTCGCTCTCTGCCTCTCCAATAAAGAAAGACACTTTTAAAATGGCCTTGGTGTTCTGGGAGGTGACGGCAACAGCTCTGTGCATTCACCTCCACGGGCACGGAGCAGATGCCTGAACATGGTGAGCTTGAAAATGTATCTGAAATACAGAGAGCAGTCTTCCATTTGCTGGCTCACTCCCTAGATGGCCACAATGGCCAGAGCTGGGCGAGTCTCAAGCCAGGAGTTAGAAACTTCTGCCAGGTCTCCCATGTGGGTTCAGGGGCCCAAGGACTCCAGCCAACCTTCGCAGCTTTCCCAGGCCTGTAGCAGGCAGTAGATGGGAAGTGGAGCAGCTGGGACTTGAACCGGTGCCCACACAGGATGCTGGTGCTGCAGGGGAGAGCTTTACCCACCAAGGCAGAGTTCTGGCCCTCTGACAAATGTGTCTCTCTGAGACATAGGGGAGCTGGAGCAGTCCCAGGGCTGCTGGGGGGCAGCAGCGGAGACGCCGTGGGCAGTGTGTGCGAGCAGTCCCAGGGCTGCTGGGGGGCAGCAGCGGAGACACTGTGGGCAGTGTGTGCGAGCAGTCCCAGGGCTGCTGGGGGGCAGCAGCGGAGACACTGTGGGCAGTGTGTGCGAGCAGTCCCAGGGCTGCTGGGGGGCAGCAGCGGAGACACTGTGGGCAGTGTGTGCGAGCAGTCCCAGGGCTGCTGGGGGGCAGCAGTGGAGATGCCGTGGGCAGTGTGTGCGAGCAGTCCCAGGGCTGCTGCTGGGGGACAGAAGTGGAGACACTGGGCAGGGGTGTACGTGGCATTGAACAAACCTGCAGGAGGCCCGGACCTAGACCAGGTGGGACGCTGGGTGGCCACCCCGGCTTTGCAGGTAGGACAGGGTACTCCCATGAACTTGGACTCCCTGCGGGGTCCCACAGGGCTTCAGGGCCGAGCAAGCCTCTGCCTGTTCATTCAGCTAGGCACTGCTGTCCACCACCCAGCACCTGTTATCACCAGGCAGCCGGGCTTTCACAGAACTGATGCTCTGGTTGGGAGGACAGGTGATTGGGCAGACAGCCGAGAGTGGCAGCTGGGGGGTGTGTGCGTGCGTATACAGTGAGGGTGACAGGTGGGTGGGTGGGACAGTGTGGTGCCGCAGGACCACATGGGTCTTCCAGCAGGGCTCAGGTCACAGCGAAATTGGCTGGGAATGTATTTCAGTGACTAAGCACCAGCCAGCAAGGCTGTGAGGACATGTGCAGAGACTTTGGGCGCTTGTCCTGCCTGTCCTGGGCACCAAGCCAGGATGTGGGGTGCATCCTGAGCTCAGGGCTCCCCTCTGGCTGGCAGCCCCAGTGTCCCTTGTGGCCATCCTGAGGTCCGTCCAGCGGCAGGACCTCCTGCCCCCACCCCTGCTGGGTTTTTGCAAATGAAATACAGGTTCCCTCTGCTGAGTCCAACATTTTACATCAACAATTTTGGGGCAATATTTATACTGAAAACATCATTTTTGTCTGAAAATCATTATGATTTGGTTAATAAGACAACCCTGTCAGGGTCAGTGGGTGGGCAGCCACATGGTGTACCAAGCAGAACCATCACCAGCAGTGCAGGCAGCCCACATGGGCGCCGGTTCTAATCCCGGCGGCTCCACTTCCCACCCAGCTCCCTGTCTGTGGGCTGGGAAAGAAGCAGAGGACGGCCCAAAGCCTTGGGACCCTGCACCCACGCAGGAGACCTGGCTGTTGTGGTCATGTGGGGAGTGAACCAGCAGATGGAAGGTCTCTGCCTTGCTCTCTGCCCAGCTGGGAAGTGGATGTCGCAGGCTGAACCTCCACGCCAGCCCCAGCTGTTGTGGGTCTCGGGGGAGTGGAAAAGTTCCCGGTCACCGCCAGTGGAGGCTAGAAGAGGGTTGTCCACTCCAAGACTTCAGGAAGCAGAGGGCTAAGCAGTGGGCACCTGGCGGGTGGTGACGGACAGTGTCTTTGGCTTTGTGTCTGGGGGCCGGATCTCCACCCTGACCACATCCTACCCGCCTCCCTCCACCCAGAACTGAGAGCTGACTGGGGTCAGGCTGGGGTTAGGGTCACAGAAGGCAGCCCACGCCCTTTCTCTCTCACCTGAGGCTGCTGCCCTGCCTGTCCCTGCGGGCGGAGCTGGTGGCCACACTGCTCCCTGCTCCAGGGGTGTACACAGCCGACTCCCTGTTAGCCTCGGGCTCAGGGCGCAGCTCGGTACAGACAGAGCTAGAGGCATGGCGGCCACGCGCCAGGCCGGCTGCTGGGAGCTTTGCGGAGGATTATCAGCGCATTTGCTCCTCACAATGATGACTGAGAAGCGGGGCTGGACGGCAGAAGGAGGAGGTGCGGCAGGTGAAGCTGGCCTCAAGCCGCTGGCCCCAGCCTGGCCCTTCCCGCACTTGCCCTGGAGGCTGGGGCTCGCCTCGTCCTGTCCGGCACCACGAGCAACAAGGAGAGGGTACGGCTTTCCTGAGAACACGTCCCGGGACCTGCGACTCGGTTGCAGCCCTAGCTGAAAATGGTCCCTTCAGGACAATCTAGAGTTAGAAATGTTAGCAACTGCTGAGGTGCCATTGTGGGGTGTAACCGGTAAAACCGCTGGCATCCCTTATTAGGGCACTGGCTCATGTCCTGGCGGCCCTGCTTCCCATCCAGCTCCCTGCGTGTGGCCTGGGAAAACAGCGGAGGACGGCCCAAAGCCTTGGGACTCTGCACCCGCATGGGAGACCAAGAAGAGGCTCCTGGCTTTGGATCAGCTCCAGCCATGGTGGCCATCTGGGGAGTGAAACAGCAGCTGAAAGAGCTTTCTCCCTCTCTGTAACTCTGCCTTTCAAAGCAATAAATACATCTTCATTTATATATCATGTCCACAGTTGTCCGTAGTATCAGCATGACACACGTTCGTTCACGGTGCCTGACTTACCAGGGTTCACTCAGCTCGCAGCTCCGTCACTTTTTACTACAGGGTAAACAGTCATCAGACGCCAGGCCTCTGTACCCCCACATTTGGAGGAGGGCCCATGCCAGGTGGGGGCCGAGGGTGTAGCTCCTGGTCCCACCCGACGTCCGCAGGAGAGCCCCATGTGCTCCGCCGGCCTCCCGTGGCAAGGTGCATTCTGGTGGATTCGTTTCACCTGCGTTCTTTGGGCCTGACTGGCGCCTGGCACGTGTGGCTGCCTTCCTCATGAAGCGCACAGGGGTGGCTGCCCCAAGGCTGCCAAGTTTCAGCTGGCAGGGAGAGAAGGCAGCCCTCCTGCCTGACCCAGCAGCTACAGTTAACAAAAACAGCAGGGCACCTGGGACTGCTCCATCCCTTGAATCTTCAGTGTCCTGCCATACTAATACTACTACTAATACTAACACTAATGCTAATACTAATACTAATGCTAATACTAATGCTAATACTACTAATAATACTAATACTAATACTACTAATAATAGTAATAAATAGATCTGTGAGAATGGCCTAGGCTAATGAGCTGGTGTCGTCCTTCCGCCGCGGACACCTGTATCACAGGTCACCGCAGACACCTTGAGCACCTGCACTGCCCATGTCCCAGGGACAACCCAACAAACCTGGGGAACCTGTCAGTAACCAGGGCTTTTCAACTTGGAGCCCTCCGGGGCCTGGTGGCCTAAGCAATGAAGGAGCCCCTTGGGACTGACATTGGGGAACAGGCGGGAGGGAGTTGGGGGTGAGGAGGCCAGGGTGAGTGAGGAAATGGGGAAACCACAAGCGGGAGGGGGCCGGGACACTGGACCCTTCTTCCTGGAACACCCCCAGCCCCGCTCCTTCCCTCAACCCCCATAAGGAATTTTATCAAGAAGTTTTGGGGTGGCTGAGATGCCTGCAGCTCATATGCTGGGGTGTCCCAGTTTGAGCCCCACTCTCGTTTCCAGTTTCCTGCTGATGCACAGAGTCTGAGAGGCCGACAGGGGATGCTGGGGCCCTCGCTGCCAACCGGGGGCAGATCCAGCTGGAGGCCCAGCTGGCTGCTTTCCATCGTGCCCAGCCCCAGCTGCTGCAGGCATGTCGGGGTGAGCCCATGCAGGGGAGCTTGGTGGCCCCTCTCTCCCAAGGTCTCGCCAGTCTCATTTTTAAAATAGGAAAATTATTCATTTATTTGAAAGAAAGAGATCTTCCATCCACTGGCTCACTCCCCAAATGTCTGCAATTGCCAGGGCTGGACTGGGCCGAGTCTCCCATGTGGGTGCCAAGGACTTGGGCATGCCCAGTGCCTTCCCAGGCACATTAGCAGGGAGTGGTCAGTGCTTGACCAGCACTCCCAGGGGATGCCAGTGCTGCAGACGGGGGTTTCACCCGCTGTGCTGCAGTGCCGGCCCTCACTTGTACGTGTCCATGTCCCTGTGCTGGTTGGGGCTCCCATGCAGTGT
The DNA here is from genome assembly GCF_030435755.1 of Ochotona princeps. Classification (NCBI taxonomy): domain Eukaryota; kingdom Metazoa; phylum Chordata; class Mammalia; order Lagomorpha; family Ochotonidae; genus Ochotona; species Ochotona princeps. The sequence goes on along the minus strand of NC_080847.1, from coordinate 56,301,242 downwards.
CTCCTGGGGTTCCCAGCCTGGGCTGTCTTGTTGGGGGTGGGCCGGGCTTCACACAGACTTGGCTCAGATCCTACCTTCTCTGCACCACAGCCGTGTGCCTCAGAGAAAGCCACTTCCCTGCCTACTCCTGTGTGCCAGACGGCGGCCCCTAGGAGGGGTGTCCCTGCCTACTCCTGTGTGCCAGACAGCGGCCCCTAGGAGGGGTGTCCAGGACACGCAGGCTCTGTCCTTCAGGAACCTCAAAGCCCCATCTGGTCTCTCCCCAAGACGCTGCTCAAACACTGCCTGCAGGTCTGCGTGCTCCCCTCCCTACTGGCTGCCACCACCCAAGGTGGCTTGGCTTGGGCAGCTCCAACAGCAGGGATCCAGGGGCCACCAGGCCTGGAGGGTCCATGTTCAAGGTCTGGACAAGGCTGCTCCTTGTAGCATGTGGCAAGCCCATCTCCTCTCTGCTTGGCCTGCTCCCTGCATGGCCACCTCTCTCTGTCCCTCGTTATCAGGGCCCCAGCCACACTGGACGAGGACTGCTCTCCTGCCCTCCTGCAAGGACGGGGTGGGGGAGGGATAGGTTGCCAGCACGTGAGCCTGTGAAGGGGACCACATTCCAGCACAGGGCCTGGTGGGAATCCCTGCCCTCTGGTGGGTCGGCCATCAGGGAGTGCGCATGGGCAAGGTGAGGAGGGTGGAGGGGGCTGTCGTCCCTCTTGTCCCCAGGACACCCGGCCCACATCCTAACACAGACTCCACATGTGAGCCAGCTGATTTCCAAACCTTTAATTCCCAAACCAGATCACATTTACCAAGTCCAAATCTGGACTTGCTGCCCTGAATCACAGACAGTGAACCCCAACCTGAGGAACCCAGCTCCCTCCCCAACCCCCAGGCACCCCATCAGGTCCACACCAGCCTTCCGGAGGTGGCGACCCTCGTTTACAAATCAAGTCCTCTCCCCATCCCATGCCCAAGTGATGCTACAAAGGAAAGCCCCACAGTCACAGAGGGAACGGGAGGACCCCACATGGGCAGGGCTGGAGGAGGACCCGCCGGGGGGCAGGTGCTAGCTGGCCGAGGGTCTCCGCCGCACACAGAGTGAGCCCCAGGGCCAGGTCGGCAGGGAGAGCAGCAGGAAGCAGCCGCCCCCCAAGAGCAGGATAAGGCCGGCACCCACACAGCAGCCCAGGGACCAGGAGTACTCGTAGGCCAGCGGTGGGGGTGTGGGGGGCTCGGGGCCGGCTCCCTGGAGCAGAGCACGCACGGAATGGCGGAACACCTCCAGGCTGACGAGCAACAGCAGTCCTGCAGGGTTGGGGGGAGAGAGAAGATGGCTCAGGCTGATCCGGGGGGACTGGGTGTCCCCCAGAGCACAGCCTGTGTGTCCCTGTCCCCAGTTCCCCCCCCCAAACATCCATGGAGGAGACCTCAGGGTGCTGATGGGAGCAAAGGAAAGCAGCAACCTCTCCAGGTGCAAGAAACAAACTTCTGGTTGGTCCTTCTGGTGTCATCTGTAGATCCCTGAGTCCTGTGACCCCAAAGATCCTCTCTTTTAAGTCTCCTCCTAACTGCCACATTCACACACCGCTCAACTCCAGCCGTTGCAGCCATTTGGGGAGGAGCCAGGAGCTCCACCCAGGTCTTCCATGTGGTTGGCAGGGACCCAAGTACTTGAGCCAGCCCCTGCTGCCTCCAGTCCCCAGCACAGCAGCCGGGAGCTGGGTTGGAAGTGGAGCAGCCCAGCCTCACATGGGAGCCCCAAGAAAGGACAAGGGTGCCCCCCTGCACCACGATGCCTGCTCCCATGAGCTGCTGCGCCTGAGTGGGGGCGTGGGTGACTGGACGAAGCAGAGCATTGGGGGAGCTGCCCGAACAGGCATTCCAGGCCCTGGAGACCGCTCTGCAGGGAGAGGCCGGCTGAGGTGGGTGACAGAAGCACGCACGGCGGGGCCAAGGCAGCGAGAGGTACGAAGGGCGGCCTCTGAGTCAGATCCGGCCAGTATTTATGGCTCCGTGAATCATGTACCTTTGTCTGTCGTCACTGCTCAGACAATGGTGGCCACAGACAATGCCCAGGACAGCAGCTGGACAGGGGAACACCAGCCGGACACTGTATTTGGAGCTCTGTGGTTGTCAGCTGCGACACGAGACTCAGGTCCTTGGCTGCTCGCGGGCTAGCAAGCTCAGGGCAGCAGGCTGTAGATGCCACCCCAGGACTGGGCAAAAGCATCCTACCTGAGGCCACTGCACTCACCTGCTCTGCAGGTGTGACGTCACAGCAGCTAGGTGGTGGGGATAAAGCCTGGGTCCAAGCCTGGCTGGCCCAGCCACACCGCCTGCTGCTGGCCCCTCCCACCACACCCTGGCCCAGCCACTGCTGCTGGCTCTGCCTGCCCCCAGCTGTGCCCAGGCTCACCTCCTGCTGCTGGCCCCTGCCTGCCCCCAGCTGTGCCCAACCTCCTCCCACCACCTCCTCCGGGTCAGCTTTGTCCAACATGCTGGCGGGAGCATCTTCTTGCTGTGTCTTGCACCCCCAACAACTCTTCCCACCTCTGGCAAAGTGACACTGCCACGGGGGCTCCTCCCGGGCCTCCAAGTGTCCCCTCAGAGGTCCCTCTGCTGTCCATTTCTGCTCCCCCACTCTCCATTTCTGGGACTCCACCGTCAGTACATGTTGACTTGTTCATCTCATTTCTACTTCATTTGGACTCTGAGCCCATGAGCGCAGCAAAGGCACCGGGCCGTGTCCCCGCAACACAGAGCAGCACCTGCTGCACTTCTTACAGGGAGCGGGGGCTGGGAGAGGAACAGCCTAAATGTGGCCCAGATTCCAACCAGGGCACCTGATACCCAGTGTCACTACCACAACCACAACGACAGTGTCCGATTCACCACGGCTCCCACTTGCTCGGACGTGTGGCTGAGAATTTCTGAACCCTGCTGTGCCAGGCCTCTGGTGTCCAGCTTCGGTGGGCTGGCTCAGGAACGGCACGGGGGTCTGACGATGACACCAGCCCACGTCCCCACGGAGTGGCACTGCTCTTAGAACAGGGGCATGCTGAGCCTACGGGAGAGACGGGTGGGAGGACACGCACGTGACAGATGCCCGGATGACTGCATTTGTGAGGGGGAAGAGACTTCTGCAAATCTCACAGCCCGAGGAAATCGGGGGACCCTCTCTGACCCAGAGCTTTCTCCCTCTCTGCTGGGCCACTGGGCCGTGCTCCGTTCACACCAACCTCCTTTCAGGATGTCAAGCCCAGCCAACACCTACCGGGGTCTCCAAGACCCGTGGCTCCCACAGTGCTCGCTGCCCTGAGCCGGTCTGAGACCACTCACCCAGTCTCACTTTTCTGGATGTAACGAGTCGAACATCTTCCCCAGGAGAAGTGCCTTTCCTTCCTGTACATGCTTACAATGCCACACATGCACACGCCTGTCCAATGCATGCGTACACATGTGTGCAGTGCCCCTATGTCAAGTACACGCGTGTTGATAAATTACAGGTGCCATGCAAGTGCACGCACATGTGGTCTGTGGATTAAGTCACATGTACATATATGAATCACATGTACAGTGTACATGCATGCACACACTTAGGTCTTCAAGTTGAGCCATATGCACTATGCACACGCCCGTATGTGCATGTGTGGCCAGCAGGTCACGTGACCCATGTAGATGTGTTGAATTAAATGAAATCATGGCCGACTGAGTCAGAGAGAGGGGTGAGTGAATGCTGCTCTGCATTCTAGGACGAACTCTAAGGAACAAGCAGCAACAGGAGCGTGCTCACGGCTGTCGCAGACCCGTGGGCTCCTGAACAGCTGCGGTGCCTTCCTGGTTACTCAGTGATCCAGGGCTCAGCCTGGGCTGGAATTGAGACCCCCTGGCCCCAGCTAAGCTGTGTCCTCCACACCATGCCCCGAGCCGACAGGACACGCGCAGGAGGACAGCCCCGATGGAAGTGACGAGGCAGGGAACCAAGACCGGCTCTGGAGTGGGACGGCCAAGCTCCCGGTCCCACCTCTGTCACACGGGCTGGGACTGTGACGCAGCCTCACTCTCCGGGGCCTTAACTTGCTTCTCTATGAAATCAAGATGAGTGACCTGGTAAAGCTCCCATCACAATGGGAGTTCAGTTCACAATGTACTGAAATGTTATTGAGTACTGCATTTCACAACCCCACAAGCATGCAACAGGCTTTGCAGAGTCCAGCTCCAAGTCTCAAAGACTGGAGACCGTTCAGCTCCCAACCAACACAAACCTTAGAACTCTCCCACTTGGAGCACGCTGCACCTTTGGCCCTCCCTGACCTCCCAGCATGCAATGGCGCTTGCAGACTCCAGGGGCAAACCAAGGCAGCTTCCAGCAAGCCTCCAGTTCCAGGCCGACAACAGCGCTTAGAAGGCTCCCATCTGAAGGCCATGCACGGTCCTGGAGCTTCTCCACCTCCTATCTTGCCCCAGGGCTTGGAGCTCCCCCTTCCAGCAGCATGCAGTAGTCCTGTGAACATCTGGATCTGAAACTCGTGTGAATCTTCAGCACAGCAGGGCCTGAGTGCCCCCTTCTCCGGCACCCACCCGCCCATAATTCAGTGGCATCTCTCACCTGCCAGCATCCAACAGTGCCTGGGCAACACTCACCCTAGCATGCAGCAGCACTTGGAATCCCACCTCCCAGGATGTAACAGGACCTGAACATCTCTCCTCCCAGCATGCAACAGTACTCAGACATTCCTACCTCCCAGGATGCACCAGCACTTGGGCTTCTCCCCCCCGGTAATGCAGCACTGCTTGACAACTGTTCTCCCAGCATGCAACAGTGCTTGGATCTCATCCCAGCATGCAACAGTGCTTGACCACCTCATTTCCCAAGATGCTATAGTGTTTGAAAGCCCCACCTCCCAGCATGCACCAGCACTCAGACTTTCCCACCTCCCATTCGCAATACGTTCGGCCTTCAGGCTGCCGCCCTCACCTGAGAGGCCGAAGCACACAGCCCCGACTCGGAGCAGGGACTCAGCTCCTTTGCTAAGCACCATGATGACGCAGAGGCAGCCCAAGGCCATGAGCGCCAAGCCCAAAACTGCAACCGCCGCAGCTGCCACATTAACCTCTGAGGGGACAGGGAAGCAGAGGCCATGAGTGGGGGAACAAGGGGATATCTCCATGGGGACGGGGGGAAGCAGAGTAGGGGAGGGAGGGGACGCCTCGGTGGGAGCCTGGAACTGGGAAGACCGAGGGTTCAGAAACTAGAGAGGAGTTTGCAAGCGGGAGACCATCCCACCGGCATCTTGACTTAACACTGCTCAAGGAGTGGAGGCTCCCAGAAGGGTTGGAAAGATGTGGCTGTGGCCACCTGTGCCCTGCCACTGGCTTATCATGCGCATATAGATGTCTCATAGAGGATGCCCCAGGCTCTCACTGGTCACTCCCTTGGCCCTCATCTCCCTCCCCAGGGAAATCTTGACCCAAATCTCCCTCCGATAGCCCGAGGATAAGGAGCCCCATGGAGGCAGGTGCCCATTTGTGTGCATGGGGTCCTTCCTCCACCTCACTGGTGTACCAGGGCTGCCCGGCTTCTGCTGGCTCACGGAGCCTGGCCGGGCCGGGCCCTCAGGCCCTTTCCTGGTGGGGACACTGAGGCAGGGGCCAGCACTGCTCACCCTTCTTGGTGCTTCTCTGGAAGATGTGGGTGTTCTCCCCCGTGGTGAAGAACTTAAAGTACGTGCAGTTTGCTTCTGCAGGGGCGGGGAGAGAGAGAGGGAGAGAGAGAGAGAGATAGAGGCAAAGGGAGGCAGTGACGGGGGGGCGGTGGCTGGACTCAGACGCCCGCAGCCTGAAGAGGAGATGTGAGGTGCACTCAGACTGGAGCCAGGCCCCAGCCCTGAGGTCGGCCGCCTGGGCACTTGGAGACGGGATCTCTGAATGGCTTTAGTCAGCAAAGGACACAGGCGACAGAAGGCCTCACATCACATCCTGCCTGTCAGACACAAAGGGCCCCCGCCAGGCAGCGGCAGGAGAGGCTGACCTAGATGCACAGGGCATGAATGGGAATCCAGGAGGAGACTCTGGCTCAGCAGGTCCCAAAGGCACGCGGGTTCCTGTAGCCCACCGGGAGGTGCTGCCCAGCCCTGCAAGACTGAAATGGCAGTGCCAAGCCCTGGGAGGGTAGGAGGGAACCGGGAGAGAGGATGGAGCCTGGCCATGGCGGAGCGCTCACTGACTAACTGCAGAGCCACGGACAACAGAGCCAGTGACCGGCCCCACGCGTGACTGCCGACCCCGGTGCCGTGCTTGCCAGCGGCCGACATGAAATAAGGCTCCTGGTTCCTGGCTTCAGTGTGGTCCAACCCTGGCCATCGAAGCCATCTGAGGAGTGAGCCCACGGGTGACTGATTCTCGAACGCTGCCTTTCAAATAAATATTTCATCAAAACTGTGTGTACGAACACTGTATCTTATCCAAGACCAAATCCATGTTCACATTTGTCTATCAAACATATTACAGAGCTGAGTCAGAAATTCTAAAAAACAGATCATGAAATAAAACGACGCTCAAGAAAGATCACACACAGACCGAAGACTCACTCAAACTTGTGTGCTTAAAGTGCAAGAAATTTTAAACTTGGTGGGAAAAAAATGCTGGATTCATCTAGTCCACCCCCTGGGTAAACTGAGGCAGGCTGCGTGAAGGCAGGTAGAGTGGGGACAAGGGGATCCCCCACCTGAAAGCTGAAGGAGAACACGAAGGTAAGATCATGGGCACGCTAGCCCTGCCCCCCAGGGGAGGGGCCGGCACCTGTCAGTGCAGCCGGCAGGTATGAGGCCCAGCCTGAGGCAGCCAGGGGTGGGGTGGTGGTCATGGTGGCCAGGGTGGTGGCCAGGGGGGCGGGAGGAGGTCAGGCCCCTGTTGGGAGCAAACAGCCGACTCCAGCTGTGGCTGACTTAGGCCCACAGAGCTAGGAGATGTGGTTGTGAGATCTCCATCCCCTGAGGGGGAGGATGAGGGACCCCAACTTGATGGGATCCCAGAGGGGGACCCCCCCAGGAAAAAGAGGTGCAGGAGCTCTCAGAGCAGTGACAGGATGACGGCTCAGCCTGGGGGGGGGGGCTCTGACACAGCTCAGCCTGGGGGGGCGGCTGACACACACACAGAGCTCAGCCTGGGGGGCTCTGACACACACACAGCTCAGCCTGGGGGAGGGGCTCTGACACACACACCTGTGGCCTGGCTGGCCGGGGGAACAGGGGGTGATCTAGAGACACAGCCTGCTGTGGGGCTCCAGGCTGGTTGGGGTGACAGGCTTTCTGGGGAGTTCAGAATGCACTCAAGTACCAGCTGGTCTGTGAGCGCAGCTGCAGGAGCAACCCCGAGGCACTGAACAGCAGACACACGGGCTGAGCTGGGACGCAGGCTGAGCTGGGGTGCAGGCTGAGCTGGGGGTACAGGCTGGGCTGGACACAGGCTGAGCTGGGACACAGGCTGAGCTGGACGGAGGCTGAGCTGGGACACAGGCTGAACTGGGGGGACACAGACTGAGCTGGGACGCAGGCTGAGCTGGGGACACAGGCTGAGCTGGGGACACAGGCTGAGCTGGGGTGCAGGCTGAGCTGGGGGTGCAGGCTGGGCTGGACACAGGCTGAGCTGGGACGCAGGCTGAGCTGGGGGTGCAGGCTGAGCTGTAAGACATAGGTCCTCTTTGTGTAAGGTTTGCGACACACGCTGTCTTGGGGTCTGGGAGCAGAGGCAACCCTGGGCCTCAGGCCCTCTGCAGTGTAGGAAGGCCCAGCCCTGCACTCTCACCTCCAGGCAGCTCCGCTGGACCGCAAGTCTCCCTGCCCACAGGCACATCGGCCTGCCACAGCCGCTTGATGCATACCTTCCACAGCCCCAGATGGGCCGCCTCGCAGACAGCGCTGCTGTTGGCCTTGTAGGTGTTGAACTCCACCCAGAACTCGGTGCCCACGGCCAGCACGGCCAGCACGGCCCCCACAGCGGTCAGCAGCAGCACCAGTTTCACTTGGCCCTCCCGCTCAGGCGTCAGCCCAAGCTGCGGCTGTCCCCGGGCCCGCCTCCGGCCAGCCCGCCGCCGGTCCTCCTCCTGCATCAAGAAGTTGGACCACATCATGGTTCCGACGGCAGATGGGCCTGCACACCACTTCCAGAGGCGAGGTGAGGGTTCGGTGTTCCCCTGCTGGGGTCTTGAAGGGGCAGGGCTAGGAAGGGGGCAAGATGCCAGGCTCCTCTGGAACTGCCCACAATGAAGGAGGTCCAGTTGGCTGCTGGGAAGGCCTGGAGCAAGTTTGGAGCCTGGCGGAGGAGACAGCAGCTCCCCCCCTGAGGCCGCTGGGGACCCCCGGCACCAACACCCCACTGGGCTCGCAACTTGGGGTCCTGCAGAAAGAAGATACAGGCCCGCAGTCTGCAGGAAGACGCGTGACCTGCGTTCTCGTTCTCCCGACTCGGGGTTCACTTGAGTTGGGAAGAGCAGGAACCGAGGTCTTCAGAAGGGGCGCACGGCTTTCCCCGGGGTCTCCAAGGGACAGCGGAAGCCACAGCATCCACGGGACAGGGGACAGTCGGGCGCTGGCTGATGGGAGTCCCAGGGAACCAGGCACCAGTGGGGACTCACGGGAAGGGGATGCTAGTCATTCCCAGAAGCACGGAGCGCACGGGGGATCTCCCGGGCCAGGACGCTCTCGGGACTGGGGTCAGAGTCGCGGTGGGGCGGCTCCCGCCGCAGGCCGCCCGGGCTCCAGGCTCAGCCGCACCCCGGCAATCCCGGGCCAGGGCCGGGCACCGCCCGCCCACCCTCGCCCCGGGCTATTTCGGGCTTGACCCGTAAATAACACCCCGCACCTGTCGCCCCGCGCCGGTTGCTATAGGGATCCTGGATATTTTAAGGGGACGGGGCGGGGTGGGGGGAAGGAGTCTCCCCGGGGAGGAGGGGCTGGGGGCCGGAGCCTGAGGGACTTGGGTTTCCTTAAGAGGCGAGGCCGGTGGGGGGGTGACGTCCCGATTCCGGGAACCTCCCCCTCTGCCGCTGCCCAGCGGGAGCGGGGGGACCAGAGTGGCAAGCCTGGAATCCGGGCTGCCAGCAGACAGGGTGAGGACCTGCACTCCCAGCTCTAACGGAGGAGGCAACGCGGGGGCGGAGGTGGGGGCAGGGCCTGGGGCCCCAAAGTGGAAGCCCAGGGTTTGAAGGTTGGGGGACCCTTCTCCCGGTTGGGTCACCCTTCTCCCGGTTGGGTCCTCAGCCTGGGACAGGCGGGCACAGAGCCAGAACAGCAGCCTCTTCATCAGCTTTATTTACTGGGCGTCCAGGGGGACCGTCCATGCAGCTCCAGCTCCCCGGGGGGCGGGGACGGACAGCTTTGTGGCCGGTAGCCGGGTGGGATCCTTGCGTGGGCTGGCCTGGACTGTCCTGCCTACTCCTGCCCTGGGTCCCTCTGTGGGAGCGAGAGCCGCCCTGGCCTGGTTGTCTGCCAGGGACAGGAAGGACGCGTCCTGGCACCCTGTGGCAGCAAGCGTGCAGTGGTCCCTACATGGAGGAATGGGGTGAGATGGTGACCCCGCCTCCATCCCCTCCCAGGCTGACCACCCCCCAACACCCCCGCTTCTGTCTCTGTGTGGCAGCTGGGTGGGGCTTCAAATACTTGCAGACTGATGGTTCACCTGCCTGCCTGTCACCCTGTCCATTCTATGCCACGAATAAACAAACAACTGGTCGGACACCCAGCGGCAATTCCACCACCTTGGACTAAACTAAAACCACAATCAAGGCCCGGAGCCCCACCGAGTGTACCAAGCCCAAGGGCCAGCCCTCCTGGGATCTGCCCCGCCTCTCCCCTTGGAACACTCCCTCGGACACGCCTCTGGTCCTGCCTACCTCTCAGCCACTCCTTTCCAGCTCCTTGCGTGGTACCCCCGTCTGTCTTGTGTACCATGCATGTCCCCCCCCCCCCCCAAGGTGCTGGCCAAATCCTATGGCTCGAAACCTTATCCTTTCTGCTGACACAACTTGCATGGCTGGGCTGGCTACCTGACACCCCAACTGGGCTTTCCCAACAGACTTCAGACTTCACGCTGAGTGCCCTGGTCCCTCCACCCTGTCCTTCGCTCCCCGTGCCCGGCTCCTGAGCACAGAATGTGATTCTGTTGTTATCTGCTTGGCTTAAATAGAAGAAATAAATGGGTCCTGGCAAGCCCGCGCTCAGAACCTGCCAGGTCCAGGGCACGAGGTCCACCCTCGGTCGCCCTGCTCAGGCCTGGACCTGTGTGCTGCCTCTGGTTGCTGGCACGCCCCCTGGGCTACCTCCCCTGTGGCCCTGGTGCGTCCACTCACTGCCACGCTCCCTGGATCGGCACTGAGTTGAGAGCAGGCTGGTAAACACGTGAACACCGGAAGAACGACACACGCACGAGGAATAGTGGTTTTCCTCCCGTCTCTGTCTTCTGGAAGTTTCAGGTTTCTAGTTTGGGCGTCTCCCACCGTCTGTCTGGCCAGCTTTCTGCCAGTGTCGTTCCTGACTGCCTCACCCCTCTGGATCTCTCTTCCCATGTCTTGGATTCGCTCTGTAATGCAACTCAGTATCGCATCTTCTCCGTCTCTCCTGCTGGTCTCTGCACCTGCTCCTGCTGTTGGACCTCTGCACTCCAGGAGCGGCCCCTCCTCCAGGGGAGCCTCAGGGCCTCCTCCTGCCACTGTCTCCAGCTGTCCTGCCCACACTGGGTCCTCCCGGCCTCGCCGGCTGCCTCCTGCCTTTCCTGGAGCCAGTAGCAGCTCACCTCCCCTGGGCTGCGCACACCCTGCAACTCTGGCGCCCACGGAACCTCCTCCTGGTGCCTTGGGGCACAGGTCCACCTTGGGAAGCCCACACCCACCCTGCAGCTCAGGCGCTCACGGAACCTCCTCCTGGTGCCTTGGAGCCCAGATCCACCTTCCCACAGTGGGAAGCCCCTTGGGGGATGGGGCAGGATGCACACCACCTTGACCCCCCCCACTGCCCCAGAGTCCTGGCACATAGGGTGGTCTCCAAGAAATAGCCAGGGCTGTCCTGCCTGCCTTCTTGACGCTCCTTCTGTGTCACCTCCCCCACCCCAGCTTAACTGTTGTTGGTCTGCCCTTGAACCTGAGCTTGGGCAGCCAGACCATGGCCTCCCTGCTTCCCCTGGACTTGCGCGTCCCAGAACCGTGGGTGCTGTCCCCACTCAGTCCCTGAGGTTTTTAGTGGCACTCGTCCTCTGCCCCCTCCCCACTCCATCCAACACCTCCCCACCCCTTGAAGACCCTTGCAGGGTGTCCCTGAGGACTGCCCACTCACAGCACCTGCCGGGGTCCCTGCAGCTGCACTGCCCATGCCTGGAGCTGGAGGGGCTGGACAGGCGTGAGCCCTGGGGTGCAGGCCAGCACAGGCTCTCAAGTGTCTGAGTGAATGGATGAGTGGAGCCCAGGGCTCCACGCCCATGTCCCCATGTCGGCCTCTGTGCTTTCAAGGAACATGGGTCTCTCTGCGTGGGGGCTGCACTGCAGCGTCTCCAGGCTCTGGTCGTCCCTCTCTGCACCCTCCACATCACGCTCCTCGTCCCTAACCCCCCGGAACCCAGTCTAACCTCTGACCTCAGCTGCAGCGCCTGCCCAGGCTGGTCCTGGGCCCCCACGGACAGTCCCCCCCAGCCCCATGGGTCTGGCTTCCTGCCATCCTGGGTTCGGCTCCTGGGGCAGCTCTGCACTTTGCCCTACGCCCTGCCGGGAACTGTGTGCCCTCCCCAAGCCCCTGCTGTGTACCTGGTACACAGCAGGTGCTTAATAAGCCCTTGTGCAATGATGAATGAAGGGGGGAGTGAGTGCCCGCGTCCCTCCCCACGTCCCTGCGCGTGCTCTGGTCTGACGTGGTCTGTAGGTGTAACTACGTGTTGGGTGAGCTACGGGCCCCCCACTCCCGGGAGCTGGGCTGGACCGAGAGTCCCTCCCTCCCCTCCCCCCGCCCCCACATGCACACAGCAAAACATGAGAAAGAAAACATCTCAAAACTGCAAAAAACACCACGGCCCTCCCCCTCCCCCGAAGTCCCGCCCTTTCTCCCCACCCCACCCCACCCCGGGCAAAAAATAAATAAAACGGGACGCTCCCCCTTCCGGGTCCCTGGGGTCCCTGCTCCCGTGGGCGCCCCGGGGCGGGGAGGAGGGCGCGCTCGCGGGGAGGAGCGGGGCGCCCGGACACCCGCGGCCTCGTTGCACGCGCGCCCGCGCACGCGCCCCGGACGCCCCCGACGGCTCGCGCCCCGCGCCCCTACACGGGCGTGGTTTTCCTGTTGAGCGTGTTGGTGTTGGAGGCGGCGGCCTCCTTGGCCAGGGTCCCGGGGGCGGGCGCGGCGGGCGCGGCGGGCGGCGCGGGCGCGGGCGCGGAGGGCGGCCCGGTGACGGTGACCGTGACCCCGCCGCCCGCCGCCTCCTTGGGGAAGGCGTTGTGCAGCGTGAGGAAGCCGGGCGCCCCCGCGCGGTCCCGCTCGCCGCCCGCCCCGCCGGCCGCCCCCGCCGCCCCGCCGAACGCGCCCGGCCCGCCGCCCGCCGCCAGCCCCGCCGCCACGCTGCCCTTGGACGGGTCGCGGCTGAGCGTGTACATGGAGATGTCCGTGGACGCGAAGCCCGGCCCGCCGGGGCCGCCCGCGGACGCGTCCCGCGACGGAGACGGCTCGCTGGAGCGGGAGCTGGAGCGGGAGCGGCGGCGGTAGCGGAAGCGGTAACTGGGCAGACGGAGGATGGCCGAGGGGCCGCTCCCGCCACTGCCGCCCGCGCCCCCGCCGGCCTTGAGCAGGTCCGAGCGCGACTGGCAGTGCGCCTCGCGGCTGCGCTCGATGTACATGTTGACCGCCAGCACGCCGATCACCTCGGCCAGGATGAAGGACAGCCCGCCGAAGTAGAAGGACCAGCCGTACGAGTAGTGGCTCTTCTTCTCCTCGTCGCGCTTCGGGCCCGGCTCGCCCGCGTTGGCCGAGATGTACACGATCACCCCGATGATGTTGCTCAGGCCTGGGCGGGGACGGCAGACGGGGGAGCCTCGAGGCCGCCCGGGCCGCCGCCGGGGACCCGCCCCCGACCAGGCCCCGCCCCCGCCGGACTAGACCCCGCCCCCGGACTAGGCCCCGCCCTGCCTACAGAGTCCCACCCCGCTGGACTAGACCCCGCCCCTGCCTGCAGAGCCCCGCCCCGCGGGACTAGGACCTCCCCTGCCGGACTAGGCCCCGCCCTGCCTACAGAGCCCCGCCCCACTGGACTAGGCCCCGCCCCCGCTGGACTAGGCCCAGCCCCTGAGGCAGAGCCCTGCCCCTGCTGACAGAGCCCGCCCCTGCTGGCCTGAGCCCCGCCCCTCTGCCCCGCCCCACATAGGCCCCGCCCCTCCTGAATTGAGCCCCACCCCTATGCTAGGCCCCGCCCCTGTCGTTTGAAGCCCCACCCACCGCCCCTCTGAGCCGGTAACCAGGTAAACCCCTTGACTGAACCCGGCCTGCCCCGCGGCTGGTCCCACCTCCTCCATCCTGGATGTCTACTGCAGGCCCTCCCTGAAGGTCCGGAGTCTGCGCACGTTGGAGGTCAAGCCCCGCCCCGGCTGGCCCCGCCCCAGCTGGCCCCGCCCCAGCTGGCCCCGCCTCTCCAAGCACACCTGACATGTTTCTTCACATTCGCGAACTCCTCCCCTGCATTCCGCGTCAACAGTAATTCCCCCAGTGCCATTTACTTTGGGTAGAAAGTTACGGGCTCTTCCCCCTCAGCTCCTTACCTTCGAGGGGGCTGCCCTGGGAACCCCGCCTCTCCCGCTGTCCAGTGCCTGAGGGGGCTCGAGTGGGCCCGACCCCTCTGCCCTGTGCACCCCCAAAGCCCCGCTCCTCCCGGCCTAGCCTCCCCGGAAGACAGGAAATGAGCCAGGATCTCCGCCCTTCCCTGAGGCCCCGCCCACCAGCCACTCCCCCACCAGGCCACGCCCATCGATCTGGCCCCTCCCTTACTCCCCGCCCACCAAGTAGATCCCACCCCGCAGCTCCCACCAGGCCCTGCCCCACTGGCATGCCAATCAATCACTCCTGCCCTTGGTCCCACCCTCTCATTCTAGCCCCGCCCCTCCCACTTTCCGCGCTGCCCCGCCTCCCCGTGAGCCGGGGTTGGGGGTTCGAGTCCCGCCTGGGTCCGTATACGCAGTCCGACATGCGCGCACGCACACCGCGCCCCCTCCCTCTGCCTCTCACCTGCCGCCACAAACAGGATCCCCGCGCCCAGGATGATGTTGCGCTTGGACTTGTAGACCCGGGAGGCCGCCACGCACACGCCGCCCAGCAGCAGCAGGATGGCGCTGAGGATGGGGAAGATGCTGGAGGCCCGGACGACGCCTGCGGGGCAGCACGGAGGGAGCGGCGCTGGCCCCGCGGCCCCACCCGGGCGCCCCAGCACGGCTGCCCCCTTCCTGGCGCCATCTTCCCTCTTCCCTCCACGGGATTTCTGAGCCTGAGGTGGCAGCCAATCAGGATTCAGGCTTTGCCTCGTTTGGGGCGCCTACCAATCAACAGCACAGGTTTCCCCAGCCGCCTCCCAGGATTGGTCGGTCTGCCCACGGGCCCCTAGGAGCACGGACCAATCCCAGACCAGAATCTACCGCTAGTTACTGAGCACAGCTGCCGCGGGTGGGCCAATGCTGCAATGGCCAATCAGTGCCCAGGATTTGTCTCCCTCCCACCTCTTCCGCCCCGAGGTGAGAGAAAGGGGCGGGCGACAAAGCGTTGAGCCAATCAGGAGGCAGAGGACCTCAGCATCTGGCCTGGGATTGGCCGGGACGCCAAAGCGGCGTGTCCATCTAAGTGCGGGGGTCCCCGGGGAGGTCCCCACGTACGGAGCAGGTACTCCGCGCTGTCATGGTCGTAGTCCGTGTCCTCCGGGAAGTGGTTGATCTTGACGCAGACGCCTCTTTTCAGCCCTGGAGGAGGGACGGGGTGGCGGGTGGGGCAGCCCCTAGGGAGGAGACCCTCCCCGTCCGCACACGAGACGCTGGGTCCCCGCGATTGGGACGAACGCGACCTCTCCAGCGCCAGCCTCCTCACTTGATGGGGGTGAGGGAGAGGGGAGGCGAGGAAGGAAGGGAGGCCGACTCCCGAGGCCGAGCCTCCTGTCTCCAGGAGCGCCCCATGCTGCTGGGGGCTGGCAAGGACCCCCTTCCCGCCCGGGGCCCTGTCGGGCTGAGTGGGCAGGAAGCTTCCCAGGCTCCCCCTTGGAACGAGGGTCCTCTGAGCCTTCCAGGGGTCTGAGGCCTTGTCGGGGCCTCATCCCCACCAACCCCGGCCCTGGACAGGTTCTGCTACCCTGTCTCCAGCCCAGAGACCAAGAAAGACACAGGCCCCTCCGTGTCCCCTCCCCACTGGCTTGGTCTGGTTCTTCCTGCAGGAAGCAGCGCACACACACTGACATACGTTCACAAGGCAGACACCTCACAGAAGCACATGTATGTATGTGTACACACACATTCCCTCACAGGCATGCCATCCATACATGTACGCACACACTGACACATTTCACTCCCACATACGCACATGCACACTTCTCTGGGTTGACGTGGGTCTCTGGCGAGCTGGGAGGCCCAAGGCAGGGAGGGCAGGAGTCTGGCTTGGTTGGGCCTGACATGCCAGAGGCCTCGAGGACTGCCTGTGAGCGAATGGATGGACGGACGGACAGACAAAACGGACACAGGCCGGTGGGGAGGGGTCAGAGGCCAAGGCGGGCAGCAAAGCAGCAGGTACCAAGGAATGACGGGAAAAACACGTCCAGGCTTGAGAGCGAGGCCAAGGCACCCATGTTTGTCCAGTGTGTCCCAGGACTCCCAGGCCCCCAGGACAGGTACGTAGCCGCCCAGGTGATGGCTGGACATTAGCCGCTGGAGCAGCTGCCATAGCCAGGCGCCTGACTCCTCCCCGTCCTAATGCAGGAGCCCTGTCAGCATAGACCAGCTTGCTTCCGGTCCTGCCTCTGTAGAAGGAGGAGATATGGGGGCGTGGAAGCTGAGGACCTGGTTCTGTCTGCTGTACCCGCTGCCTGGCGTGGAAGCTGAGGACCTGGTTCTGTCTGCTGTACCCGCTGCCTGGCGTGGAAGCTGAGGACCTGGTTCTGTCTGCTGTACCCGCTGCCCGGCGTGGAAGCTGAGGACCTGGTTCTGTCTGCTGTACCCGCTGCCTGGTGTGGAAGCTGACGACCCGAAAGCACTCATCAGGTCACAGCTCAGTCTGTCTCTGAGCTCATAGGCAACGGAGATGCCACACACACAGTGAAAACGTAACAGATAGCTTTCATGAAGCAGTGCTGACCAGGTCCCGAGGCACAGGGTAAGGTGCCCAGCATCACCGGTCGCTGGGGCAGTTGGATCTGGACCACCGGGAGGGGGCTGGAGGTGTGGTGTCACCAGCTAAGCCTCTGTCTGCAGCAGCGGTTTCTCAGCGTTTGAGTTCTGGCTGACGCGCTCCCCACCCAGCTCCCTGCTGATCACGGGGAAAGCAGCGGAGGACGGCCCAAAGCCTTGGACCCTGCACTCACATGGGAGACCTGGAAGAAACTCCTGGCTCCTGGCTTCGTATTGGCTCAGCCCTGGCTGTTATGGTCTCTTAGAGAATGAAATAGGGGGTAGAAGATCTCTCTGTGTCTCTCTCCCTCTGTCTCTGTATTGCAGCCTTTCAAATAAAAAACAAAATACACAATGAGACCATCTTAAACCCATTAAGATGCCTGCTATTTGAAACAAGCACACACAGAGAAAATAACAAGTGTTGGTTAGGACAGAAACTCGGACTCGCGTACACCTGTCGTAGGGATGTGAAGTGGCACAGACGCTATGGAAAACAGGAGGGTTGCTCCTCCAGAAACCGTAAAATAAAACCGCCATATGATCCAGCCATCCCACTTCTGGGTGTCTACCCAGAAGGATCGAATCCAGGGACTCAAATAGACGCGCGTGCACCTGCGTTTGTAGTAGTGCTAGTCACAAAAACCCACAGGTGGAGAGAACCAAAACCCCCATCCATCGCCAGATGCCAGGCTGTTCAGGAAGGCATGCTGATGCCCTCCACGACACAGATGGACTTTGAGGTCCTGGGGCCAGTTGACATGTGCCAGTCATGCCCTGAGCGCCTCCTAGTCCCGGGGCACCTGGAGGAATTGCAGCGAGCAGAATGGGGGTGCTGAAGCTGTGGGAGGCAGTGGGGTGGGGAGCTGCAGAGCAGGTGCACGGTCCGTGCTTCAGCTGGGGTCTGTGTGATCACCATTAAAAAACAAAACAAAACAAAATAAAACAAAACAAAACAGGAACCAATGAACACGGAACTTCCAAGTTGCAGAGCCCTCCTGTGCCAGTGCACCTGCCGCACGGCGCTAGATGTAGACCCGGGGCTTGGGCGCCTTGGCTTCCTTGAATGGGGTCAGGACAATTGTCTCAAAGCGGTTGTGGTAATGGAAGGAGACGGAGCGTGAAAAAGCACATGGCGCCCAGGAGCGTGGCGACGGCCACCACGCCAGCCGGCACCTGCTGGGAGCTTAGCGGCCACACTGGCTGTTGCTCCCAACCTTGGCCGGGTGGCAGATTCACTTTCTCAAAGAAATCTGGTCTCCTTTAGCCTCTGCCATGAGTCTTGAAATCCCCTGGCTGGTCAGAGTGTCTTCCACACCACAGCTCTCTCTCTCTCTCTCTCCTTGAATGGGAGCTGGTCCCCAGAGGGACCCGAGCCAGCCAGCCGTGGTGAGAAGCTTGTTGCGGGGGAGGATGGAGGGCTGGAGAATGAGTTAGTAAGCCCGTGGGCCTGTGTGATGAAGCCCCCGGAGGTGTGCAGACACACCCCGATGGGGGGCAGATGCACCAGGTCGAGGGCCCAGCTGCTCCTCTCACAGCCTTCCAGACCCCCGCCCTGTGTGTTCCTTCTCTCGGCCAGCATGCTGGCATCCTTGTCGGTGAATGAATGGGTTACGGGAAACCACGGCTTAGGTAGAGACAGACTTCCCAAGGGAGGAAACGAATGCCAAGGCAGTCATAGATGCTGCCTGGAACTCTCTGGGGACCAGCCCACCGAAGCCCCTTCTCCGGTGGATGGTTGACAGGGCGGGGGGCATCCCTGGAGCCTCTATCACTTTGCTGGGATTCTTGTAACACTATTTCTGGCCCTAGAAAGTTCATGAGCAAATCTGGGGCTCCACGCCAGCCCCCCAGAGCCTGCTAAGCACAGATCCCAGCAGGTGCACCAGCTAGGCAGGCTGGGTGGCCTCAGGCTATCACGTCCCCTCTCTGGCCATCAGCTTCCGGCCCTGATGAGAGGAAAGGCTGCTGTGGGCCTCTCCCAGGACATCAAGCCCAGCCGGGCACTGACCAGCAGCACTGGGCATGGGCTGAGAGTCCCCAGGAGGGGGCTGCCAGCCCCCTGGGCTCCTGAGATAGGCCCAACATGAAGAAGATACCCAGGATGTCTAATATTCCAGAATACAGTTTCTACTGATGATCACCTCTGG
Organism: Ochotona princeps; assembly: GCF_030435755.1. Lineage (NCBI taxonomy): Eukaryota > Metazoa > Chordata > Mammalia > Lagomorpha > Ochotonidae > Ochotona > Ochotona princeps. The sequence goes on along the minus strand of NC_080847.1, from coordinate 56,282,723 downwards.
TCAGCTGACCCTGGGTTAGATCAAACGTGGTACGGACAGATGACTCACTTAACACAGGTGCCGGTAGGGCTGAAAGCAGAAAGGCGGCTCCGGCAGGCAATGCTGGGCAAGAGACGGGGCGCCCTGGGGGCCGGGGAGGAGGACTCGGACTTGGTGCCCCGAGTTCTGGGGGAGCAGGAAGAGAAAGAGGGACAGAAGCAGCAGCAACCACAACACAGAGTCAGGGGCAGGGTCTCAGCCAGCACCTGCCGGCCCCTCAAACAATACTTCAAGACTTGCAGGAGATATGGGTACACGAAAAACAAAGCAAAAGCCCTGTGTGTGAATTTCAAACATTTCTGGGGAACACTGAAACAAACGGATCATCTTCCAAAAACTTTCTCAAGTGCTGATTTAACACTTTCACTGCCACCCCCCCCCCCAGATGGGAATGGGGTGGCACACAGGGGTCCTGAGCAAGGTCAGGAGGCTGGAGGGATCAGCCACCTCCCGGGGCTATGGCTGCCTGTGACCACCCACCGCAGGTGCTCAGGGCTCAGGCACACAGGGTCACACGCAGGGTCTCCCTGACCAGGCCTTGGGCAGCGCCGGGAGGCGACAGGCTCAGGCTCCTCCCAGGGCTGTAGCTGCTGTGACCACAAACAGGCAGGCGAGCACAGCTCACACATGGGGACCCCAGGAGGCTGGAGGCCATTCTGTTCCCATGGAAATGAATCAGAGCTAGATCCCAACCCCATCTCTGCCGCGTTTCGGCTGTGTGGCCTTAGCCAGGCTGCCCGCCTCTTGAGCCTTGGCCTTCCCTCCCAGCGCCTGCCTCGCCATGTCATCGCTCACAGGCAGTCACAAGAGAGCGGCATGCTGGCGGGGACAGTCAGGGCAGCCTCCGCTGACCTCCCGTGGGCTCCACCGGCCCTGCGTTCCCCAGTCGCCTGTGGCCAAGCCTCCGTCATCTTCCTTGCATGTCTTTTGAAAAGATTCATTTATATATTTGAAAGGCTGAGAGAGAGGGGAGAGCCCTTCCATCTGTTGGTTCTCTTCCATCTGTTGGTTCTCCCAAATGCCACCCAATAGCTGGGGCTGCTGGCCACCTGGAAGAGCCAGGAACTCCATCTGGATCTTCCATGTGGGTGGGTGCCAAGGACACAAGCACTTGGGCACCCGCTGTCTCCCAGACACGTCAGTAAGGAAGGAGTGGCGCGACAGGGGGGTGGGCCTGAATTGGAACTTGGATATGAGTGTCACCAGCGGCTGCACGAGGTTCATCAGTGGTCCCTGTCTTGCACGGACACCATGGACCGAAGCATACGTTTCCCCACGCAGGGGACACGTCCACAAGTGATTGGCATCACTAGGGAAGCGGGAATGTCGCAGACTAGATGGCCGGTCGTCTCAACATGACATGTCCCTCACCAAGCCTGTTATTCCCTTAATGTGGCACATGGTTAAAGATGCCAGGAGGGAAGCCTGCGTCCCTGCTGGACAGCCTACCCTGAGCCCTGGCTCAGCTTCCCCCAACGGGAACCAGCAGGTGAGAGCTCAAGCCCTCACTCAGAAGACCCGGCCTGAGGCGCAGGCTCTGGGCTGAGGCGTGGCCCGGGCCTCGGGAGAACCGGCAGGTGGACGGATGGACGGACAGATGGAAGATCACCATCGTCGGCCTCTATGTCCCTGTAGCTCTCTGTGCCTTTCAAATAAAACAGATGCACATGAAAAAAAGAAATAGAGTTAAGCACCTGCTGTTGGGACACAATGTGACTTCAGCGTGCAGGCTGAAGCCCTGGGTGAGGGCGGGGTCGGAAGGGAAGCAGAGTTTACACCCAGGGCAGAGCTGGCAACACCCAGAGACACTTCACATTCTGGCTGTCATGCCACCACAAGAGGGGGCCAAGGATGCCACTCCACACTGAGACCCCCCCGACACAGCCATCCCAGGTCAGCAGGGTGAGCCCATGCACTGGAGACACCCCAGACTTTCTCATTTCCCAAAACCATTCCATCAGCAAATCCGTCCACGGAAGCTTCGGAAAAGCAGCCCGGCTCCCGGCTCCCGTACGGGACACGGCCCTCCCCTCTGCCCACGGCCATCAGACAGTCATTCCTCCACCCTGTCCCAGCTTCGGCCAGTTTGGGGAGCTGCCTGCAACAGCGCCCAACAACCTCCACTGGCTCCCAACCCAGAGAGAACGCCAAGGCCGCCCCAGAGGCTGGGAGGGTGGGCCCTGCTCTCACTGACCGCTTCCCCTTTGCTGGTTCCCAACACAGTCAAGCACACAGACACACCCCACCCAGGGCGTCTTGCACACACTGTGTCTGCAGCCTCCAGCGCCTCCCTGCAGCGACCCCCATGCCTGCTCCCCACACTGCCTTCCCACCCCACTCCAACCTCACCTGCTCCCTGCCTGGCTCGCTCATATACACCTGCCTCACTCATATACACCTGCCTCGCTCATATACACCTGCCTCACACCAGCTCCATGAAACACCCGAGTTCACTGATTGGTCACCACTGCTATCTCTTACCCTCTCTTTTTTGTTTTCTCTCACAGAACAGAGACCCATCACCCAACACACCAGGCAGGCCTGGGCTGCTCCGTGAGGAAGGGAAGGAAGGAAGGAAGGAAGGAAGGAAGAGAGGGAGGGAGGAGGGAAGGAAGAGAGGGAGGGAGGAGGGAAGGCCGAGTGGATGGCCGCCCTTGCCAAGCACAGCACTCCATCCTAGGGGACTCACCCTAGGGACCTTGGCCTCTGTGTGCAGTGTGTGCGGAGTTGGCTGGCGGCAGCGCACCTGCCCCTAGGGGCCCCGAGGAAGCCATTTGCCAGGGGGTTAGCGGTCTAGGCCTCCAGCCTCTGCACACAGCCCTATCCCCTTGGAGACACCCCTGGACTCTTCCCCTGGCAGCGCTGGCACCCAACGCCCCTGGGCCTCTGTCTGCCCATCTCACCCACCTGGCAGAGCTCACTAAGGGTGCTAGCCTTCTCCCGTGGGGGAACAGGGGAGGCTGGGAGAGAGAAGGGGCAGCTGGCCCCTGCTGACACCATGGGTCCCCTCTTGTGCGCTGCCGCGAGGCTGGGGAGGGGGCAGGGTGGGCGGCCACCCAGGGGTGGCTAGAGAGAGGGAAGGGGGAGAGATAGGGCAGGAGTGCGGGAGAAGCAGCAGAGGAAGGAGCGAGGGAGAGGAAGATGAGGGGGACAGCGTGGGGGGAGGGGGAGGAGGAGGGAGAGAGGAGGCAGGCCCAGGCGCAGGGGCTCCGAGTGAGGAGCGGCGAATGGGGGGGACCGAGGGCAAAGCCTGGGAGGCGGAGGGAGCCCCCGGGGTGGGGGTCGCAGACGCGGGGAGAAGGCACCCTACCTTCCAGGCAGCAGATGCGCCACAGGCCCGAGTGCGTGAGGCCGCCCGGGTCCTTGCGCTCCGAGGCCGAGCCGGCGCCCCCGCGGGGGGCAGGCGCGTCGTCGGCACCGGCCGTGAGGTTGGTGGTGTTGCAGATGAGGGCGCGCGTGTAGAGCCAGTAGTCGGTGCTGATGGCGATGGTCATGAGGCCGAAGGCGGCGAAGGCGCCCACCGTGGTCAGCAGCACCTGCACGCCCTTCTCGCACCACACGCCGCGCTCCTCGCTCCAGCGCTTCAGCGACTCCAGCTTGACCACGGGCAACCGGGGGGCCGTGGGCCACCACCGGGGCAGCGGGGGCGGGGCCGTGCCGGCGGCTGGGGGGGACACAGCGCAGGCGGAAGCGGGGGGCCGGGGCCGGAGGGGCGGGGGGCGTGGCGGGCACGCGGCGGCGGCTGCGGCGGCGGGGAGAGGGTCAGAGCACGGCCATGGTCACCGGCTGGTGGGGGCGAAGGAGAGAAGACCGGTTAGCCCCTCCCCCTGCCCTGGCCTCCCCACCCCCCACCCTCCAGGAGGGTAGCCCAGTCCCTGGACACCACCACCCTGCTCCTCCACGGTCCGCTCCTAGCCCCCTTCTCCTCTGCAATGCCCCCTCCCCAGGTCCCAGGCCTGATCCTGCTAGCTCCTGTGTCCACCCACCCCTACACATCTCGGGCACCTAGCATCCCCCTCTAAGCCTTGCTCCCCGACCCTCCGGAGACCCCAGCTTACACCGTGAGCCCCTGCAGTCCAGACCCCTACTCAGGAAAGAGAAAGCCCTCCCTTCCCCTCCCCACCTCTCCTCTTTCTTATTTCGCACCACCCACAGCAGCCACTCCAGGGTCCCCATTCACTCCCGCAGGGAACCCCTACAGCCCCGCCCCCCACAGGTCTGCAACAAACCTGGACTTGGCCAGAGGATCTGAGGACCCTCGGCCGCTGCCCATCACCCAAACCCAGAACTCAGGGCCGGCTCTCACAGAGCCTGGGCCAGCCAGCGGAGTCCTCTGGGCAAGAGCCGGTCCCAGCCCTCACCCCAAGGCACACGGAAGCCCCTCTCAGCTCCCCCAGCCCCCCTGCAGCCCAAGCACCATGCTCTGCCGTCCCCTCGGAGGGAACTCCCTACTCGGCCCAGCTCAACACAAACTCCTGCTTTCTGGCCCCTGCCGGCTCTACAACTCAGGCAAACTCCTCGCTGGCCGGCCCTCACCACCACTTTCTCCTCCATTAAGAAAATTCCACTCCCCAAGCGCGTTTTCTACTAGCAGCGCCTGCTGCCTCCAGACCCCGCTGGTAGAGCGCCCATCCCCACGTCCCCACCACCACACACACACACTCCACCCTTCCCTGCACCCACACGGAGCTCCCCTCTCCGACTCAGCCCACCCTCCTCCGCATCACTTAGGCCCCCTTCTGCACCCCAGCTTCTCGTCTCCCTGGGAGTGCCCCCACCCCTGCGCCATGAGGCTGTCACCTGCGCTGGAGCCCACGCAGGAGCCCCCTG